>NC_084578.2:7507500-7582500 GCF_033978685.3 Nerophis lumbriciformis
GCCCTCCAGTTATGGCGTTTTCCCCTCAGGCAATTGACGATTTATATCCAAGACGTACGCTGGAATTCCTTTCCTTGGCGTGTCATTGCCTAATTAAAAACCTGCAATGTGATGTGGCAGGGCTTTCCCATGATCCTCATGGGGAGTTGTTTTCTTTCCAAGTTGCAAAAATTGTTAAAAGGTCATTTTTGTACACATTTAATACACTTCCTTGTGGTCTATATAACATGTAATGGTGGTTCCGTAGTCAACATTTTATAAAGATTTTGTTTTAAAAGAATAAAATACTGTACTGTTCGGGCTATGGAGCGATTAATATATTTAATTAAATGTGTACTTTATTTAAGCCGCACCCACCAAATTTTAAAGAAATAAATATTTTTACATATATATGAGCCGCACCGGACCATAAAACACTGTAAGAAAGATTTTGTAAATGTTTATATCCATACTCTAATTGTTTCCAAGCAGTGTCTGCAAAAACGGCAGTAAAACGGCTGATCAAACAAAACAGAAGTCATTGCCATGGACCCACAAGCTGCAGAAGCTAACTCTCCAATTGGCTAAACCTTGAGTCAGCAACCTGCGGGTCTGAAGGCTCTTTAGCGCCATCTTAATGGCTTCAAGGAGCTTTTTCAAAAATGTATGGAAATGGAAGGAAAAAAAATAATTGTTTCAATACGGTTTCTGTAGGAGGACAAACATGACACAAACCTTCCTAATTGTTAGAAAGCCCACTGTGTAATATGTTTGTGTTTATGCTTCACTGATGAAAGTATTTGGCCAGTGCTGTTTTGTCCTACTATTTTCAGTGTTCCTTAAACTCACCGTCGTTGTGTGGACTGTGACACAACGGTTTGTTTACATGTACAACTTTCTCCAATGCTGCCACAGAAAGACGTGTTTCATGCCACTCCTTCTTTGTCTCATTTTGTCCACCAAATGTTTTATGCTGTGCGTGAATGCACAAAGGTGAGCTTTGTTGATGTTATTGACTTGTGTGGAGTGCAAATCAGGCATATTTGGTCCCTGCATGACTGCAAGCTAATCGATGCTAACATGCTATTTAGGCTAACTGTGTGTACATATTGCATCATTATGCCTTGTTTGTAGGTATATTTGAGCTCATTTAATTTCCTTTACTTATGTCCTCTGTATCTAATTTATATTTGCATGTCTCATGACACATAATTTGTATGTAGTATTGGCTGCATTTCTGATAGTTGTTTGTGTGCCATGTTGTTCCAGACCACAGCAAACATTACCCAGCTTGCAAAGATTGTAAAAAAAAAAAAAGCCTGCTGTTTCCTTTAACTAGGACACACACATCTATACCTTTGGATATACTTCCGGTTCAAGACACGAAACAGGAAGTACATTTCAAAGTACGTCCAAAAGACGGCGCCATAGCACAAACACTAGCACACCTTTTTTTGAAAAATGTGTTTGTTGAACACAAAACAAAAGGGCCACTAGCGAAGAAAAATGGTTTAAAATAGCCGCAGGGTTCAAAGCGTAGGAAAAAAGTAGTCCGAAAAATACAGCAGAATAGAATTGAACGTTATTGTCGTTGCACTTTAAAAATAAGTGAAATTAGTTTTTAAGTACAACCGTCCACAGGAAGACCGATGAGGCGCCACAATGGTCGGGATGGTCCCCTGCTGGCCCCACTATGGACTGGACTCTCACTATTATGTTAGATCCACTATGGACTGGACTCTCACTATTATGTTAGATCCACTATGGACTGGACTCTCACACTATTATGTTAGATCCATTATGGACTGGACTCTCACACTATTATGTTAGATCCATTATGGACTGGACTCTCACTGTTATGTTAGATCCACTATGGACTGGACTCTTACTATTATGTTGGATCCACTATGGACTGGACTTCCACACTATTATGTTAGATCCACTATGGACTAGACTCTCACTATTATGTTAAGATCCACTATGGACTGGACTCTCACTATTATGTTAGATCCACTATGGACTGGACTCTCACAATATTATGTTAGATCCACTATGGACTGGACTCTCACACTATTATGTTAGATCCACTATGGAATGGACTCTCACTATTATGTTAGATCCACTATGGAGTGGACTCTCACACTATTATGTTAGATCCACTATGGACTGGACTCTCACTATTATGTTAGATCCACTATGGACTGGACTCTCACTATTATGTTAGATCCACAATGGACTGGACTTCCACACTATTATGTTAGATCCACTATGGACTGGACTCTCACTATTATGTTAAGATCCACTATGGACTGGACTCACACTATTATGTTAGATCCACTATGGACTGGACTCTCACTATTATGTTAGATCCACTATGGACTGGACTCTCACTATTATGTTAAGATCCACTATGGACTTGACTCTCACACTATTATGTTAGATCCACTATGGACTGGACTCTCACTATTATGTTAGATCCACTATGGACTGGACTTTCAGACTATTATGTTAGATTCACTATGGACTGGACTCTCACTATTATGTTAGATCCACTATGGACTGGACTCTCACTATTATGTTAGATCCACTATGGACTGGAGATTCACTATTATGTTAGATCCACTATGGACTGGACTCTCACTATTATGTTAGATCCACTATGGGATGGACTCTCACTACTATGTTAGATCCACTATGGACTGGACTCTCACTATTATGTTAGATCCACTATGGACTGCACTTCCACTATTATGTTGGATCCACTATAGACTGGACTCTCACAATATTATGTTAGATCCACTATGGACTGGACTCTCACACTATTATGTTAGATCCACTATGGACTGGACTCTCACTATTATGTTAGATCCACTATGGACTGGACTCTCACTATTATGTTAGATCCACTATGGACTGGACTCTCACACTATTATGTTAGATCCACTATGGACTGGACTCTCACTATTATGTTAGATCCACTATGGACTGGACTCTCACTATTATGTTAGCTCCACTATGGACTGGACTTTCATACTATAAAGCAAGATCCACTATGGACTGGACTCTCACACTATTATGTTAGATCCACTATGGACTGGACTCTCACTACTATGTTATATCCACTATGGACTGGACTTTCAGACTATTATGATAGATCCACTATGGACTGGACTCTCACTATTATGTTAGATCCACTATGGACTGGACTCTCACTGTTATGTTAGATCCACTATGGACTGGACTCTCACTATTATGTTAGATCCACTATGGACTGACCTCTCATACTATTATGTTAGATCCGCTATGGACTGGACTCTCACAATAATATTAGATCCACTATGGACTGGTTTCTCACACTATTATGTTATATCCACTATGGACTGGACTCTCACTGTTATGTTAGATCCACTATGGACTGGACTTTCATACTATAATGCTAGATCCACACGACGTCCATTGCACCGGTCGCCCTAGAGGGGGTGGGTCACCCACATCTGCGGTCCTCTCCAAGGTTTCTCATTGTCATCCCACTGGGTTGAGTTTTTCCTTGCCCTAATGTGGGATCTGAACCGAGGATGTCGTTGTGGCTTGTGCAGCCCTTTGAGACACATAAACATTGATTGATTGATTGATTGAAACCATCTTCAAGCCCCTCTCTGACTGTCTCTGCAGAATGCGCCTTATGGTATGTGGTCTTATTTACGTGCTGAAGCCCTCTTCTAGACCAAGATGTAGAGACAGGTATAAATGTATGTCTTACATGAACAAGGAGATTTAAGGTAGCGGAAGCTATGCAAGTTTTGGGAGCAAAGCAAACGCAAATGATCTAGCATTGTCCTCTGGCTGGCATAAGAAGCTTCCTGATTAGTGATTGCCAGCAGGTGAGTCTCCTAATTACAAACTGGGGACAGGTGCTCAAGCCCAAAATGGCCGGAAAAGAACGGGAGGCACAAACTGGAACGTCAAAGGTCAGGAAAATAAGAAGAAATAGAGGAGGCGAACACTAATGTCCAGACCGTCACGAGGGATCCGCTTTCTGGTGCATGAATGATGCATACAAAGAACGGAGGACTACCGATGGTTGAGAGATGGTTGTGTCCTGGGGCTGCTTTGCTGCATCCGACACAGACTTTAATCAGTGCAGGGCACAATGAAAGCACAGGTCTATCAAGTCATTCCTGAGCTAAAATGTGCTGCCCAGTGCCAGGAAGCTCGGTCTGAAAGAAAAAAATATATAATAATTGGTCCCTGATTTAAATTCTTCGGAAGGAGCTGAGACATGCAATCTTGAGAAGGCAAAGATTTGGGCCAAAATACCTGTCGGCAGATGTTTCACTGAGAGCTACAGACGTTACTTGATTGCAGTGATTGCACAAGACAGAATGGAATTGTCGACTAGGTTCGGTGTCTAAAACCCAAGGTCAATCCATATTTCACTAAACATACCAAGGGTGTGAACTTTTGGGCACCTAAAAAAATTGATCAAATTTCCATTTCTCGGGTGACGATTGGATTGATAATCGATTCTTGATTCAACAAGATTCTCGATTCAAACCAATTCTGGCAATGTATCATTTGGTATAATAGTTATAATGAAACATTTTCGAAAAAGGTTGCAGGTTAGAAAAGCTCTTGGTTGCGTGGATATGGCCTAAACATTTTTTTTTTTTTAATTGGTTCAATCATATATATATATACACACACACACATATATATATATATATATATATATATATATATATATATATATATATATATATATATATATATATATATATATATATATTAGAGATGTGCGGATAGGCAATTATTTCATCCGCAACCGCATCAGAAAGTCGTCAACCATCCGCAATCCACCCGATCTAACATTTGATCAGAACCGCATCCGCCCGCACCCGCCCGTTGTTATATATCTAATATAGACGATGCAAGGCATTAGTGAGGTTATAAAGCTTTTGCCTGTTAAAGAAAGGAGACTGATACAATGCAGCACAGACATTCGCGTGCCACGCTGTCACGACCCAGACGCACACCAGTGCGCAATCATATGGGAGCCGCGCAGAGCGCACCTCCAAGCGTGTCTCGCTGCCGGCGACGGCCGGGTATATGGGCCCGACGCTCCAGCGCCATCCATTTTCAGGGCTAGTTGATTCGGCAGGTGGGTTGTTACACACTCCTTAGCGGGTTCCAACTTCCATGGCCACCGTCCTAGCTGCTGTCTATATCAACCAGGGTGAGCCCCACCCCTTTCGTGAGCGCACTGCACGCGGGGTGACCCCTGTTACGCGCCCCCGGCAACAGGGGTGGCGGGCAGGTAAGCTGCGCGGGCGGAGCGCGCGGAGTGACCCCTGTTACGAGCCCCCGGCCACGGGGGTGGCGGGCAGGTAAGCTGCTTACCTGCTGCGCGTGACGCCGGCCGCAGCGAAGGCGGACGAGGCGGGGTGTCGGTGCGGTGGGCGCGGTGGTGACCCTGGACATGCGTCGGGCCCTTCTCGCGGATCGCCTCAGCTACGGCTCCCGGTGGGGCCCTCTCGGGGGAAGGGGCCTCGGTCCCGGACCCCGGCGAGTCGTCCCTTCTCCGCTCCGTAAAAGTGTCCATCTCTTTTTTTTTTTTTCTTCTGTTGTGGCATATGCTGCAGGTGCCTGCTCGTTTTTCGTATGTGGGTAACAACATTTAACTATGTATATATATTTCCGAATTGGTTTAACTGCCACCCGCCTGAATCTATTTAAAATCTAATTTTTTTTAATAATTTGAACCACCCGACCCGACCCGACCCGCGGATAAAATCTAATTTTTTTAAATTTCATCCGCCCGATCCGCGGATAATCCGCGGACTCCGCGGTTGTGCCCGCAAACCGCGCATCTCTAATATATATATATATATATATATATATATATATATATATATATACATATATATATATATATATATATATATATATATATATATATATATATATTAGGGCTGTGAATCTTTGGGTGTCCTACGATTCGATTCAATATCGATTCTTGGGGTCACGATTCGATTCAAAATCGATTTTTTTCTCAATTCAACATGATTCTCGTTTCAAAAACAATTTTTTTCCCGATTCAAAAGGATTCTCTATTCATTCAATACATAGGATTTCAGCAGGATCTACCCCAGTCTGCTGACATGCAAGCAGAGTAGTATATTTTTGTAAAAAGCTTTTATAATTGTAAAGGACAATGTTTTATCAACTGATTGCAATACTGTACATTTGTTTTAACTATTGAATGAACCAAAAATACTACTTATTTTATCTTTGTGAAAATATTGTACACAGTGTGTTGATGCGATGCAAGTGTAAGCCACTGTGACACTAAAAAATTTTAAATAATCAAAAAAAAAAAAAATCGATTTTTAGAAAATTAGAATCGATTCTCAATCGCACAACGTGAGAATCGCGATTAAAATTTTAATAAATTTTCTCTAACACCCCTAATATATATATATAGGTGTATATTTATATATATATATATATATATATATATATATATATATACACACACACACACACAGTATATACAGTACAGGACACACCTAATTCACAACACAACTGATGGTCCCAACCCCATTGATAAAGCAAGCAATTCCACTAATCAACCCTGATAAGCCACACCTGTGAAATGAAAACCACTTCAGGTGACTACCTGAGAATGCCAAGAGTGTGCAAAGCAGTAATCAGAGCAAAGGGTGGCTATTTTGAAGAAACTAGAATATTAACCATGTTTCCAGTTATTTCACCATTTTTTGTTAACTTTTGGCCTTTACTGTGTGTGTGTGCATATATATATATATATATATATATATATATATATATATATATATATATATATATATATATATATATATATATGAAAGCAACCGATCGCATTGGTGAAATCCACAACTGCCACAACACATTCATTTATCATTCAAATATTACAATTATTAATATAATCAAAACAATTGTCAAAATAACACCATGAAAGCCGAATTAAAAAGGTATCATAACTAGAAACTAAACCAATGTGAATATAGTAGATTTAAGCTTAAAATAAAAATGTAACAAATACATGTAGAAACACACTTTTTTACAATGGAGTTCAGCGTGCACATAGTGCCGTCAACAAACTGCGAGCGCTGAACATAATATTAACTACAAAGATGATGGTCAAGTTTATTAAGTCTTTGCATCTTATTTTATCCGAAGAGTGGAAAATTTACAATGAAAGAAGATTATTGTGCATCGCTACTGCATCAGTCTGCCGCCATCTGCTGCCATCCAAAACAGGAGCAGCTGATCGCTTGCACCAGCCAATCCAGAGGGTGCTTAAAGTCAGCTGACACGTCATTTCTAAACAGCGTCATGTGTGACATGGGTTAAACTTGATTTGCTATTGCGTTATCCAGTGCACACATTTAAAACAGCATTTTTTTCCCTAAAAAATGTACAGCTCCTTTTTATACTCGGCAAAATCATTTACGTTTGACACTAAACCAGGGGTGTCAAACTCATTTTAGCTAAGGGGCCGCATGGAGGAAAATTTGTGCACACGTGGGCCGGACTATTAAAATCATGGCATTTAAACTAAAAAATTAATACAACTTCAGATTGTTTTCTTTGGCCAAAATTAGAACAAACACACTCTGAAAATATTACAATAAAAATATAGAAAAAAAATATCGGCAGCGGTAAAGTTTAGATCCATGAAGGAAAGAAGAAAGTGAATGAATGTTTATAACTGAATAAATGTACATATGCATAAAAATGTGTTTTCTTTTGTATATATATATATATATATATATTTTTTTTTTTATTATTATTTTTTTTTATGAATTAAGTAACGTTTATGACAACCTTTTTCTAAAACACAATATAGAATGTGAGCTATAACAGGATAATGCATATATTTATCATTTGTTTTCAAAACAGTTACAAAAAAGTGGGACCCCAAAAATTTACTGTGGGACCCTATTTTTATGACTTGATGGGGTCCCTGGGGTCCCATTTTGAAAATTCCTAGTGCCAACACTGATGGAGTATTGATGCGTGCAAAACCGCAGCAGGCCACTGTGGCCTGTGGGCCGGTTCAAATACTAATCAAATATCTTCCCGGGGGCCATAGATAATTCTTTCGCGGGCCGGATCCGGCTCCCGGACCTTGACTTTGACACCCATGCTCTAAACCATGGGTGTCAAACTCTGGCCTGCGGGCCAGATTTGGCCCGCCGTGTAATTTCACTTGGCCCGTGAGGTGATATCAAGTTAACACTAGAGCTGGCCCGTCGATTATATATAGCGGCGGTGCTGCGGTACACCGCTAATTCTCATACTTGCCAAACCTCCCGGGAGACTCCCAAATTTCAGTGCCCCGCCCGAGAATTGTAACGTCCTCTTTTTGTCCAGTCCAAGGAGTGCTGGCTCAGTTACATGATATGTGCGGCTTTGGCACGCACACAGAAGTGAATGCAACGCATACTTGATCTTCAGCGATACAGGTTACACTGACGGTGCCAGTATAAAAACCTTTAACATTGTTGTAAATATACAATAAACACCCCCGTAGCGGGGCTGTATATTGTAGCGTCCCGGAAGAGTCAGTGCTGCAAAGGGTTCTGGGTATTTGTTCTGTTGTGTTTATGTTGTGTTACTGTGCGGATGTTCTCCCGAAATGTGTTTGTCATTCTTGTTTAGTGTGGGTTCACAGTGTGGCGCATATTTCTAACAATGTTAAAGTTGCTTATACGGCCACTCTCAGTGTAAACTATATCGCTGTTGATGAAGTATGCTTTGCACTTACGTGTGTGTGCGTACAGGAGCCGCTCATATCTTGTGACTGGGCCGGCACGTTGTTAGAAAGGATGAAAAGCGGACGTGACGTCAGCTCGTAGAGGACGTTAAAAGCAGTGCCTTTAAGACACACCCCCAAGACTGTGGAATACGAGAAATAATGTCTGATGAACACCTTTGTTCGATAATGAGGGTTGCCTCAGCTCAAAGCCTGAGCCCCGACATTAATGAACTAGCATCCAAGAAAAGATGCCAGGTATCTGGCTTGGGCACATCAGATTAGATCAGTGTGTTGCAAACTGAGCAGTTTAAAGTCCTGAATGGTTGGTTTATCCATTATTTTATTTTCAAATTTATTAGCCTGTGGAAAAAGTTAATGTTGATATTTACCTCAGAAGGCTGCAAATAGAAAAGAGGCATTCAATTTGTATTTAAATTGTATTTGATATGCCATTGATGTTTTTTAATTATTATTATTATTATTATTTGAAACTCGATTTTGCATGTCACTATAAAGTTATATAAGCCTTGCTTGTTCAATAATTAATGCAAAACTTGTTTGGGTCCCTATCAACAAGGTTAATTTGTTCAACTTTGGCCCGCAGCTTTGTTCAGTTTTCAATTTTGGCCCACTCTGTATTTGAGTTTGACACCCCTGCTCAAAATACGCTCAAACCTGCACTGATTCAGGTAAATAAACAGTAGCCTAATGAGGCTCCAATCGGTCCCGTAATTGAAACCCAGCAATACTTATTTTCCAGACCCCAAGGAAGTGTTTTAAGTGTGGATTAAAATCATCATAGGTCCCCTTTAACAAGATCTCATTTGACTTTGGAGTTCCATTTCAAACATATTCCTAAAGACGTCATGGCGTTCGAGACCATTCTCACACTCCTGAGATGAGAAATTAACCAGTATGGAGCGCTCGCACAGTTGGATGCGGTCCAGTTTAATTAGAGGAATTCTGAGAATACAGAGCGCTGACAGGCGAATATCTATCTTGGGTTCTTCAAGGGCCACAGAGACACTGTTGATGTAGGCTGGCTGGACGTGTAAACACATTGATCGATACGACGCAGCGTTTACAAATGGACGTGGTATGGAAAAATGACAGGTCATTAAGGCACGGGGGGGGCAGAACACTAACTAATACAGGTAACTGCCCCGGGATAAACCGTGTCATCGATTTCTGCAGCTAATATTTTACCTACCGTATTTTCCGGACCACAGGGCGCTCCGGATTATAAGGCGCACTGTCGATGAATGGTCTATTTTCAATCTTTTTTCATATATAAGGCGCACCGGATTATAGGGCGCATTAAAGGAGTCATATTTTTTATTTTTTTTTAAATGTAAAAGACTTCCTTGTGGTCTACATAACATGTAATGGTGGTTCTTTGGTCAAAATGTTGCATAGACGATGTTTTACAGATCATCTTCAAGCCGCTTTCTGACAGTCGCTTATTCACGTGGCTCACCTTTCTTTTTAAATCTTAAATCAATAACGGAGCAGCATCTACTCATCTGGAAACAATGTGTCCCCCCGTGAAAAACCGTCCGACCGGAACTCTCTAATAACTAAAGTTCCTTGGGTGAATAATTTAAACTCACTACACCGGTATGTTTTATCGCTTTCACGGCGAGTTTACTGACAGACATACCGTTTTTTCCGCACTATAAGGCGCACCTACAAACCACAAATTTTCTCAAAAGCTGACAGTGCGCCTTATAACCCGGTGCGCTTTATATATGGATAAATATTAAGATTCATTTTCATAAAGTTTCGGTCTCGTAACTACGGTAAACAGCCGCCATCTTTTTTCCCGGTAGAAGAGGAAGCGCTTCTTCTTCTACGCAAGCAACCGCCACGGTAAGCACCCGCCCCCATAGAACAGGAAGCGCTTCTTCTTCTACTGTAAGCAACCACCCGCCCGCATAGAAGAAGAAAAAGTGCGCGGATATTACCGTACGTTTCATTTCCTTTGTGTGTTTACATCTGTAAAGACCACAAAATGGCTCCTACTAAACGACAGGGATCCGGTTCATGAAAAGACGCAATCTCTCCATCCGCACACGGATTACTATTTCACAGCAACTGATATTCCTGTGAACCGCACTGTGGATACAACGGGAGCACGTACGGTGAATATTCGCACCACAGGGAATGAGAAGTCATCCTTCACTGTGGTTCTAGCTTGCCATGCTAATGGCCAGAAACTTCCACCCATGGTGATATTCAAAAGGAAGACCTTGCCAAAAGAGACCTTTCCAGCCGGCGTCATCATAAAAGCTAACTCGAAGGGATGGATGAAGAAAAGATGAGCGAGTGGTTAAGGTAAGTTTAAGTTTACGCGAAGAGGCCGGGTGGCTTTTTTCACGCAGCTTCGTCCATGTTGATATACGATTCCATGCGCGCCCACATCACGCTGGTTTTAATATATTATTAAAGTTTGACTGACCTATTTGACTGTTTTTTTTGACATTCCTTTAGCGCAGTTAGATGCGGCTTACAACACGGGGCGGCTTATAGGTGGACAAAGTTTTGAAATATGCCGTTCATTTAAGGCGCGGCTTATAACCCAGGGCGCCTTATGGTGCGGAAAATACGGTAAGTAAGAACTTTACACTACTTTATATTAGAAATGGCAACAGCGGAGGATTAATGTCCCATAACAAGAAGGTAGAGAAAAAGAAAAAGCTTATTGACTACGGTGTCGTCACGGACTACAAAGGCGGACGAGCGCAAATTTTCCGGACTTACTCGGATCCCAAATACAGATCAGCAGGTACCGGAAGGTAAGAAAAGTTGCGTTAGAATAATTGTATCTAAGTTATCACAAAACTTTGTGTTTCCATGAGTTCCCGGCGAGAGGACAAAAGCTGTCTTTGAACCTACCAAGAAGAAGGCTTGTAAAACTCCACTGTGTAGGATGGGAAGCAACATGAAGGTGTTCTGTTTCTGTCATGTATTCATACTTGCCAACCTTGAGACCTCCGATTTCAGGAGGTGGGGGGAGGGGGGTAGGGGTGGGCGTGGTCGGGGTGGGCGTGGTCGGGTGGGACGGGGGCGTGGCTAAAAGGGGAGGAGTATATTTACAGCTAGAATTCACCAAGTCAAGTATTTCATATATATATATATATATATATATATATATATAGATAATATATATCTATATATATATATATATATAGATATATATATATATATATATATATATATATATATATATATATATAAAATAAATACTTGAATTTCAGTGTTCATTTATTTACACATATACACACACATAACACTCATCTACTCATTGTTGAGTTAAGGGTTGAATTGTCCATCCTTGTTCTAATCTCTGTCACTATTTTTCGAACCATGATGCATTGCTGTGTGGCGCGCACAAAAGTGCTTTTATCACATGCACTAGATGGCAGTATTGTCCTGTTTAAGAGTGTCACAACATTGCTGTTTACGGCAGACGAACTGCTTTACGGTAGACAAAAAAACGTGACTGCTGTTGTTGTGTGTTGTTGCTGCACTGGGAGGACGTTAATGAAACTGCCTAACAATAAACCCACATAAGAAACCAAGAACTCGCCCTCCATCATTCTACAGTTATAACGTGATTGGGCAGGTATACTGTTTAAATTGTGGGTTAATACTAAAATAAAATATTTGTTATTATGGACCTGAGTCCGCCTGAATTTCGGGAGATTTTCGGGAGAAAATTTGTCCCGGGAGGTTTTCGGGAGAGGCGCTGAATTTCGGGAGTCTCCCGGAAAATCCGTGAGGGTTGGCAAGTATGCATGTATTGTAATCCACAGAAAGATTTCGTCTTGACCCAAGAACTACAAAAGCGGAGAGGAAGCAGGACCAGACTCCCCTCCAGGCACCGCTTCTTTGAACTGTTTTACGACCTTTTCTTTCAACTGTTTTAATCAAAGGCGATGGCTGTTTACGACCCCCGTCCCTTAGAAACAGCAGTTGCCACGTAATCAGGGAAAGTCCAAATAAAAGAGGAGGCGTACAATCTTTCGCCAGAGCGTAATGACACTGTACAAGGGTACAGATGTATACGTTTCTCCTCACTGAGCCAAATTGAATTATGTCTCTGTTTGATTCCTTGCTTCTTGTCTTGTTTAATAGATGTCATCAGTGTTTGAACCTGACATCTTCCTTTTGCATAATTTTGCGAAACAAAACGCCAGATAATATGTCTTACCTTATACACACACCATAATACTCGTATGCTGAAGCACATCAAGCGGTGCGGCTTCATAGCTTACCAAAGTCGTACTAAAACATTTTGATAGATTTTTGAGCGCCGTGTGTAATGTTCTATATTTTCAATGCAACATATACAATGTTGGTGTTGTTTACTTGAGTCATTTTGCAGTCCACACATATCTGTTATGTTTGACTGCCATCTACTGGTTACACTTATTATTACACCATGTACCAAATAAATTTGCTTCGAGTGAGTGGTCAGTGAGCAAAACCAGGATAATTCTGTACATTAGGCGCACTGTCGAGTTTTGAGGGGAAAAAAAGGATTTTAAGTGCACCTTGTAGTCCGGAAAATACGGTATTTTAGATAAAGCAATGAAGAAAATCCGTGTGGAAAAGAGCCGATGACAGAGGGGATTAAAACCTAGCAAACGGGACAAAGAGAGCGCAGTGTGATTAAAACAAAACTACTTGGGCTCCAACATCTGAGCCCGCTGTGCCTTTGCAACATTCTCCTCTCTGCATATCAACGTCTTCATCTTCTAACGTGGCATTTTAATACCGCCTCCCGTTGCTGCCATAACTTCTGTCTGCAAAAAAAAAAAAAAAAAAAACACAAAGTCTGATATATTTGCTGTCTGCTCTCTTGCTGAAGGATTTTTTTTTTTTTTCTCCCCTTAAACTTTGATTCCACATTGAAATACCACAACCGGCGACGTACGTATGGGATGAAATCAAATAAAGCAGAATGTAATGGAGCCTTTTCAACCTTGCTTGAGAAGTAGAGCGATGCTGTTTGTCTTGTACGCGGCCAAACGAACAGCGATTGCCTGGGGAGCTGGGGATGGCACTCCGGGGTACAGAAAGGAAAAGCAAAGCTCATTGAAAGCTGTGATCAGCCCAGATGACTGACAGGTCAATGGCGTCGTTCAAAAAAAGCGCGCAATTTATGCACAAAAAGACCCTCGCCGCTCAAAGGGGACGGAAGCAGTGAAAATGTAAATATTGATACTATAATTCAGTTGCCGTGGGTTGGAATAGAGTACGACTGCAGTAAATTGTGCTAAATAAGGGGAACTGCACTTTTTTTTCTAATTGTATACTTGTCGTAAGACAAGAACAAGAAGTATTTTTTTCTCTTTTTTTGCGTTCTAAATCGTAAATAAATGAGAGTAAAAGTCAGCTAACAATGGAGCCATATTCAGACTCCCAAATTAGAGCTCCCGTTTTCTTATTGATTTTATAATGTATATTTGTATAATGTGTGTGTTCTGAAATAGTGACAGAGAATAGAACAAGGATGGACAATTCAACCCTTAACTCAACAATGAGTAGATGAGTGTTATGTGTGTATATGTGTAAATAAATGAACACTGAAATTCAAGTATTTCTTTTATTTATATATATATATATATATATATGTAATAATAAAAATAAAAAATAAAAAATAAAATATATATATATATATATATATATATATATATAAAATTCTCTGAAAGTCAAGTATTTCTTATATATATATCTTAACCACGCCCCCAACCACACCCCCCCACACCCCACACCCCACCTCCCGAAATCGGAGGTCTCAAGGTTGGCAAGTATGTGAGAGACAACAAAGACTACTTTGAGACACAAGTTATATGTAAAGTAGTAGCCGTCACATTCATAATAACATGTGATATTTACATTTTGTGCTCATTTAAAGCATACGGCGGCGTATTAATTTAGCTTTTCCCTCCAAAAAAAAAAAAATACTAATCATGGCGGACTTCATGAGAGACAACAAAGACTACTTTGAGACAAAACTTACAGTGTATGTAATGTAGTAGCCGTCACATTCATAATAACATGTGATATTTACGTATTGTGTTCATTTTAAGCATACGCCGGCGTATTAAGTTCGCTTTTCCCTTTAAAGAAAAACTACTAATCATGGCGGACTTCATGAGAGACAGCAAAGACTACTTTGAGACAAATTATATATGTAATGTAGTATCCGTCACATTTATAATAACATGTGATATTTACATTTTGTGCTCATTTCAAGCATACGCCGGCGTATTAAGTTCGCTTTTCCCTTTTAAAAAAAAATACTAATCATGGCGGACTTCATGAAAGACAGCAAAGACTACTTTGAGACAAATGATATATGTAATGTAGTATCCGTCACATTCATAATAACATGTGATATTTACGTATTTTGCTCAATTTAAGCGGTGTATTAATTTCACAGGCGCGTTACGACGTTCGCTATTTCCGTCACGATCTGGTGAGCGTTGCTTCTAGCGTGACCCCCAAGGACGCGGGGATAGCAGACGGCGTGCAGGTGAAAGTATATTGTTTGGCACAAGAAAGCCGACGAACAAGTAGAACGATCCAGCACAGAAGGAGGAACCCGGGTGGAACTAAATAGAGCTAATTCATGAGAATCAGTTGTGCTGGCAGGACGTGGAACAGAAAGTAAAGGTGCTTCGGGCCGCAGACATACTGAAAAAAACAGGAGCACCGGGACAGAAAGGGATTCAAAAACACAGGAAGTAAAAACTAGAAATAGGAGCCCTGGACAGGAATGGAAACGCCAAGCACAGGAAAACCAAACTGTCAGTAGCAAGCCTGGTAGTTTCCTTCAACAACAACAACACTACTAATCATGACAGACTTCATGAGAGACAACAAAGACTAAATGATGATCCCGAAACTTATATTTTTGAGTCTGAATATATGGAGGATGAGAAGTTTTAGAAGCTGTGTGCTAAACAGATGCAGATTTAGTGAAACACTAAGCGTCATGTAGCAGTATTGCTAAGTGCTGAACAAGATATACAAACTATCAACATAAAATAATCACTTACTGTGCAATGTCTGCTCTCACTGGGATGCCGACTGATGGGATGTTTATATCGTCCCGTTTATAATCTAGAATTAACTTTCACCAACTAAGAGGCCATGCAGCAGCTCAGTAAGTCTATGTATATATATATATATATATATATATATATATATATATATATATATATATATATATATATATATATATATATATATATATATAGGCGTCACGGTGGTAGAGGGGTTAGTGCATCTGCCTCACAATACGAAGGTCCTGAGTAGTCTTGGGTTCAATCCCGGGCTCGGGATCTTTCTGTGTGGAGTTTGCATGTTCTCCCCGTGACTGCGTGGGTTCCCTCCGGGTACTCCGGCTTCCTCCCACTTCCAAAGACATGCACCTGGGGATAAGTTGATTGGCAACACTAAATTGGCCCTAGTGTGTGAATGTGAGTGTGAATGTTGTCTGTCTATCTGTGTTGGCCCTGCGATGAGGTGGCGACTTGTCCAGGGTGTACCCCGCCTTCCGCCCGATTGTAGCTGAGATAGGCTCCAGCGCCCCCCGCGACCCCAAAAGGGAATAAGCGGTAGAAAATGGATGGATGGATGGATATATATATATATATATATATATATATATATATATATATATATATATATATATATATATATATTAGGGCTGCAACAACTAATCGATTATAAAAATAGTTGGCATATATATATATATATATATCTATATATATATATGTCTATCTATATATATATATGTCTATCTATATATATATGTCTATATAAATATATATATATATATATATATATATATATATATATATATATGTCTATATATATATATATATATATTAGGGCTGCAACAACTAATCGATTAAATCGATTATAAAAATAGTTGGCAATTAATTTAGTCATCGATTCGTTGGATCTATGCTATGCGCAGAGGCAATTTTTTTATTTTTTTTTAAATAAACCTTTATTTATAAACTGCAACATGTACAAACAGCTGAGAAACAATAATCAAAATAAGTATGGTGCCAGTATGCTGTTTTTTTTTCAATAAAATACTGGAAAGGATAGAAATGTAGTTTGTCTCTTTTATCCGATTATTAATCGATTAATCGAAGTAATAATCGACTATCAAATTAATCGTCAGTTGCAGCCCTAAATATATATATATATATATATATATATATATATATATATATATATATATATATATATATATATATATATATATATATATATATATATATATCTGTCGATTATTACTTCGATCAATATATATACCCCAGGGGTACGCGTACCCCCATTTGAGAACCACTGAGCTAGTGCACTTGTTTAAGTATATTTCATTAATGTCGACTGTCAAAAAGAAATGTTGTGTTTTATGAAAGTTACAATTGACAAAATATCAAAATATCAAAATAAAGACCCAGAAAAATAAATCAACTGCATGGTAGTCTTTTTAGTTATCTAAAAGCAGGTAGAAACCAAACGTTTGCAGCATATTGTATTTCGAAAGACTACAGGGCACACCGGGTTGTAAGCAGCACCCACTTGTATTTTAATGTCGGTCATTATGGTGGTACTTCGATAGCCTCGTGTTTTTTACTTGATGGAAAAAGGTTGTAGACCACAAGGGAGTGAAAAAAATCCTATTATCCTTTTAAAGACAGCTGCCCCTGGTAGGCTGGCCAATATCTGAACATGCAGCATTTCTCTCATGTATTTGGGCTCTTGTACGTGTTTTGGGCATTTTCAGCACTTGTTTTATATCCTGAATCATGTACGTGATTGCAGCATTTTTAATTTGCAGCACATTCCCACTGCTTTTGTTGCAGGTTTGTGTGTTTTTTTGGTTTTGGATCTTTTTTTTTTGTTTGGAGCGATTGTACGATGCTGCGTGTTTGCCCCCGTCACCCCCTGTGGGTCTGACTCACGCGGTCAAACTTTTGTTTTGACCGCACGTTTTTTTCTAACAGCGCCACCATGTTGTGTATTGTATTTGTCAAAGAAAAAAAGAAGAAGAAGGAGAAAAGCACAGGCAACACCGCAGGGGTGTATGTTTTGTCAAATGTTACCCTTTTGTGTGAGGCGGTTCAGGATTTGAAGAGTTGCACCATGGGATACCTTGTTTTGTTTTTTTTCTCCATGACTGTATATTGTCAAAAATGGTTGCAGCGGTTTGTTTCTTCCATACTTGCCAACCTTGAGACCTCCGATTTCGGGAGGTGGGGGGCGTGGCCCGGGGTGGGGCGGGGCGTGGTTAAGAGGGGAGGAGTATATTGACAGCTAGAATTCACCAAGTCAAGTATTTCATACATATATATACACATATATATATATATATATATATATATATATATATATATATATATATATATATATATATATATATATATATATATATATATATATATATATATATATGCGTTCGGGTGGCATCCTGACCAGATGCCCGAACCACCTCATCTGGCTCCTCTCGATGTGGAGGAGCAGCGGCTTTACTTTGAGCTCCCCCCGAATGACAGAGCTTCTCACCCTATCTCTAAGGGAGAGCCCCGCCACTCGGCAGAGGAAACTAATTTCGGCCGCTTGTACCCGTGATCTTGTCCTTTCGGTCATGACCCAAAGCTCATGACCATAGGTGAGGATGGGAACGTAGATCGACCGGTAAATCGAGAGCTTTGCCTTCCGGCTCAGCTCCTTCTTCACCACAACGGATCGATACAGCGTCCGCATTACTTAAGATGCCACACCGATCCGCCTGTCGATCTCACGATCCACTCTTCCGATTGGAGCTGTGTATGAATACATTAGATATCTATATATCTTAGGGACCTATAGACTGTATCTCTGTTGCTGCAGCATCTCACCAGTCGATGATGTCAACATAAGCACACAAGCTAGAATTCACGGCGCCGCTATAAATAGTTGGTCTGCGTAAGAGCTTATAATAACAATATCACTAATACTTGTTGATATTCAATTCGCGAAATATAAATGAAGTATTTTTGTTTTGCCAGTGATGTGCGGTGAGGTTGAAGGCTGGTGAGGCACTGACTTCATCACAGTCAGATTTACAAACATATGAACCCTAAAGAGTATCTTATTCACCATTTGATTGGCAGCAGTTAACGGGTTATGTTTAAAAGCTCATACCAGCATTCTTCCCTGCTTGGCACTCAGCATCAAGGCTTGGAATTGGGGGTTAAATCACCAAAAATTATTCTCGGGAGCGGCGCCGCTGCTGCCCACTGCTCCCCTCACCTCCCAGGTGGTGATCAAGGGATGGGTCAAATGCAGAGGACAAATTTCATTACACCTAGTGTGTGTGTGACAATCATTGGTACTTAAACTTAACTTTAACTTTACACATACAAACTGTAGCACACAAAAAAGCACATTTAATAAAAAAACTTTATTATGGTCTTACCTTTACTTATAAATGAAGTCCATGCGCCGCTGTTGTGCTGGATTAATGCACCCCCTGACGGGAGTGTTATATCAACTAAAGTCCTCACTTAAACTTTCCACGTGCAAGATTGAATCTATTTAAAAAAGTGTAACTGAGGGTTTATAAATGTCGCCTATACTGTATGAAACTACAAAATAACAAACACGGAGGCTCCAGTTTACACGAGGACCACTTTATTTACATTCTTTCAAAAACCTCCTCTCCACTCCAACGTGTCATCACTTCCGCTCTTAGCGCCTCCAAAATAAGAGCTCAAGGCATATACTGTATAAGAGCGCATAACAGGAACTTAACATCACAAAGAGGAAAGCCCATAAAAATAGGTTACAAAAGTTATTTAATAAGAAGCCAAAAAGTGCAAAAACAATAATGTTCGTGTTGGAGGAGTTGTGAATTAGGTACACCTGCAGTCTGCAGGTGTACCTAATGTTGTGGCCCTGCAGTCATTCACAACTCCTCCAACACGAACATTATTGTTTTTGCACTTTTTGGCTTCTTATGAAATAACTTTTTTAAATAGATTCAATCTTGCACGTGGAAAGAATAAGTGTGGGCTTTAGTTGATATAACACTCCCGTCAGGGGGTGCATTAACCGGCACCAGGAGGCGGGATTACTGCGAGCCTCAGCCAGTGCTTCTTCTGCAGCCGTTTTATGATCGCTCAGCACAAGAAATACGTTACACACATACAGTTGTTGACAAAATACACTGTACATTATATACCTCAGCTAACTAAACTATGGAAATGTATAATATAGTTCATATAGCAATACAATCTCACTGCACAGCAGGCCAGCAGTTAGCCGAGTCCGCAATCCGTGTTGAGGCACTGAGTGACGTGCCTCAACTGGCTGTTGTTCACCGCACCGTCTCTTCTCAGTATTTGAACGGCAAATGTGAAAATTCAGCGATTTTAAATAAAAATAATCTAAAACTGGTGAAGTTAAATGGAAAATAACTTTATAGTATAATCACTGGATATATATAACAATTTAATTTCTTTTTACATTTTTTTTCTTTCTATGATGGCAGGTGAGGCCCCGCCTCAACTACCTCCACTGATTTTTGCCGATTTTTGGATGCTTTTTTATTGGGGTTTTTAGGCGGAATAGTGGACCTCGCATTGGCTCCGCGGTAAACAGACTTTTATTTACGTCTATTTACGAGTTAGAATGCATTAAAAATAAATCTGTCGTCATGTCTCTCATAATAATTGTGAACGATGGGAATAATTCCAAAAAAAGTGCAGTTTCCCTTAAAAGACACAGAAGTGTAAGAAAACAAGATAACTACTGTACAACACAGCTCAGTGGTAAATGTCAAATACAATTTAAAAAATGTGACTTTTTTTTTTAAACAATTAACATTTAAAAGTGGAACCGCACTCAATTTTTAGGGAATTTTGCCTGTTGTTCACAATCATTATGAGAGACAAAAAGGGAAGTTATTTTATTTTTTATTTTTTTGTATTCTAACATGTAAAAATCATCTTGTTCCAGGTGGATAGCAATGCGGCTAATGGAGCAATCAATTATACTTGTAAATCACTTTAAAAATGCATTCAAAAACTGTCAACAATACTTCATTTACGTTCCGTCACCTGTATAATAACCAAACTGCAGCAACATTGTTATTGTAAGAGCAAACACTGAGGAACTATTTTTCTAGCGTAGTAACACATCGGCGTGCTATGGTATTAGCCTTAAAAGCTAACTACGGCAAGAGATAAGCTAGCTTCTATGTCAGCACGAAACGCGTGTGAGTGTGTAATGCACAACACTGACTGACTGATAAACATGACAAATCATATTACAGTATCTGTAAAGTATTATTTCATGTTTTGTATGTACACAGCTAGCTTGACAGCGTATCTATTGTAGCTGTAATAACACCAATGACGTGATGCGTGTATCATGAACAATATAAAGTGTTTCACTTGATGGACAGTTTTCTGTTTGTTCCAGCTGGCTGGGGGCCGTTTTTTTCCGGTTTATTTGGGTAAGCACTCCATTTATGTAAAAAAACTTGCCTTCAAATTCCACATTTTGCAGCTTCGTGTCACTTTCACCTCACTCTCTCGGCTTCCGTCCGCTCCAACGTCTCACTCTTCCTTTGTGCTGACTTCTAGAAGCAGCAGTTCGTCCTCAGTATATTCAGCTTAAAAGAAATACGGTTGTGAATTCTCATTTGTGCAAAAATAGTCATCTTCATTGTTTATTACGGAATCTGCCATGATTAGAAAACACGCACGCGTTTGTCTCAGGAAGTAGGAACACATACTTGTGGAGGAATTAGTTCCGGCAATAATTACAATGACCGAAATATGGTAAATGCTGTACATATTACTTATTGTTATGAAGGTGTCTGTTACTACATTATATATATACTTGCAGTGTGTATATTGTACATATTACATATTGTTATAAAGGTGTCTGTTACTACATTAAATATATATGTATATATATATATATATATATATATATATATATATATATATATATATATATATATATATATATATGTATATATGTGTATATATATATATATATGTATATATATATATTTATATATATGTATATATATGTATATATATATATATATATATATATATATATATATATATATATATATATACATACTTGCAGTGTGTATATTGTTCATATTACATATTGTTATGAAGGTGTCTGTTACAACATTATGTATATACTTGCAGTGTGTATCTTGTAAATAGTACATATTGTTATAAAGATGTCTGTTACTACATTATATTTTTCCTTGCAGTGTGTATATTGTACATATTACATATTGTTATGAAGGTGTCTGTTACTACATTATATATATACTTGCAGTGTGTATATTGTACATATTACATATTGTTTTGAAGGTGTCTGTTACTACATTATATAAACATATGTACTTGCAGTGTGTATATTGTAAATAGTACATATTGTTATAAAGATGTCTGTTACTACATTATATATATACTTGCAGTGTGTATATTGTACATATTACATATTGTTATGAAGGTGTATGTTACTACATTATGTATATACTTGCCGTGTGTATATAAAACATTGATGGAGGGTTTTGAAGTTGTTTTAGAGGACTTTGAAGTCTACAATGCTGACTCCCGCATCTTCCAAGCGTTTTTTTATCATCTTTAAAATCCTATTAAAAAAAAAGACTGTCACTCATTATTATTGTGAACGAAAGGCAACATTCCCCCCAAAAGGTGCAGTTCCCTTTTAAGTGCCTCGTCTAAAAAAAATAAAAAAAATTAAGCGCAAAAATTATGATTAAAATAGTGAGGCTGTATTCTCATTTGCATTTTGTTGCCAGTTTTTGCAAGAAACACTGTTATTATTATCATTAATTATTACTAATTAAATTATAGTTCATTTATTTTAGCATTATTTAACTAAATGTATCTTTTATCAGTTTGTTTTGCAGTATATTTGAGTAGTGTGTATTAGTGTAATCAGCCTGACCTAAGCCTTGATAATGGTTTCATATTTATTCTTTTAATCTGTAATTCGGTTACCGTATTTTCCGCACTATTAGCCGCACCTAAAAACCACAAATGTACTCAAAAGCTGACAGTGCGGCTTTTAACCCGGTGTGCTTTATATATGGATTAATATTACGATTCATTTTCATAAAGTTTCGATCTCGCAACTTCGGTAAACAGCCGCCATCTTTTTTCCCGGTAGAACAGGAAGCGCTTCATCTTCTACGCAAGCAAAGGCCAAGGTAAGCACCCGCCCCCATAGAACAGGAAGCGCTTCTTTTTCTACTGTAAGCAACCACCCGCCCGCGTAGAAGAAGAAAAAGCGCGCGGATATCACCGTACGTTTCATTTCCTTTGTGTGTTTACATTTGTAAAGACCACAAAATGGCTCCTACTAAGCGTCAGGGATCCGGTTCATGAAAAGACGCAATCTCTCCATCCACACACGGATTACTATTTCACAGCAACTGATATTCCTGTGAACCGCACTGTGGATACAACGGGAGCACGTACGGTGAATATTCGCACCACAGGGAATGAGAAGTCATCCTTCACTGTGGTTCTAGCTTGCCATGCTAATGGCCAGAAACTTCCACCCATGGTGATATTCAAAAGGAAGACCTTGCCAAAAGAGACCTTTCCAGCCGGCGTCATCATAAAAAGCTAACTCGAAGGGATGGATGAAGAAAAGATGAGCGAGTGGTTAAGGTAAGTTTAAGTTTACGCGAAGAGGCCGGGTGGCTTTTTTCACGCAGCTCCGTCCATGTTGATATACGACTCCATGCGCGCCCACATCACGCTGGTTTTTAATATATTATTAAAGTTTGACTGACCTATCTGACTGTTTTTTTGACATTCCTTTAGCGCAGTTAGATGCGGCTTACAACACCGGGTGGCTTATAGGTGGACAAAGTTTTGAAATATGCCGTTCATTGAAGGCGCGGCTTTTAACCCAGGGCGCCTTATTTTGCGGAAAATACGGTAGATGTAATTATCGAATACCATTAAAATCAAGATGAAGATGACTTTTTTAATTTAATATTTAAGTTGGGCCCCGAGGTCACCCCTGGCTTGGTTGATCCAACTGCCGTGTTTAATTCCAGCCCAACTAGTTTAGAGGTAGTCGACCAACACGGTGCCTTCCTCCAACTGCGAGTCAATGAAAAAAAAATGGTAAATTAGTCAAATATGGAATTATTTCCCAGCCAGTGAATGTGATCACATTTTAATTACTTGTGTGGATGTACTCAAACGAACGACATCTGTTTCACTCGGTGATGATGAGATGCATGTGCGGTGCAAAACGGGGAAAATGGATATGTTTCATTAAACCGTTTTTTTCCCCGACCAGCTCCGAAATAATCACCCGTCCAATTATTTTCCGCATTCAAAGTCCCAATAAAAACTCGAAAGAGAAGAGCGATTATGAATAAAAAGGTGTAAGCAATCCTGCAGAGACACATTTTTCTTCCAACGCCCACTCGTTGACCAGCATGCTCTTTTTTTTTTTTACTGTTGTTTTCTTCCCACTCGCTGGGGAACGGTTACTGTGTCCTCTTTTAGTTTTGTGACAAAAATACTGACAGTAATGGATAATAATGTTTTATGTACACTTCCAGTCAGAAGCTGCTGGCCCCGCAACATGAGCCCTGTTGTGGACCTCCTTAATAGGGGTTGGGATTGTCGACACAGCCTATATCGGGGTGGCTCTATTTAGCACTGCTTTCGTGGCTCCATGGAGCTTTTTAAAAAATGGAAAAAGATGGGTAAAAATAATATTTTTTGTTAGACTATGGTTTCTGTAGGAGGACAAACATGACACAAACGTTCTTAATAAAGCCAACAGTTTAGTATGTTTGTGTTTATGCCTCACTGATGAGAGTATTTGGCGAGCGCCGTTTTGTCTTACTAATTTCGGCGGTCCTTGAACTCATCGTAGTTGTTTGGACTGTGACGCAACAGTTTGTTTACATGTACAACTTTCTCCGACGCTGCCACAGAAAGACGTGTTTTATGCCACTCCTTCTTTGTCTCACTTTGTCCACCAAACGTTTTATGCTGTGCGTGAATGCACAATGGCGAGCTTTGTTGATGTTATTGACTTGTGTGGAGTGCTAGCTGTATGTACATATCGTTTGTAGGTATATTTGAGCTCATTTAATTTCCTTCACTTCACATACCAAAGTCCCTCGTTATACAGACATCATGTAATCACTCCTCAGGGTGTCAGGACGGCCGAGCGGTCCAAGGTGCTGTGGTCAGGTAGCAGTCTCCTCTGGAGGTGTGGGTTCAAATCCCACTTCTGACAGTATGTGCTTTTGTGACACTCACAATATATAGTCGAGCACAAACAGTATTTATACCTCAAAACAAGCGCGCCACGAAGGACTCCCAACACTTCTTGTTGGGACTCTACGAAATGAAATGTCAGGATGGCGTCCAAGTGGCAGTCTCCTCTGGAGGCGTGGGTTCAAATCCCACTTCTGAAAGCACTTAATATATATTGCAACAATCCCTCGTTAAACACAGACGGTCTCTGTGACTTTTAGTATGTGGTAAACAAACACACCTTCACAAAAGCAGAGGTCTACCAACAGTTCTTGTTGGGACTCTACGAAATAATGTATTCCACTTCTTACAACAAAACCTTTTTGACCCCCAGCACTACTTTTGTACCCCAAGTGGGTGGACGTGTCCATACCATACCACACACGGTTCAGTAGAAGTCAGGAAATACCAAAGTCACTCGTTTTACAGACGTCATGTAGTCACACTTCTATCAAATACGAAACAACGGATGTCAGGATGGCCGAGCGGTCTAAGGCGCTGCGTTCAGGTAGCAGTCTCCTCTGGAGGCGTGGGTTCGAATCCCACTTCTGACAGCACATAATTTATGTTGCAACAATCCCTCGTCAAACACAAGCACAGACGGTATCGGGACTTTCAGTATGTGGTAAACAAACATACCTTCACAAAAGCAGAGGTCTTCCAACAGTTCTTGTTGGGACTCTACGAAATGATGCATTCCACTTCTTACAACAAAACTTTTTTGACCCCCAGCACTAATTTTATACCCCACGTGAGTAGACCTGTTCATACCATACCACACACGGTACAGTAGAAGTCAGGAACTACCAAAGTCCCTCGTTATACAGACGTCATGTAATCACACCTCTTTCAAATAAGACACAACAGATGTCAGGATGGCCGAGCGGTCTAAGGCGCTGCGTTCAGGTCGCAGTCTCCTCTGGAGGCGTGGGTTCAAGTCCCACTTCTGACAGCACTTGATTTATATTGCAGCAATCCCTCGTCAGGCACAGACGGGATCGGGACTTTTAGTATGTGGTAAACAAACACACCTTCATAAAAGCAGAGGTCTTCCAACAGTTCTTGTTGGGACTCTACGAAATGATCCATTCCAGTTCTTACAACAAAACCTTTTTGACCCCCAGCATTTCTTTTATACCCCAAGTGGGTGGACCTGTCCATACCATACCACACACGGTACAGTAGAAGTCAGGAACTACCAAAGTCCCTTGTTATACAGACATCATGTAATCACACCTCTATCAAATACATAACAACAGATGTCAGGATGGCCGAGCGGTCTAAGGCGCTGTGTTCAGGTCGCAGTCTCCTCTGGAGGCGTGGGTTCAAATCCCACTTCTGACAGTATGTGCTTTTGTGACACTCACAATATATATTCGAGCACAAGCAGTATTTATACTTCAAAACAAGCGCGCCACAAAGGACTCCCAACACGTCTTTTTGGGACTCTACGAAATGAGACGCATTCCAGTTTTTACAACAAAAACTTTAGGACACTCTGCACTACTTTAATACACCATGTGGGTGGACCTGATCATACCATACCACACACGGTACAGTAGAAGTAAGGAACTACCAAAGTCCCTCTTTATACAGACATTATTTAATCACACCTCTATCAAGAAAGTAACAAAGAATGTCAGGATGGCCGAGTGGTCTAAGGCGCTGCGTTCAGGTCGCAGTCTCCTCTGGAGGCGTGGGTTCAAATCCCACTTCTGACAGCAAGTAATTTACGTTGCAGCAATCCCTTTTCAAGCACAGACAGTACCGGGACTTTTAGTATGTGGTAAACAAACATACCTTCACAAAAGCAGAGGTCTTCCAACAGTTCTTGTTGGGACTCTACGAAATGAGACGCATTCCACTTCTTACAACAAAACCTTTAGGACCCTCTCCACTACTTCAATACCCCATGTGGGTGGACCTGATCATACCATACCACACACGGTACAGTAGAAGTCACAAACTACCAAAGTCCCTCGTTATACAGACGTTGTAATCACACCTCTATTAACTGCATAACAACAGATGTCAGGATGGCCGAGCGGTCTAAGGCGCTGCGTTCAGGTCGCAGTCTCCTCTGGAGGCGTGGCACTTCTTACAACAAAACCTTTTGGACCCTCTGCACTACTTTAAAACCCCATGTGGGTAGTCCTGAACATACCACACAGGGACTTTTAGTATGTGGTAAACAGACACACCTTCACAAAAGCAGAGGTCTTCCAACAGTTCTTGTTGGGACTCTATGGAATGATGGATTCCACTTCTTAAAACAAAACTTTTTTGACCCCCAGCACTACTTTTATACCCCACGTGGGTGGACCTGTCCATACCATACCACACACGGTACAGTAGAATACGTAACAACAGATGTCGAGCGGTCTAAGGCGCTGCGTTCAGGTCGCAGTTTCCTCTGGAGGCGTGTGTTCAAATCCCACTTCTGACAGCACAAAATTTATGTTGCAACAATCCCTTGTCAAGCACAGACAGTATCGAGACTTTTAGTATGTGGTAAACAAACACACCTTCACAAAAGCAGAGGTCTTCCAACAGTTCTTTTTGGGACTCTACGAAATGATGAAGTCAGGAACTACCAAAGTCCCTCGTTATACAGACGTCATGTAATCACACCTCTGTCAAACATGCAACAACAGATGTCAGGATCGCCGAGCGGTCTAAGGCGCTGTGTTCAGGTCGCGGTCTCCTCTGGAGGCGTGGGTTCAAATCCCACTTCTGACAGCACATAATTTATGTTGCAATAATCTCTTGTCAAGCACAAGCACAGAGAGTATTGGGACTTTTAGTATGTGGTAAACAAACACACCTTCACAAAAGCAGAGGTCCTCCAACAGTTCTTGTTGGGACTCTACGAAATGATGCATTCCACTTCTTACAACAAAACATTTTTGACCCGCAGCACTACTTTGTATACCCCACGTGGGTGGACCTGTTCATACCATACCACACACGGTACAGTAGAAGTCAGGAACTACCAAAGTCCCTCGTTATACAGACATCATGTAATCACACCTCTATCAAATAAGTTATAACAGATGTCAGGATGGCCGAGCGGTCTAAGGCGCTGCGTTCAGGTCGCAGTCTCCACTGGAGGCGTGGGTTCAAATCCCACTTCTGACAGCCCATAACTTTTGTTTCAGCAATCCCTCGTCAAACACAAGCACAGACAGTATTGGGACTTTTAGTATGTGGTAAACAAACACACCTTCACAAAAGCAGAGGTCTTCCAACAGTTCTTGTTGGGACTCTACGAAATGATGCATTCCACTTCTTACAACAAAACCTTTTTAACCCCAAGCACTACTTTTATACCCCAAGTGGGTGGACGTGTCCATACCATACCACACACGGTACAGTAGAAGTCAGGAACTACCAAAGTCCCTCGTTATACAGACGTCATGAAATCACACCTCACTCAAGTATGTAGTAACAGATGTCAGGATGGCCGAGCAGTCTAAGGCGCTGCGTTCAGGTCGCAGTCTCCTCTGGAGGCGTGGGTTCAAATCCCACTTCTGACAGCAATCATTTATGTTGCAATAATCCCTTGTCAAGCACAAGTACAGACAGTATCGGGACTTTTAGTATGTGGTAAACAAACACACCTTCACAAAAGCAGAGGTCTTCCAACAGTTCTTGTTGGGACTCTACGAAATGATGCATTCCACTTCTTACAACAAAACCTTTTTGACCCCCAGCACTACTTTTATACCCCAAGTGGGTGGACCTGTCCATACCATACCACACACGGTACAGTAGAAGTCAGGAACTACCAAAGTCCCTCTTTATACAGATATTATGTAATCACACCTCTATCAAGAACATAACAATGGATGTCAGGATGGCCGTGTGGTCTAAGGCGCTGCGTTCAGGTCGCAGTCTCCTCTGGAGGCGTGGGTTCAAGTCCCACTTCTGACAGCACATAATTTACGTTGCAACAAGCACGGACGGTATCGGTGACCTTTAGTATGTGGTAAACAAACACACCTTCACAAAAGCAGAGGTCTTCCAACAGTTCTTGTTGGGACTCTACGAAATGATGCATTCCACTTCTTACAACAAAACATTGTTGACCCCCAGCACTACTTTTATACCCCATGTGGGTGGACCTGTTCATACCATACCACACACGGTACAGTAGAAGTCAGGAAATACTAAAGTCCCTCGTTCTACAGACATCATGTAGTCACAGCACTATTAAATGAGAAACGACGGATCTCAGGATGGCCGAGCGGTCTAAGGCGCTGCGTTCAGGTCGCAGTCTCCTCTGGAGGCGTGTGTTCAAATTCCACTTCTGACAGCACATAATTTATGTTGCAACAATCCCTCGTCGAGCACAGACGGTATCGGGACCTTTAGTATGTGGTAAACAAACACACCTTCACAAAAGCAGAGGTCTTCCAACAGTTCTTGTTGGGACTCTACGAAATGATGCATTCCACTTCTTACAACAAAACCTTTTTGACCCCCAGCACTACTTTTATTACTTTTATACCCCAAGTGGGTGGACCTGTCCATACCATACCACACACGGTACAGTAGAAGTCAGGAACTACCAAAGTCCCTCGTTATACAGACGTCATGTAATCACACCTCTATCAAATGCGAAACAACGGATGTCAGGATGGCCGAGCGGTCTAAGGCGCTGCGTTCAGGTCGCAGTCTCCTCTGGAGGCGTGGGTTCAAATCCCACTTCTGACAGCACATCATTTATGTTGCAACAATCCCTTGTCAAGCACAAGCACAGACCGTATTGGGACGTTTAGTATGTGGTAAACAAACACACCTTCACAAAAGCAGAGGTCTTCCAACAGTTGTTGTTGGGACTCTACGAAATGATGGATTCCACTTCTTACAACAAAACTTTTTTGACCCCCAGCACTACTTTTATACCCCAAGTGGATGGACCTGTCCATACCATACCACACACGGTACAGTAGAAGTCAGGAACTACCAAAGTCCCTCGTTATACAGATGTCATGTAGTCACACCTCTATCAAATGCGAAACAACGGATGTCAGGATGGCCGAGCGGTCTAAGGCGCTGCGTTCAGGTCGCAGTCTCCTCTGGAGGCGTGGGTTCAAATCCCACTTCTGACAGCACATAATTTATGTTGCAACAATCCCTTGTCAAGCACAAGCACAGACAGTATCGGGACTTTTAGTATGTGGTAAACAAACATACCTTCACAAAAGCAGAGGTTCTCCAACAGCTCTTGTTGGGACTCTACGAAATGATGCATTCCACTTCTTACAACAAAACCTTTTTGACCCCCAGCACTACTTTTATACCCCAAGTGGGTGGACTTGTCCATACCATACCACACACGGTACAGTAGAAGTCAGGAAATACCAAAGTCCCTCGTTATACAGACGTCATGTAATCACACCTCTATCAAATATGGAAAAAGAGATGTCAGGATGGCCGAGGGGTCTAAGGCGCTGCGTTCAGGTCGCAGTCTCCTCTGGAGGCGTGGGTTCAAATCCCACTTGTGACAACACATAATTTATGTTGCAACAATCCCTTGTCAAGCACAAGCACAGACAGTATCTGGACTTTTAGTATGTGGTAAACAAACACACCTTCACAAAAGCAGAGGTCTTCCAACAGTTCTTGTTGGGACTCTACGAAATGATCCATTCCACTTCTTACAACAAAACCTTTTTGACCCCCAGCACAATTTTTATACCCCAAGTGGGTGGACCTGTCCATACCATACCACACACGGTACAGTAGAAGTCAGGAACTACCAAAGTCCCTCTTTTTACAGGCATCATGTAATCACACCTATATCAAGTACAAAGTGGATGTCAGGATGGCCGAGCGGTCTAAAGCGCTGCGTTCAGTCTCCTCTGGAGGCGTGGGTTCGAATCCCATTTCTGACATTATGTGCTTTTGTGACACTCACAATATATAGTCGAGCACAAACAGTATTTATACTTCAAAACAAGTGCGCCACAAAGGACTCCCAACACTTCTTGTTGGGACTCTATGAAATGATGCATTCCACTTCTTACAACAAAACCTTTTTGACCCCCAGCACTACTTTTATACCCCAAGTGGGTGGACGTGTCCATACCATACCAAACACGGTACAGTAGAAGTCAGGAACTACCAAAGTCCCTCGTTATACAGACGTCATGTAATCACACCTCTATCAAATCGGTAACAACGGATGTCAGGATGGCCGAGCGGTCTAAGGCGCTGCGTTCAGGTCGCAGTCTCCTCTGGAGGCGTGGGTTCGAATCCCACTTCTGACAGCACTTAATTTATGTTGCAACAATCCCTCGTCAAACACAAGCACAGACCGTATCGGGACTTTTAGTATGTGGTAAACAAACATACCTTCACAAAAGCAGAGGTCTTCCAACAGTTCTTGTTGGGACTCTACGAAATGATGCATTCCACTTCTTACAACAAAACCTTTTTGACTCCCAGCACTACTTTTATACCCCAAGTGGGTGGACCTGTCCATACTATACCACACACGGTACAGTAGAAGTCAGGAACTACCAAAGTCCCTCGTTATACAGACGTCATGTAGTCACACCTCTATCAAACACGTAACAACAGATGTCAGGATGGCCGAGCGGTTCAGGTCGCGGTCTCCTCTGGAGGCGTCGGTTCAAATCCCACTTTTGACAGCACATAATTTATGTTGCAATAATCCCTTGTCAAGCACAGACAGTATAGGGACTTTTAGTATGTGGTAAACAAACACACCTTCACAAAAGCAGAGGTCTTCAAACAGTTCTTGTTGGGACTCTACGAAATGAGACACATTCCACTTCTTACAACAAAACCTTTAGGACCCTCTCCACTACTTTAATACCTCATGTGGGTGGACCAGATCATACCATACCACACACGGTACAGTAGAAGTCAGGAACTACAAGAGTCCCTCGTTATACAGACGTCATGTAATCACACCTCTATCAAATACATAACAACAGATGTCAGGATGGCCGAGCGGTCTAAGGCGCTGCGTTCAGGTCGCAGTCTCCTCTGGAGGCGTGGGTTCAAATCCCACTTCTGACAGCACATAATTTATGTTGCAATAATCTCTTGTCAAGCACAGACAGTATCGGGACTTTTAGTATGTGGTAAACAAAACCTTTTTGACCCCCAGCACTAATTTTATACCCCACGTGAGTGGACCTGTTCATACCATACCACACACGGTACAGTAGAAGTCAGGAACTACTGTATGATGAAACTAAATGATAATATAAATACATTTAATAAAGTCAAATACAAATAAGGCAACAAGAGAAGTATCCTACACTTCTCTTTTGTAAAGTAAATCTGAACAGCCGACATGGGCATCTACATCAACTACATGATTTGCCTGAGAAGCTGGACAGGACATATAAAAAAAAAAAAAAAAAAAAAAAAAAAAAAAAAAAAGAAGTCAGGAACTACCAAAGTCCCTCGTTATACAGACGTCATGTAATCACACCTCTTTCAAATAAGAAACAACAGATGTCAGGATGGCCGAGCGGTCTAAGGCGCTGCGTTCAGGTCGCAGTCTCCTCTGGAGGCGTGGGTTCAAATCCCACTTCTGACAGCACATAATTTATGTTGGAACAAGCACGGACGGTATCGGGACTTTTAGTATGTGGTAAACAAACACACCTTCACAAAAGCAGAGGTCTTCCAACAGTTCTTGTTGGGACTCTACGAAATGATGCATTCCACTTCTTACAACAAAACTTTTTTGACCCCCAGCACTACTTTTATACCCCAAGTGGGTGGACCTGTCCATACCATACCACACACGGTACAGTAGAAGTCAGGAACTACCAAAGTCCCTCGTTATACAGACGTCATGTAATCACACCTCTAACAAATACGAAACAACGGATGTCAGGATGGCCGAGCGGTCTAAGGCGCTGCGTTCAGGTCGCAGTCTCCTCTGGAGGCGTGGGTTCAAATCCCACTTCTGACAGCACTTAATTTATGTTGCAACAATCCCTCGTCAAACACAAGCACAGACCGTATCGGGACTTTTAGTATGTGGTAAACAAACATACCTTCACAAAAGCGGAGGTCTTCCAACAGTTCTTGTTGGGACTCTACGAAATGATGCATTCCACTTCTTACAACAAAACCTTTTTGACCCCCAGCACTACTTTTATACCCCACGTGGGTGGACCTGTCCATACTATACCACACACGGTACAGTAGAAGTCAGGAACTACCAAAGTCCCTCGTTATACAGACGTCATGTAGTCACACCTCTATCAAATACATAACAACAATTGTCAAAACAACGAAACAACGGATGTCAGGATGGCCGAGCGGTCTAAGGCGCTGCGTTCAGGTCGCAGTCTCCTCTGGAGGCGTCGGTTCAAATCCCACTTTTGACAGCACATAATTTATGTTGCAATAATCCCTTGTCAAGCACAGACAGTATAGGGACTTTTAGTATGTGGTAAACAAACACACCTTCACAAAAGCAGAGGTCTTCAAACAGTTCTTGTTGGGACTCTACGAAATGAGACACATTCCACTTCTTACAACAAAACCTTTAGGACCCTCTCCACTACTTTAATACCTCATGTGGGTGGACCAGATCATACCATACCACACACGGTACAGTAGAAGTCAGGAACTACAAGAGTCCCTCGTTATACAGACGTCATGTAATCACACCTCTATCAAATACATAACAACAATTGTCAGGATGGCCGAGCGGTCTAAGGCGCTGCGTTCAGGTCGCAGTCTTCTCTAGAGGCGTGGGTTCAAATCCCACTTCTGACAGCACATAATTTATGTTGCAATAATCTCTTGTCAAGCACAAGCACAGACAGTATTGGGACTTTTAGTATGTGGTAAACAAACACACCTTCACAAAAGCAGAGGTCTCCCAACAGTTCTTGTTGGGACTCTACGAAATGATGCATTCCATTTCTTAAAACAAAAAATTTTTGACCCCCAGCACTACTTTTTAACCCCAAGTGGGTGGACGTGTCCATACCATACCACACACAGTACAGTAGAAGTCAGGAACTACCAAAGTCCCTCGTTATAGAGACATCATGTAATCACACCTCTATCAGGTACATAACAACAGATGTCAGGATGGCCGAGCGGTCTAAGGCGCTGCGTTCAGGTTGCTGTCTCCTCTGGAGGAGTGGGTTCAAATCCCACTTCTGACATCACTTAATTTATATTGCAACAATCCCTCGTCAAGCACAGACGGTATTGGGACTTTTAGTATGTGGTAAACAAACACACCTTCACAAAAGCAGAGGTCTTCCAACAGTTCTTGTTGGGACTCTACGAAATGATGCATTCTACTTCTTACAACAAAACCTTTTTGACCCCCAGCACTACTTTTATACCCCACATGGGTGGACCTGTCCATACCATACCACACACGGTACAGTAGAAGTCAGGAACTACCAAAGTCCCTTGTTATACAGACATCATGAAATCACTCCTCAATCAAATATATAGTGACAGATGTCAGGATGGCCGAGCGGTCTAAGGCGCTGCGTTCAGGTCGCAGTCTCCTCTGGAGGCGTGGGTTCAAATCCCACTTCTGACAGCACATAATTTATGTTGCAACAAGCACGGATGGTATCGGTGACTTTTAGTATGTGGTAAACAAACACACCTTCACAAAAGCAGAGGTCTTCCAACAGTTCTTGTTGGGACTCTACGAAATGATGCATTCCACTTCTTACAACAAAACCTTTTTGACCCCCAGCACTACTTTTATACCCCAAGTGGGTGGACCTGTCCATACCATACCACACACGGTACAGTAGAAGTCAGGAACTACCAAAGTCCCTCGTTATACAGACGTCATGTAATCACACCTCTATCAAGTTCATAAGAACAGATGTCAGGATGGCCGAGCGGTCTAAGGCGCTGCGTTCAGGTCGCAGTCTCCTCTGGAGGCGTGGGTTCAAATCCCACTTCTGACAGCACATAATTTATGTTGCAACAAGCACGGACGGTATCGGTGACTTTTAGTATGTGGTAAACAAACACACCTTCACAAAAGCAGAGGTCTTCCAACAGTTCTTGTTGGGACTCTACGAAATGATGCATTCCACTTCTTACAACAAAACCTTTTTGACCCCCAGCACTACTTTTATACCCCAAGTGGGTGGACTTTTATACCCCAAGGGGGTGGACGTATCCATACCATACCACACACGGTACAGTAGAAGTCAGGAACTACCAAAGTCCCTCGTTATACAGACGTCATGTAATCACACCTCTATCAAAAACATACCAACAGATGTCAGGATGGCCGAGCGGTCTAATGCGCTGCGTTCAGGACGTAGTCTCCTCTGGAGGCGTGGTTTCAAATCCCACTTCTGACAGCACATCATTTATGATGCAACAATCCCTTGTCAAGCACAAGCACAGACAGTATCGGGACTTTTAGTATGTGGTAAACAAACACACCTTCACAAAAGCAGAGGTCTTCCAACAGTTCTTGTTGGGACTCTACGAAATGATGGATTCCACTTCTTACAACAAAACTTTTTTGACCCCCAGCACTACTTTTATACCCCAAGTGGGTGGACCTGTCCATACCATACCACACACGGTACAGTAGAAGTCAGGAAATACCAAAGTCCCCCGTTATACAGACATCATGTAATCACACCTCTATCAAATACATAACAACAGATGTCAGGATGACCGAGTGGTCTAAGGCGCTGCGTTTAGGTCCCAGTCTCCTCTGGAGGCGTGGGTTCGAACCCAGCTTCTGACAGTATGTGCTTTTGTGACACTCACAATATATAGTCGAGCACAAACAGTATTTATACTTCAAAACAAAGGATTCCCGACACTTCTTGTTGGGACTCTACGAAATGAGACGCCTTCCAGTTCTTACAACAAAGCCTTTAGGACCCTCTGCACTACTTTATTACCCCATGTGGGTGGACCTGATCATACCATACCACAGACAGTACAGTAGAAGTTAGGAACTACCAAAGTCCCTCGATATGCAGAAATCATGTAATCACTCCTCTATCAAATAAAAAGGGACAGTTTGTCAGGATGGCCGAGCGGTCTAAGGCGCTGCGTTCAGCTCGCAGTCTCCTCTGGAGGCGTGGGTTCAAATCCCACTTTGACAGCACATCATTTATGATGCAACAATCCCTCGTCAAACACAAGCACAGACAGTACCGGGATGTTTAGTATGTGGTAAACGAACACACCTTCACAAAAGCAGAGGTCTTCCAACAAACAGTTCTTGTTGGGACTCTACGAAATGATGCATTCCAGTTCTTACAACAAAACCTTTTTGAACCCCAGCACTACTTTTATACCCCAAGTGGGTGGACCTGTTCATACCATACCACACAGTGAAATTTGGAAGTCAGGATGGCCGAGCGGTCTAAGGCGCTGCGTTCAGGTCGCAGTCTCCTCTGGAGTCGTGGGTTCAGATCCCACTTCTGACAGCCCGTAGTTTATGTTGCAACAATCCCTCGTCAAACACAGACAGTCTCGGTGACTTTTAGTATGTGGTAAACAAACACACCTTCACAAAAGCAGAGGTCTTCCAACAGTTCTTGTTGGGACTCTACGAAATGATGCATTCCACTTCTTACAACAAACCCTTTTTGACCCCCAGCACTACTTTTATACCCCAAGTGGGTGGACGTGTCCATACCATACCACACACGGTACAGTAGATGTCAGGAACTACCAAAGTCCCTCGTTATACAGACATCATGTAATCACACCTCTATCAAATACATAGCGACAGATGTCAGGATGGCCGAGCGGTCTAATGCGCTGCGTTCAGGTCGCAGTCTTCTCTGGAGGCGTGGGTTCAAGTCCCACTTCTGACAGCACTTGATTTATATTGCAACAATCCCTCGTCAAGCACAGACGGTATCGGGACTTTTTGTATGTGGTAAACAAACACACCTTCACAAAAGCAGAGGTCTTCCTACAGTTCTTGTTGGTATATTTGAGCTCATTTAATTTCCTTCACTTATGTCCTCTGTGTATGTAATTTATATTTGACACATTACTTGTAGGTAATATTGGCTGCATTTCTGATAGTTGTTTGTGCGCCATGTTGTTCCAGACCACAGCAAACGTTACCCAGCTTTCAAAGATTGTAATAAATCCATCAGAAGAAGACAGCCCTCCGTTTCTTTTAACTTGGACACAGACATCTATACCTTTGGCCCTTCTTTGAGAGTATTCGGCGAGCGCCGTTTTGTCTTACTAATTTCGGCGGTCCTTGAACTCATCGTAGTTGTGTGGGCTGTGACACAACAGTTTGTTTACATGTACAACTTTCTCCGACGCTTCCACAGAAAGACATGTTTTATGCCACTCCTTTGTCTCAATTTGTCCACCAAATGTTTTATACTGTGCGTGAATGCACAAAGATGAGCTTTGTTGATGTTATTGACTTGTGCGGAGACTAGCAGTATGTACATATCGTTTGTAGGTATATTCGAGCTCATTTAATGTCATTCCTTTGTCTATTTAATTTATAATTGACACGTTATCAGTATGTAATATTGGCTGCATTTCTGATAGTTGTTTGTGTGCCATGTTGTTCCAGACCACAGCAAATGTTTCCCAGCTTGCAAAGATTGTAATAAATCCATTAGAAGAAGACAACCTGCCGTTTCCTTTAACTTGGAAAAACACATCTTTACATTTGGCCCTTCTTTGTATGCCTCACTGATGAGAGTATTCGGCGAGCGCCGTTTTGTCTTACCGTACTTATTTCGGCGGTCCTTGAACTCATCGTCGTTGTGTGGGCTGTGACACAACAGTTTGTTTACATGTACAACTTTCTCCAACGCTGCCACAGAAAGACGTGTTTTATGCCACTCCTTTGTCTCATTTTGTCCACCAAATGTTTTATGCTGTGTGTGAATTCACAAAAGTGAGCTTTGTTGATGTTATTGACTTGTGCGGAGACTAGCAGTATGTACATATCGTTTGTAGGTATATTTGAGCTCATTTAATGTCATTCACTTATGTCCTTTGTCTAGTTAATTTATAATTGACACATTATCAGTATGTAATATTGGCTGCATTTCTGATAGTTGTTTGTGCGCCATGTTGTTCCAGACCACAGCAAATGTTACCCAGCTTGCAAAGATTGTAATAAATCCATTAGAAGAAGACAGCCTGCCGTTTCCTTTAACTTGGAAAAACACATCTTTACCTTTGGCCCTTCTTTGTATGCCTCACTGATGAGAGTATTCGGCGAGCGCCGTTTTGTCTTACTAATTTCGGCGGTCCTTGAACTCATCGTAGTTGTGTGGGCTGTGACACAACAGTTTGTTTACATGTACAACGTTCTCCGACGCTGCCACAGAAAGACATGTTTTATGCCACTCCTTTGTCTCATTTTGTCCACCAAATGTTGTATAATGTGCGTGAATGCACAAAGGTGAGCTTTGTTGATGTTATTGACTTGTGCGGAGACTAGCAGTATGTACATATCGTTTGTAGGTATATTCGGGCTCATTTAATGTCATTCACTTATGTCCTTTGTCTATTTAATTTATAATTGACACATTTTTAGTATGTAATATTGGCTGCATTTCTGATAGTTGTTTGTGTGCCATGTTGTTCCAGACCACAGCAAATGTTTCCCAGCTTGCAAAGATTGTAATAAATCCATTAGAAGGAGACAACCTGCCGTTTCCTTTAACTTGGAAAAACACATCTTTACCTTTGGCCCTTCTTTGTATGCCTCACTGATGAGAGTATTAGGCGAGCGCCGTTTTGTCTTACTAATTTCGGCGGTCCTTGAAATCATCGTAGTTGCGTGGACTGTGACGCAACAGCTTACTTACATGTACAACTTTCTCCGACGCTGCTACAGAAAGAAGTGTGTTATGCCACTCCTTTGTCTCATTTTGTCCACCAAATGTTTTATACTGTGCTGTATAACATCAACAAAGGTGAGCTTTGTTGATGTTATTGACTTGTGTGGAGACTGGCAGTATGTACATATCGTTTGTAGGTATATTTGAGCTTGTTTTATTTCATTCACTTATGTCCTCTGTGTATTTAATTTCTATTTGACACATTATCAGTACGTAATAGTGGCTGCATTTCTGATAGTTGTTTGTGTGCCATGTTGTTCCAGACCACAGCAAATGTTACAAAGATTGTAAAAAATATATATATATATATATATATTTCTCAACCTGAGAAATAACAGCTCCCAACCATTCACGAAACCCAACACAACACTCCAATACGTGCACCATGACAGCAACCACCCACCCACCACCACGAAAAGAATACCTACCGGAATTAATAAAAGGCTATTGATGCTGTCATCTAGCAAAGCTGAATTTGACCAAGCAACCCCCCCGTACCAAAAAGCCCTTAATGAAAGCGGATCCAATTTCACCCTCACCTATGAACCCACGCCAGGAAACCAGCCAAAAAAGAACAGAAAACGAAACGACATCATCTGGTACAACCCCCCATACAGCAAAAACGTCTCAACTAACATTGGACACAAATTCCTCAATCTGATTGACAAACACTTTCCCAAAGACAACACCCTAAGAAAAGTATTCAACAAGAACAACATTAAATTGAGCTACAGCTGTATGAACAATATACGACAAATCATCTCAAACCACAACAAAACAATTGCAAATGAGCCGTCGGCCCCCGGACAGAGCGACTCCAAAACCAACAAAGGCTGTAACTGTCGAAAGAAACCTGATTGCCCTCTCAACGGGGGGTGCTTACAAACATCAGTTGTCTACCAATCTAAGGTAATACGCAAGGACATTAACACATCCGACACATATGTAGGATTAACCGAGGGAGAATTCAAAACCAGATGGAACAATCACAAGGCTTCTTTCAGGAACCAAAACCTACGGAATACCACAGAACTCAGCAAACACATTTGGGACCTCAAAGACAATAATGTTGAATATTCAATAACATGGCAAATTCTTGCATCCAGCACACCTTACAATAGTGGTAATAAAAGATGCAACCTATGCTTGAAAGAGAAACTGTTTATTATTTACCGTCCAGACCTGTCATCCCTCAACAAGCGCAGCGAAATTGTAACAGCATGCCGCCACAGACGGAAACACCTCCTAGGTAACACATGAGCCAATCACCACGCCCCTACGCCAGCCTGTACCCACCCACTCTGTGCCCTATATAAACCATGGTATGTGAATGCTCCCATTAAAATCTCCTGATGATTGAGGGTACACCCCCTCATGAAACAGGCCTGTAGAGATGAAATAGTCTTGTGATTTTTTTTCCCACACATACATATATATATATATATATATATATATGTATATATATATATAATTGATTTATAAATATTATGAATCAATCCAGAATCTGGATGAATAAGAATCGCCATTTGGAAGTGAATCTATTTTTTGTGTACCCGTTTGTGATTTTTAAATAATTTTATGAATAATTTCCGCAATGCTTTTTTTCCCCACGCCCCAAAATGTGCATGAAGCCACCACGCACGGCGCAAAACCGTCCTTGCGTGAGTTAGTGTCCTCATTTGCACTTCCACGGACTAAATAGAAATAAAACATGTGTAATTCCTTCCCCGTGTGCCTCAGCATCGTTCAAGATGTCCTCCGGAATGTTTTTTTTTTTTTTTCCTGCCAGACCCTCCCTCATATTCTCATCTCCTCCAGGACAAATTGGCTGCCAGACAACTGGCGTGGATCATTCGGTGGCCAAATGAAGAGTGAGGCGGCGAAGGCGGCCTCGTCAATTTGTTCCCAATACCCGTGCAAGGAGGGCGTCCCACCTGTCCACTTCAAGCCTCCGGTAGGAACGTCTCAGGACGTGGCGACTTTGCGCTCTCGCTATTAGCGCGCGGAAACAAAAGCTGGGAGGTTCTGTGTGAAGAGCTGTAATTCAAATGTTTGTTTTTCAGATTCACTTGTCAAGCAGTTTAGCGAACGGCGCTGGCAAACAGACAGGGTTAAGGGCAGGAGAAATGAGCGTCGTTTCGCCGACACTAACAGATAGAAATGCTGGCGTTGTAATTTGAAAGCCGGCGTTAACCTTAACAAAACAGTTTAGCAAGACGAGCCGCCCTCTAAATTGCTTTGCTGACACGCGGAAAAAAAATACCTACGTTTGCCGTGATTTGTGTAAGCTAATTTTCCCGGTCGCCGAGAGAGATTGATGAGTTAATCTAAACCATTTTCTTGTCCGCCGTGTGGAAAGTAAATAGTGGCAAATGTGCTGCCATTATGTGCATTAAGTCTTCCTCTGTGCGACAGAAACATGTGTTTATCTCAATAATGTCCGATAAACATAACCGTTTGCATAAACCAGGAAAAGTACTGTCGTCTGTGTATTAATTTTGTATCGTAACGCACTTCGCAACCCAGTTTGCTTTACATACAGAGTAATGTTCTTAGGATCCGGAGAAAACTAATTTGGAGCAAGTTTCACGGATAACTCCTAAACCAAACATGCAATATGTCTAAATATGCCTGTATTTTTGTATCTCTGTGAGTTTTACTAGAAACATGTGCTTTTCTAAGGTTTGCAAACGTAAAAAAAATGTTTTTACCTTAATATGACAGTACTGGTCTTAGAATCGGGAGAAAACTTGTTTGAAGCAATAAAAGGTTTTTTTAAGGATAACTCCTAAACCAAACATGCAATATGTCTAAATATCCCTGTATTATTGTATCTCTGTGAGTTTTACTAGAAACATGTGCTTTTGTAAGGTTTGCAAAGGTAAACATTTTTTTTTTTTACCTTAATATGACAGCAATGTTCTTAGAATACGGAGAAAACTCATTTGGAGCAAGTTTCACAGATAACTCCTAAACCAAACATGCAATATGTCTAAATATGCCTGTATTAACTTTGTGAGTTTTACTAGAAACATGTGCTTTTGTAAGGTTTGCAAACGTAAAAAAATAGGTTTTACCTTAATATGACAGTACTGGTCTTAGAATCCGGAGAAAACTCGTTTGAAGCAATACAAATGTGTTTTAAGGATAACCCCTAAACCAAACATGCGTTATGTATAAATATGCCTGTATTATTGTATCTTTATGAGGTTTACTAGAAACATGTACGTTTGTAAGGTTTGCAAACGTAAAAAATTAGTTTTTACCTTATAATAACAGTACTGTTCTTAGAATCGGGAGAAAACTCATTTGAAGCAATATAAATGTGTTTTAAGGATAACCCCTAAACCAAACATGCAATATGCCTAAATATCCTTGTATTATTGTATGTCTGAGTTTTACTAGAAACATGTGCTTTTCTAAGGTTTGCAAACGTAAAAAATTAGTTTTTACCTTAATATGACAGTACTGTTCTTAGAATCAGGAAATAGCTTGTTTTAAGGGATTACAATGTTTTTTAAGGATAACTCCTAAACCAAACATGCAATATGCATAAATATACCTGTATTATTTTTTTTACTAGAAACAAGCACTCCTGTAAGGTTTGCAAACGTAAAAAAATAGTTTTTACCTTATAATGACAGGACTGTTATTAGAATCCGGAGAAAACTCGTTTGAAGCAAAAAAATGTGTTTTAAGGATAACCCCTAAACCAAACATGCGATATGTCTAAATATCCTTGTATTATTGTATGTCTGAGTTTTACGAGAAACAAGTGCTTTTCTAAGGTTTGCAAACGTAAAAAATTAGTTTTTACCTTAATATGACAGTACTGTTCTTAGAATCAGGAAAAAACTTGTTTCAAGGGATAACAATGTTTTTTAAGGATAACTCCTAAACCAAACATGCAATATGTATAAATATACCTGTATTATTATTTTTTTTACTAGAAACAAGCACTCCTGTAAGGTTTGCAAACGTAAAAAAATAGTTTTTACCTTATAATGACAGGACTGTTTTTAGAATCCGGAGAAAACTCGTTTGAAGCAAAAAAAATGTGTTTTAAGGATAACTCCTAAACCAAACATGCAATATGTCTAAATATGCCTGTATTATTGTATTTGTGTGAGTTTTACTAGAAACAAGCACTTCTGTAAGGTTTGCAAACGTAAAAAATTAGTTTTTACCTTATAATGACAGTACTGTTCTTAGAATCGTGAGAAAACTCGTTTGAAGCAATAACATTTTTCTTAAGGATAACTCCTAAGCCAAACATGCAATATTTCTAAATATGCCTGTATTATTGTATTTGTGTGAGTTTTACTAGAAACAAGCACTTCTGTAAGGTTTGCAAACGTAAAAAAAATAGTTTTTACCTTATAATGACAGGACTGTTCTTAGAATCGGGAGAAAACTTGTTTGAAGCAAAAACATTTGTTTTAAGGATAACTCCTAAACCAAACATGTAATATGTCTAAATATGCCGGTATTAATATATATTTGTGAATTTTACTATAAACATGTGCTTTTGTAAAGTTTGCAAACGTAAAAAAATATTTTTTACCTTATAATGACCGTACTGTCTTTAGAATCCGGAGAAAACTTGTTTGAAGCAATAAAAATGTGTTTTAAGGATAACTCCTAAACCAAACATGCCATATGTCTAAAAATGCCTGTATTATTGTATCTTTGTGAGATTTACTAGAAACATGTACTTTTGTAAGGTTTGCAAACGTAAAAAATCAGTGTTTACCTTATAATGACAGGACTGTTCTTAGAATCGGGAGAAAACTTGTTTGAAGCAAAAACATTTGTTTTAAGGATAACTCCTAAACCAAACATGTAATATGTCTAAATATGCCTGTATTATTGTATCTCTGTGAGTTTTACTAGAAACATGTGCTTTTGTAAGGTTTGCAAACGTAAAAAAATAGTTTTTACCTTATAATGACAGTACTGTCCTTAGAATCCGGAGAAAACTCGTTTGAAGCAAAAAAAATGTGTTTTAAGGATAACTCCTAAACCAAACATGCGATATGTCTAACTATGCCTGTATTATTGTATCTTTGTGAGATTTACTAGAAACATGTACTTTTGTAAGGTTTGCAAACGTAAAAAATCAGTGTTTACCTTATAATGACAGGACTGTTCTTAGAATCGGGAGAAAACTTGTTTGAAGCAAAAACATTTGTTTTAAGGATAACTCCTAAACCAAACATGTAATATGTCTAAATATGCCTGTATTATTGTATCTCTGTGAGTTTTACTAGAAACATGTGCTTTTGTAAGGTTTGCAAACGTAAAAAAATAGTTTTTACCTTATAATGACAGGACTGTTATTAGAATCCGGAGAAAACTCGTTTGAAGCAAAAAAATGTGTTTTAAGGATAACTCCTAAACCAAACATGCAATATGTCTAAATATGCCTGTATTATTGTATCTCTGTGAGTTTTACTAGAAACATGTGCTTTTGTAAGGTTTGCAAACGTAAAAAAATAGGTTTTACCTTAATATGACAGTACTGGTCTTAGAATCAGGAGAAAACTTGTTTGAAGCAATACAAATGTGTTTCAAGGAAAACTCCTAAACCAAACATGCAATATGTATAAATATGCCTGTATTATTGTATCTTTATGAGATTTACTAGAAACATGTACGTTTGTAAGGTTTGCAAACGTAAGAAAATAGTTTTTACCTTATAATAACAGTACTGTTCTTAGAATCGTGAGAAAACTCATTTGAAGCAATACAAATGTGTTTTAAGGATAACCCCTAAACCAAACATGCAATATCCCTAAATATCCTTGTATTATTGTATGTCTGAGTTTTGCTATAAACATGTGCTTTTCTAAAGGTTTGTAAACGTAAAAAATTAGTTTTTACCTTAACATGACAGTACTGTTCTTAGAATCAGGAAAAAACTTGTTTTAAGGGATAACAATGTTTTTTAAGGATTACTCCTAAACCAAACATGCAATATGTATAAATATACCTGTATTCATTTTTTTAATAGAAACAAGCACTCCTGTAAGGTTTGCAAACGTAAAAAAATAGTTTTTACCTTATAATGACAGGACTGTTATTAGAATCCGGAGAAGACTCGTTTGAAGCAAAAACATTTGTTTTAAGGATAACTCCTAAACCAAACATGCAATATGTCTAAATATGCCTGTATTTTTGTATCTCTGTGAGTTTTACTAGTAACATGTGCTTTTGTAAGGTTTGCAAACGTAAAAAAATAGGTTTTACCTTAATATGACAGTACTGGTCTTAGAATCAGGAGAAAACTTGTTTGAAGCAATACAAATGTGTTTCAAGGATAACCCCTAAACCAAACATGCATTATGTCTAAATATGCCTGTATTATTGTATCTTTGTGAGATTTACTAGAAACATGTACTTTTGTAAGGTTTGCAAACATAAAAAAAATTGTTTATACCTTATAATGACAGTACTGTTCTTAGAATCGGGAGAAAACTCATTTGAAGCAATACAAATGTGTTTTAAGGATAACCCCTAAACCAAACATGCAATATGCCTAAATATCCTTGTATTATTGTATGTCTGAGTTTTGCTAGAAACATGTGCTTTTCTAAGGTTTGCAAACGTAAAAAAATAGTTTTTACCTTATAATGACAGGACTGTTATTAGAATCCGGAGAAAACTCGTTTGAAGCAAAAAAAATTGTTTTAAGGATAACTCCTAAACCAAACATGCAATATGTCTAAAAATGCCTGTATTATTGTATCTTTGTGAGATTTACTAGAAACATGTGCTTTTGTAAGGTTTGCAAACGTAAAAAAATAGTATTTACCTCATAATGACAGTACTGTTCTTAGAATCCGGAGAAAACCTGTTTGAAGCAATTAAAATGTGTTTCAGGGATAACTCTTAAACCAAACAAGCAATTGGTCTAAATATGCCTGTATTATTGTATCTTTGTAAGATTTACTAGAAACATGGACGTTTGTAAGGTTTGCAAACGTAAAAAAGTAGTTTATACCTTATAATAACAGTACTGTTCTTAGAATCGGGAGAAAACTTGTTTGAAGCAATAAACAATTGTTTTAAGGATAACTCTAAAGCCAAACATGCAATATGTCTAAATATGCCTGTGTTATTGTATGTCTGAGAGTTTTACTGGAAACAAGCACTTCTGTAAGGTTTGCAAACGTAAAAAAAAATCAGTTTTTTACCTTATAATGACAGGACTGTTCTTAGAATCGGGAGAAAACTCGTTTGAAGCAAAACAAATTGTTTTAAGCATAACTCCTAAACCAAACATGCAATATGTCTAAATATGCCTGTATTAATATATATTTGTGAATTTTACTATAAACATGTGCTTTTGTAAAGTTTGCAAACGTAAAAAAAATATGTTTTACCTTATAATGACCGTACTGTCCATAGAATCCGGAGAAAACTTGTTTGAAGCAATAAAAATGTGTTTTAAGTATAACTCCTAAACCAAACATGCGATATGTCTAAATATGCCTGTATTATTGTATCTTTGTGAGATTTACTAGAAACATGTACTTTTGTAAGGTTTGCAAACGTAAAAAAATCAGTGTTTACCTTATAATGACAGGACTGTTCTTAGAATCCGGAGAAAACTTGTTTGAAGCAAAAAAAAAAATGTTTTAAGGATAACTCCTAAACCAAACATGCATTATGTCTAAATATGCCTGTATTATTGTATCTTTGTGAGATGTACTAGAAACATGTACTTTTGTAAGGTTTGCAAACGTAAAAAATTAGTTTTTACCTTAATATGACAGTACTGTTCTTAGAATCAGGAAAAAACTTGTTTTAAGGGATAACAATGTTTTTTAAGGAAAACTCCTAAACCAAACATGCAATATGTATAAATATACCTGTATTCATTTTTTTACTAGAAACAAGCACTCCTGTAAGGTTTGCAAACGTAAAAAAAATTGTTTTTACCTTATAATGACAGGACTGTTATTAGAATCCGGAGAAAACTCGTTTGAAGCAAAAAAATGTGTTTTAAGGATAACTCCTAAACCAAACATGCAATATGTCTAAATATGCCTGTATTTTTGTATCTCTGTGAGTTTTACTAGAAACATGTGCTTTTGTAAGGTTTGCAAACGTAAAAAAATAGGTTTTACCTTAATATGACAGTACTGGTCTTAGAATCAGGAGAAAACTCGTCTGAAGCAATACAAATGTGTTTTAAGGATAACCCCTAAACCAAAACATGCAATGTGTCTAAATATGCCTGTATTATTGTATCTTTGTGAGATTTACTAGAAACATGTACGTTTGTAAGGTTTGCAAACGTACAAAATTAGTTTTTACCTTATAATGACAGTACTGTTCTTAGAATCGGGAGAAAACTCATTTGAAGCAATACAAATGTGTTTTAAGGATAACCCCTAAACCAAACATGCAATGTGCCTAAATATCCTTGTATTATTGTATGTCTGAGTTTTACTAGAAACATGTGCTTTTCTAAGGTTTGCAAACGTAAAAAATTAGTTTTTACCTTAATATGACAGTACTGTTCTTAGAATCAGGAAAAAACTTGTTTTAAGGGATAACAATGTTTTTTAAGGATAACTCCTAAACCAAACATGCAATATGTATAAATATACCGGTATTCATTTTTTTACTAGAAACAAGCACTTCTGTAAGGTTTGCAAACGTAAAAAAAAATAGTTTTTACCTTATAATGACAGTACTGTTCTTAGAATCGGGAGAAAACTTGTTTGAAGCAAAAACATTTGTTTTAAGGATAACTCCTTAACCAAACATGCAATATGTCTAAATATACCTGTATTAATATATATTTGTGAAATTTTCTATAAACATGTGCTTTTGTAAAGTTTGCAAACGTAAAAAAATATTTTTTACCTTATAATGACCGTACTGTCCTTAGAATCTGGAGAAAACTTGTTTGAAGCAATAAAAATGTGTTTTAAGGACAACCCCTAAACCAAACATGCGATATGTCTAAATATGCCTGTATTATTGTATCTTTGTGAGATTTACTAGAAACATGTACTTTTGTAAGGTTTGCAAACGTAAAAAATCAGTGTTTCCCTTATAATGACAGGACTGTTCTTAGAATCCGGAGAAAACTTGTTTGAAGCAAAAAAAAAATGTATTAAGGATAACTCCTAAACCAAACATGCATTATGTCTAAATATGCCTGTATTATTGTATCTTTGTGAGATTTACTAGAAACATGTACTTTTATAAGGTTTGCAAACGTAAAAAATCAGTTTTTACCTTATAATGACAGTACTGTCCTTAGAATCAGGAGAAAACTCGTCTGAAGCAATACAAATGTGTTTTAAGGATAACCCCTAAACCAAACATGCGTTATGTCTAAATATGCCTGTATTATTGTATCTTTGTGAGATTTATTAGAAACATGTACTTTTGTAAGGTTTGCAAAAATAAAAAAAATAGTTTTTACCTTATTATAACAGTACTGTTCTTAGAATCGGGAGAAAACTTGTTTGAAGCAAAAAAAAATGTATTAAGGATAACTCCTAAACCAAACATGCATTATGTCTAAATATGCCTATATTATTGTATCTTTGTGAGATTTACTAGAAACATGTACTTTTGTAAGGTTTGCAAACGTAAAAAAATTGTTTATACCTTAATAGGACCGTACTGTTCTTAGAATCGGGAGAAAACTTATTGTATGTCTGAGTTTTACTAGAAACATGTGCTTTTCTAAGGTTTGCAAACGTAAAAAAAATTATACTTTTTACCTTAACATGACAGTACTGTTCTTAGAATCCGGAAAAAAAAACCTGTTTGAAGCAATTAAAATGTGTTTCAGGGATAACTCCTAAACCAAACATGCAATATGTTTAAATATGCCTGTATTATTGTATCTCTGTGAGTTTTACTAGAAACATGTGTTTTTGCAAGGTTTACAAACGTAAAAAAATTGTTTTTACCTTAATATGACAGTACTGGTCTTAGAATCGGGAGAAAACTTGTTTGAAGCAATAAAATGTTTTTTTAAAGATAACTCCTAAACCAAACGTGCAATATGTCTAAATATCCCTGTATTATTGTATCTCTGTGAGTTTTACTAGAAACATGTACTTTTGTAAGGTTTGCAAACGTAAACATGTTTTTTTTACCTTAATATGACAGCAATATTCTTAGAATCCGGAGAAAACTCATTTAAAGCAAGTTTCACGGATAACTCCTAAACCAAACATGCAATATGTGTAAATATCCCTGTATTATTGTATCCCTGTAAGTTTTACTAGGAACATGTGCTTTTGTAAGGTTTGCAAACATAAAAAAATTAAAAGGTGCACCTAAAACTTATTTCATTTTCTCCAAAATTAACAGTGCGCCGCATAACCCGGTGTGCCTAATGTACATATTAATTGTGGTTGTGCTTACTTATCTCGAAGCAACTTTATTTGGTACATAGTGTGATGATGAGTATGACCAGTAGATAATAATAATAATAACAATAATGTTTTAGATTTATATAGCACTTTTCAGTCAAATATAGCAGATACGTGTGAACTAAATAAATAAATGACGCTAGCAAGTACAAGTAAGCAAGCATTCATCCTCCACTGTTTGCCATTTCTAACACAAAGTAGCGTATACCGTATTTTGCGGAATAAAAGGCGCAACTAAAACTTATTTCATGTTCTCCAAAATTAACAGTGCGCCGTATAACCCGATGCGCCTATGGTACATAATAATTGTAGTTGTGCTTACTTATCTCGAAGCAACTTTATTTGGTACATAGTGTGATGATAAGTATGACCAGTGGATAATAATAATAATAATAATGGATTAGATTTATATAGCGCTTTTCAGTCAAATATAGCAAATACGTGTGAACTGCAGGTAGACGCCTGTTCAATAAATGACGCTAGCAAGTACAAGTAAGTAAGCAAGCATCCTCCACTGTTTGCCATTTCTAATACAAAGTAGCGTGTACCGTATTTTGCGGAATAAAAGGCGCACCCAAAACTTATTTCATTTTCTCCAAAACTAACAGTGCACCGTATAACCCGATGCGCCGAATGCACGTATTAATTGTGGTTGTGCTTACTTATCTCGAAGCAACTTTATTTGGTACATAGTGTGATGATAAGTATGACCAGTGGATAATAATAATAATAATAATAATGGATTAGATTTATATAGCGCTTTTCAGTCAAATATAGCAAATACGTGTGAACTGCAGGTAGACGCCTGTTCAGTAAATGACGCTAGCAAGTACAAGTAAGTAAGCATTCATCCTCCACTGTTTGCCATTTCTAACACAAAGTAGCGTGTACCGTATTTTGCGGAATAAAAGGCGCACCTAAAACTTATTTCAAGTTCTCCAAAATTAACAGTGCGCCGTATAACCCGATGCGCCTAATGTACATAATAATTGTGGTTGTGCTTACTTATCTCGAAGCAGCTTTATTTGGTACATAGTGTGACGATGAGTATGACCGATAGATAATAATAATAACAATAATGTATTAGATTTATATAGCATTTTCAGTCAAATATAGCAGATACGTGTGAACTGCAGGCACCGTATAACCCGGTGCGCCTAATGCACGTATTAATTGTGGTTGTGCTTACTTATCTCGAAGCAACTTTATTTGGTACATAGTGTGATGATAAGTATGACCAGTAGATAATAATAATAATAATAATAATAATAATAATAATAATCATAATCATAATAATAATAATAATAATAATAATGGATTAGATTTATATAGCGCTTTTCAGTCAAATATAGCAAATACGTGTGAACTGCAGGTAGACGCCTGTTCAATAAATGACGCTAGCAAGTACAAGTAAGCAAGCAAGCATCCTCCACTGTTTGCCATTTCTAATACAAAGTAGCGTGTACCGTATTTTGTGGAATAAAAGGCGCACCCAAAACTTATTTCATTTTCTCCAAAATTAACAGTGCACCGTATTGCGCCTAAAGCACGTATTAATTGTGGTTGTGCTTACTTATCTCGAAGCAACTTTATATGGTAGACAGTGTGATGATAAGTATGACCAGTGGATAATAATAATAATAAGAATGGATTAGATTTATATAGCGCTTTTCAGTCAAATATAGCAGATACGTGTGAACTGCAGGTAGACGCCTGTTCAATAAACGACGCTAGCAAGTACGAGTAAGCAAGCATGCATCCTCCGTTTTTTGCCATTTCTAATACAAAGTATTGTACAGTTCTAACCTTTACCTGTCGGTAGACTCGATATGGAAGCGCTAAAATCTACCGGTACAACAAAGACAGCGGGGAGAAGACGCTGTCGAAGTGGAGGCACATAAATAAGACCTGAAGAGAGTTGAAGACGGTCTGTAACACATAATCTCTGACCAAAATATCACCATTACATGTTATGTAGACCACAAGGAAGTCTTTTAAATGATATGACCCCTTAAAGAACCTACTTTGCTGTACATACAGTATGGAGTTGAGCCAAGAGACATCTGACTATGAATGCTGGGAAATAATAACCATAATGAGCCGCTTGAAGCATGGAAAACGTACACGTTGAAAACTCAGCATTATCAACGCAATCCAGACCTCGTGTCCTAGTTGTTACGCAAGACGATTCCTTCTTGCTCTAGAAACTTTTCATTTTATTACCGAGTGTGAATAAAGCGGTGAAATACAGCCGATGACTCACTGTATTTCTGCCTGTTTTTGTAGTCCACTTGAGAAAAACACTCTTTTCCCACTTTCACCAATATACTGTGCTGATAAACAGCATAGACGTCATTAAAAAAAACTATTTTCAAGCTTCCCAGGCCTCCCTATAATTATAGCTCGGGTTTTTTTTTTTTTTCCGGGGCATGCACTTCCACAAATCAGCAAGGTTAAATGTGTCAAAATGTAAGTGAGGTGTGTGCGTAAACCAAATAGAGGAAGTGAGACTATGTGTGGCTGTTATATGCGAGTGGTTACCAGCGGGTGTTGATATCGAGGCGGAAGTCCAAAGAGGGAAAGGCAGGCTTCCCGGGAGCGAGGCGTCGTGGTCAGTGGGCAGGCGTGAGGTCGATATCCAGAGAGGAAAGAGGAAGTCCAGAAGGGGCTCCGGGAAGACGAGACACACAGCTCGACAACGAGGAAGGACGACGGGAAGCTGGATAACGAAACAACACGGGACACAATGAACACGACACAGAGAGAGACTAGGCATATACGAGTACGAGTAGCTACGTTCTGGCACTGGATTTCAGGACGCGCTGGCCTATGAAGTCTGGTCTCTCATCACGGGCAGGTGTGTTGATTGCTGATTCATTGCAGCTGATGATTTTAGGTTGTCCTGAAGAATATGGAGGCAATCCTCCTTTTTCATTGTCTCAGGCCCAGAGCATAATACTACCACCACCATGCTTGATGGTGGTAATAGTGTTCCTGGGATTAAAGGCCTTACTTTTTCTCCTCCAAACATATTGCTGGGTATTGTGACCAAACAGCTCCATTTTTGTTTCATCTGACCACAGAACTTTCCTCCAGAAGGTCTTATCTTTGTCCTTGTGATGTCAGATGAGGTGAGGCCTTTAATCCCAGGAACACCATTCCTACCGTCAAGCATTATGCTCTGGGCCTGTTTTGCTACCAATGGAACTGGTGCTTTACGGAAAGAAATGGGACAATGAAAAAGGAGGATTACCTCCAAATACTTCAGGACAAGCTAAAATCATCAGCACGGAGGTTGGGTCTTGGGCGCAGTTGAGTGTTCCAACAGGACAATGACCCCAAATACACGTCAAAAGTGGTTAAGGAATGGCCTAAATCAGGCTAGAATGAAGGTTTTAGAATGGCCTTCCCAAAGTCCTGACTTAAATGTGTGGACAATGCTGAAGAAACAAGTCCATGTCAGAAAACCAACAAATTTAGTTGAACTGCACCAATTTTGTCAAGAGGAGCGGGCTTGTGGATGGCTACCAAAAGTGCCTTATTGCAGTGAAACTTGCCAAGGGACATGCAAGCAAATATTAACATTGCTGTATGTATACTTTACCCAGCAGATTTGCTCACATTTTCAGTAGACTCATAATAAATTCATAAAAGAAGCAAACTTCATGAATGTTTTTGTGACCATTGGTTTGTTTGTTTTTTGTTATACATTTTTGGAAATTAGATATACATATATAATAAATATATATAATATAATATACAGTATATATATATATATATATATATATATATATATATATATATATATATATATATATATATATATATATATATATATATATATATATATGTATATATATATATATATATATACATATATACAGTATATATAGTATATATACAGTAACTTATAAATTTTGGGAAATTAGATATACATATATAATAAATATATATATAATAATACACAATATATATATATATATATATATATATATATATATATATATATATATATACATATATATATACACAGTATATATAGTATATATATATATAATGTTTGTATATATATATATATATATATTTATACATGTATATTTTGGAGGGGTCTTTTTTTTTAATGCTAATAGCTGCATAGAAAGGAACATTAAAAGTGCAACTTTGGTCAAGGAGCAAAATAGTAAACAGGAAAAGGACATTTACATTACTTGGCGCTATAAAATCAAAATAATCCCAGACTTTGATTCTTTGATTCTTTTATTGTTCGTAGTCCCATTTATATCGACGATGGAGACGGAAGCTGATCAAGTCATGACAGGGTTGGACCTCGTTTATTCATGTCCCCGGTGTTATTTCCTCTCCAGCGCTCTTACACACAGGTTCCGTGTCTTGTACACTCTCTAGCTGCACTTGCCTTCTTCTGTTATTAAATATAATTTCACTCGTGCTACGCCGGCCATCTCTGCAATTTTGGGGTCACGACCGACTGAAGAAACCCAACATCCATCCATCCATCCATCCATCTTCTTCCGCTTATCCGAGATCGGGTCGCGGGGGCAGCAGCCTAAGTAGGGAAGCCCAGACTTTCCTCTCCCCAGTCACTTCGTCCAGCTCTTCCCGTGGGATCCCGAGGCGTTCCCAGGCCAGCCGGGAGACATAGTCTTCCCAACGTGTCCTGGGTCTTCCCCGTGGCCTCCTACCGGTCGGACGTGCCCTAAACACCTCCCTAGTGCTCTAGGTCCCCTGGGTGAAAACATCCGGTCCTCCGTGAGAAATCTCGGAGTGATCTTCGATAGTGCCTTCAAATTTACCAAACAGGTCAGCTCAGTGGTCAGTACCAGCTTTTACCACCTCAGAACCCTAGCAAAGACCAAGGCCTATCTCTCCCAGAGCGACCTGGAGACTGCTATCCACGCCTCTATCACACACCGGCTAGACAACAATAACTCACTGTACGCTGGCATTGATCAGGCATCACTCCGCCGTTTACAGCTTGTGCAAAACGCGGCTGCCCGTCTCCTCACCAGCACCAAAAAACGCGAGCACATCACCCCAGACCTGGCCTCACTCCACTGGCTCCCTGTCAGTCACCGCATTGATTTTAAATTACTTTTAATTGTTTTTGAATCCCTAAATGGTCTGGCCCCACAATACCTGACCGAGCTCCTGCATCATCTTACCTCGTCGAGAGCCTTAAGGTCAGCTGACCAAATGCTGTTGGCGGTCCCCAGATCCAGGCTAAAGACCAGAGGGGACAGAGCCTTTTCCGTTGCCGCCCCTAAGGTCTGGAACAGCCTTCCCCTCCACATTAGGTCAGCCCAGAGCCTGGGGGTCTTCAAAGCCCTTCTTAAGACCTATCTCTTCTCGCTGGCCTTTGACCTGAGCTGAGTCCGCCCACTAGGCCACCATTTCTAGTCCCTCCTCAACCCCCTTTGCTTTAGTTTTAGTTTTCAATTTGTCGCACTTTTATTATTATTATTTTTATTTTTATTTAGCACATTTTTACTTTTTATTCGACCCCTTTTACCGTATTGTTTTTGCACTATCTTGTTCAGCTCATTCATTGTTTACGTTCTTTGTTTGGTTTTTTTTTGTTTTGGTTTTGGTTTTTGCTCAATGCTTTTTTAACCTGTAAAGCACTTTGGTTCAATTTAAAAGTTGTCGTAAACGTGCTATATAAATAAAGTTGACTTGACTTGACTTGACTAGAGAGGCGTTCGGGTGGCATCCTAACCAGATGCCCGAACCACCTCATCAGGCTCTTCTCCATGTGGAGGAGCAGTGGCTTTACTTTGAGCTCCTCCCGGATGACAGAGCTTCTCCCCCTATCTCGAAAGGAGAGACCCGCCACCCGGCGGAGGAAACTCATTTCGGCCGCTTGTATCCGTGATCTTGTCCTTTTGGTCATAACCCAAAGCTCATGACCATAGGTGAGGATGGGAACGTAGATCGACCGGTAAATTGCGAGCTTTGCCTTCCGGCTCAGCTCCTTCTTCGCCACAACGGACCGATACAGCGTCCGCATTACTGAAGACGCCGCACCGATCCGCCTGTCGATCTCACGACCCACTCTTCCCTCACTCGTGAACAAGACTCCTAGGTACTTGAACTCTTCCACTTGGGGCAGCGTCTCCTCCCCAACTCGGAGATGGCACTCCACCCTTTTCCGGGCGAGAACCACGGCCTTGGACTTGGAGGTGCTGATTCTCATCCCAGTCGCTTCACACTCGGCTGTGAACCGATCCAGTGAGAGCTGAAGATCCTGGCCAAATGAAGCCATCAGGACCACATCATCTGCAGCCACCAAACCAGATACCCTCAACGCCCTGACTGCGCCTAGAAATTCTGTCCATAAAAGTTATGAACAGAATCGGTGACAAAGGGCAGCCTTGGCGGAGTCCAACCCTCACTGGAAACGTGTCCGACTTACTGCCGGCAATGCGAACCAAGCTCTGACACTGATCATACAGGGAGCGGACCGCCACAATCAGACAGTCCGGAACCCCATACTCTCTGAGCACTCCCCACAGGACTTCCCAAGGGACACGGTCGAATGCCTTCTCCAAGTCCACAAAGCACATGTAGACTGGTTGGGCAAACTCCCATGCACCCTCAAGGACCCTGCCGAGAGTATAGAGCTGGTCCACAGTTCCACGACCAGGATGAAACCTGTAACCTAAGAGTGGCACATTATTTTTAGTTGTGCCTCGTTGTTAAATGATTGGTCAGGTGTGACACACACATGGAGGAACACAGTATCACTAAGGCATCAATGCTTCAGTACTAATAGGGTATATCCATCAAAGTGTGTGACTGCAATTTGGACAAATCCAATGTTTACACCTTACCACCACAATAGTTACATCATTCTTTTTTCTGTGTGTGTGTGGGGCCTCTTTTAACGATCGGGACGTCTGCAACTTCCCGTGTTTCTTTCATCGCTGATCCCTAAGTCTGTGTTACGACGCGGCACCGGAATGCATCCCTCATTACGGCCTTGCAGGAAAACGCCACAATGCCAGGGTCACCTGACCATGCAAGCCTCATTAAGTGTATGTTGGAAATGGAAAGATCACACACAAGCGATGCAGCTGGGAAAATAATTCATCAAATAAAACATAGGGGACATTTATAAAGGCTACTTGATACTCGGATACTTTCCATCTGAGCTAATATCGACATAACCAACGTGTCTCTATAACAAGGAGTGTCAAACTCCTTTTCATTGAGGGCCACATCGCAGTTTTGGTTGCCCTCAGATGGCCGTTTTTAACAGTGAATAATATACAGTATGAATATAAAGGTGTATATATAAAACATGTGTATAATTGTATTTTTTTGACGTACACTGTACAAAACCAAATCTTTAGATTTAAATAGAACTGGCAGCTCTTGGAGAAGACATTCGACCGTGTTCCTCGGGAAGTCCTGTGGGGAGTGCTCAGAGAGTATGGCGTAACGGACTGTCTTATTGTGGCAGTTTGCTCCCTGTATGATCAGTGTCAGAGCTTGGTCCGTATTGCCGGCAGTAAGTCGGACACGTTTCCAGTGAGGGTTGGACTCCGCCAAGGCTGCCCTTTGTCACCGATTCTGTTCATAACCTTTATGGACAGAATTTCTAGGCGCAGTCAGGGCGTTGAGGGGATCTGGTTTGGTGGCTGCAGGATTAGGTCACTGCTATTTGCAGATGATGTGGTCCTGATGGCTTCCTCCGGCCAAGATCTTCAGCTCTCACTGGATCGGTTCGATGCCGAGTGTGAAGCGACTGGGATGGGAATCAGCACCTCCAAGTCCGAGTCCATGGTTCTCTCCCGGAAAAGGGTGGAGTGCCGTCTCCGGGTTGGGGAGGAGATCTTGCCCCAAGTGGAGGAGTTCAAGTACCTCGGAGTCTTGTTCACGAGTGGGGGAAGAGTGGATCGTGAGATCGACAGGCGGATCGGTGCGGCGTCTTCAGTAATGCGGACGCTGTATCGATCTGTTGTGGTGAAGAAGGAGCTGAGCCGGAAGGCAAAGCTCTCGATTTACCGGTCGATCTACGTTCCCATCCTCACCTATGGTCATGAGCTTTGGGTCATGACCGAAAGGACAAGATCACGGGTACAAGCGGCCAAAATGAGTTTCCTCCGCCGAGTGGCGGGGCTCTCCCTTAGAGATAGGGTGAGAAGCTCTGTCATTCGGGGGGAGCTCAAAGTAAAGCCGCTGCTCTTCCACATGGAGAGGAGCCAGATGAGGTGGTTCGGGCATCTGGTCAGGTATGCCACCCGAACGCCTCCCTAGGAAGGTGTTTCGGGCACGTCCGACCGGTAGGAGGCCACGGGGAAGACCCAGGACACGATGGGAAGACTATCTCTCCCGGCTGGCCTGGGAACGCCTCGGGAATCCCCCGGGAGGAGGTGGACGAAGTGGCTGGTGAGAGGGAAGTCTGGGTTTCCCTGCTTAAGCTGCTGCCCCCGCGACCCGACCTCGGATAAGCGGAAGAAGATGGATGGATGGATGGATAGAACTGGCAGCTCAGTTGCCACAATTTTACCGTAATATTTGCAGTGTCAGAAAAATTGCATGTAAATTATCCAAAAACTTTCCGTTCTCTGAGTTTCCAGTGAACAGACAGAGGCTGTCTTTTTGTTGCACCAAGCCAAAGGCTTGTAAAATTCCACTGTGCACGATGGGAGGAGACTGTCAGGCTTGTCCCTGACAGTTTGGTTATGTTTTAGTTTTTCCTCTGTGTTTGTTTTATTTCCTGTCAGCACTCTTATTTTGGTTCAGTTTCCTGTTTGTCTCAGTTGTGGCTGATTGGCACCTGGCCACACCTGGTGTCAATCAGCCAGCTGCTATTTATACCTGCCCTGCCCTCCAGTCACTGCTGGATTATTGTCACGAATACTTGTCAGCAATACTTGTAGCTCCAACCTGTTACTTGTCTCTGTTCCTGTATGCCGTGGACTGCTTTCTATCTTTTTGTTCCTAGTTCCTGTTTGCTGGATCCTGTTTCTCGTTTTCCAGTTTGGCGTTCCTGGTTTGTGTCTTTTCTTTATTTTTACTTTTGGACATTAAATAATGTTTTCCCGCTCAATGCCTATCGTCATCGCTGCATTTTGGGGTTCGTCACCAACACAATCCATCCATCCATCCATCCATCCATCCATCCATCTTCTTCCGCTTATCCGAGGTCGGGTCGCGGGGGCAGCAGCCTAAGCAGGGAAGCCCAGATTTCCCTCTCCCCAGCCACTTCGTCCAGCTCTTCCTGTGGGACCCCGAGGCGTTCCCAGGCCAGCCGAGAGACATAGTCTTCCCAACGTGTCCTGGGTCTTCCCCGCGGCCTCCTACCGGTCGGACGTGCCCTAAACACCTCCCTAGGGAGGCGTTCGGGTGGCATCCTAACCAGATGCCCGAACCACCTCATCTGGCTCCTCTCGATGTGGAGGAGCAGCGGCTTTACTTTGAGCTCCTCCCGGATGGCAGAGCTTCTCACCCGATCTCTAAGGGAGAGCCCCGCCACCCGGCGGAGGAAACTCATTTCGGCCGCTTGTACCCGTGATCTTGTCCTTTCGGTCATAACCCAAAGCTCATGACCATAGGTGAGGATGGGAATGTAGATCGACCGGTAAATTGAGAGCTTTGCCTTCCGGCTCAGCTCTTTCTTCACCACAACGGATCGATACAGCGTCCGCATTACTGAAGACGCCGCACCGATCCGCCTGTCGATCTCACGATCCACTCTTCCCTCACTCGTGAACAAGACTCCGAGGTACTTGAACTCCTCCACTTGGGGCAAGATCTCCTCCCCAACCCGGAGATGGCACTCCACCCTTTTCCGGGCGAGAACCATGGACTCGGACTTGGAGGTGCTGATTATCATCCCAGTCGCTTCACACTCAGCTGCGAACCGATCCAGTGAGAGCTGAAGATCCTGGCCAGATGAAGCCATCAGGACCACATCATCTGCAAAAAGCAGAGACCTAATCCTGCAGCCACCAAACCAGATCCCCTCAACGCCTTGACTGCGCCTAGAAATTCTGTCCATAAAAGTTATGAACAGAATCGGTGACAAAGGGCAGCCTTGGCGGAGTCCAACCCTCACTGGAAACGTGTCCGACTTACTACCGGCAATGCGAACCAAGCTCTGGCACTGATCATACAGGGAGCGGACTGCCACAATCAGACAGTCCGATACCCCATACTCTCTGAGCACTCCCCACAGGACTTCCCGAGGGACATGGTCGAATGCCTTCTCCAAGTCCACAAAACACATGTAGACTGGTTGGGCAAACTCCCATGCACCCTCAAGGACCCTGCCGAGAGTATAGAGCTGGTCCACAGTTCCACGACCAGGACGAAAACCACACTGTTCCTCCTGAATCCGAGGTTCGACTATCCGGCGTAGCCTCCTCTCCAGTACACCTGAATAGACCTTACCGGGAAGGCTGAGGAGTGTGATCCCACGATAGTTAGAACACACCCTCCGGTTCCCCTTCTTAAAGAGAGGAACCACCACCCCGGTCTGCCAATCCAGTGGTACCGCCCCCGATGTCCACGCGATGCTGCAGAGTCACCAACACAATGTGACAGAATAATCCAGCCTAACACGAACTTCGCAGAGACTTCCATGGCGGAGAGGCTTGACAGGATTGTAGCGCTAATGGCTAAATTGAAGAGGAAAAACTAAAACTTAACCAAACTGTCAGGGACAAGCCTGACAGAGACGAGAGCGGTTATCTATTGTCATCCAAGACCTGCCCAAGCTCGATCCAGGACCAGTCCAAGCACGAGGCATCTTTTTCTTTTGTGTTAATGTGACCAAAAACAAAGGCCAAGGGAATATCCAAATAAAATAGGAGACGTGACCCTTTTTCCGTTAGAGCGTGGGTGACACTGTGAGAGGTTTCAGGTCGACACGTTTCTCCTCAAATTGAGCAAAATTGAATTCTGTCTCTGTTTATTTCCTTGCTTCACGTCTTGTTTAATAGATGTCATCGATGTTTGAACCAGACACGCAGTTTTTTTTGTTTTTTTTACAGCATATAAAATTAAAAAATACATGGAATTAAATGAAATTGAATGGAAAAACGGTACCACTGTTTGTTTGTTTTTCGTTAAAATTCATGCACGTTTTTTTGTACTGGATATATGTAATTGAACGCAGTACATTTATTTTTGTCATACGTTCATTAGGAAAAGATAAGGTACTTTATTTACATATTATTTTCACGCTCTCGGGGGCCACACAAATTGATGTGGCGGGCCAGATCTGGCCCCCGGGGCCTTGAGTTTGACACCTGTGCTCTATAACAATTGGTGAAAAACAGCCAGTCCTGTATTGTAAACATATATTCAATTATTGATTCAACACAATTCTCATAATATATTATTCTGTAATAAACTATGATGAAATATTTTCAAAACAGGTTACAGGTTACAAAACGACAAACCTTATTTTCCGGATAGAGCGCACTGGTATATAAGCCGCACCCACTACATTTTAGAATTAAATGTATATATTTTTCCATATATTAGCCACACCGGACTTTAAAATGCAGATATTTACGTTGTGTAATGAGTTATTTACGCAGAAAGATCCTGTAAATGTTTATTTACAGCCAAACGGTGTGTGAAACACGGCAGTAAAACGGCTGCTTAAACAAAACGCTAGCTTTTCTATGCGCTAAACAGGTTCAATAACTCCGTGTTGTCATTTTGGTGAATTTGTGAAACTGAAACAATACAAAAATAATCACATTGTAAGTTAATAATGCTAACACGGACACTCCTAAGAAGTGTTAGCATATTAGTTAATGCTCACGACGCCAGCTTCTGTACATTACGAAAGTATTCATGAAAACACTCCTACAGACATCACACATGGGACGGATTAGTAAGTAAGAATTGTTTTAGTGATGAATGAAAAATCCATACGAGGAGAAGCGCTATGAAAAGCTAGAATTCAGAACGGCACTTGTACTTCCGGTTGGAAGCTCTTAACAGGAGGGCATTTCACACCAGCAAAAGATGGCGCCATAGCACAAACAATAACTCACCAGTGTCTTTGCGTGTTTGTTTGTGTTTAAATAATTTGCATTATGGCCGTCAGCGAAGAAAAATCCATAAATTAGCCGCATAGTTTTATCAGCCGCAGGGTCAAAGCGTAGGGGAAAAAGTAGAGGCTTGTAGTCGGGAATCTACGGTTTATGTGCAGTGTTGGCCTAAAAAAACGTTTATTTTTAAAATGTGTTTACAAAAATCACAGAATTTATTGTAATGAAAAAAAAATAGCAACTCCAACCCAATTCAAGCTTCACAATACTTAGGATAACCAATAGAAAGCATATATGAAGACATATAAATACAGTATTTACTGTATTAAATACTGTACAATACCAACAAAAAAAAAAAGAAGAAAAAAAAATTAACAAAAGCAACAGTATCAATAATAATTATACTAATAATAATGTTTTAATGTTTTCATCTTTAAAAAATATTTATTTTCAAATTGATTTTTGAAAATTACGAATCGATTTAGAATCGGAATAAATTAAAATCGCGACTTGATTGAGCCAAGCTATAACTGAAAAATATATATTTTTTTAATCAAATAAATAGTTGATATACAGCCATACTTGCCAACCCTCCCGAATTTTCCGGGAGACTCCCGAAATTCAGCGCCTCTCCCGAAAACCTCCCGGGACAAATATTCTCCCGAAAATCTCCCGATTTTCAGCCGGAGCTGGAGGCCACGCCCCCTCCAGTTCCATGCCGGACGTGAGTGAGGACAGCCTTTTTTCAAGACGGGAGGACAACAGGGTGACAAGAACTAAATCATCCAGACTAGAGACAAATTGTATTATTTTGTTTATCTTACCTAAAAATAAATCCATCCATCCATCCATTTTCTACCGCTTATTCCCTTCGGGGTCGCGGGCGGCGCCGGAGCCAATCTCAGCTACAATCGGGCGGAAGGCGGGGTACACCCTGGACAAGTCGCCACCTCATCGCAGGGCCAACACAGATAGACAGACAACACTAATAGTGTGTGAATGTAGTAGTGTGTGTGAGAGAAAAACATTTCAGTTGGTTATGTGAGAGCATTTCAGTCGTGTGTATAAGAGTGTTTCAGTAGTGTGGATGAGAGTGTTTCAGTAGTGTGCATGAGAGAAAAACATTTCAGTTGTTTATGTGAGAGCATTTCAGCAGTGTAATTATTACAAATAATTACAAAAAAATTCATAAAATAAAAAATAACTAAAAGGCTTACCTTTTTTATAATTCCTTAGTTTTTATATATTATTAATGTTGTAAATATAAATCTTTAAAAATAAATATATATATATATATTTTTTTTAAACTAAATAAATTTTTACTATATTTTGCTAAAAACATCAAAATTAATTGTATTTTTATTTGTCGTTTTTCTGACTCCTTATTACATCCAACCATAGAATTATATTGTATTATATTATATTATATGTTTATTGAAATAAACATATTTGAAATAATTAATTTTAAATTATCATAATGATTCATTTAAAAAGACCATATTTAATTATTAAAATAATTGCTTGTTTATCAACAACTTTAGCATTTGATTCATTACATTTTGAAGCTCTCAGAAGCCAAGTTATGTTATATTCCTTAATATTTATTTATGCAAGTTTGAAGTATCAATTATCTAAACACAGCTTTGTTTGCATATTTTCAGGATGTATATATATATATATATATATATATATATATATATATATATATATATATATATAATGTGTGTATTAAATACTTGACTTGGTGAATTCTAGCTGTCAATATACTCCTCCCCTCTTAACCACGCCCCCACCCCCGACCACGCCCACCACCCTCCACCCCCCCACCTCCCGAAATCGGAGGTCTCAAGGTTGGCAAGTATGTATACAGCTAGTGTGCAGAATTATTTAACATTTGCAATCAGACTCCACTATCCATGTCTTTCAACACACACACACACACACACACACACATACATTAACCCTCGGTCCCCTTGTTAGTTTCCACGGCAACCCACCACAGGAACCGAACCTCGATTTCATAAAAAATTAGCTGCAACACTCATGTGGAGAAAAATATAAGAACGCAGTTTGGATCATGATCACAGCTTTGCAATCCAACACTTTGGAAGGCTTCCATTGAAGCTGTAACAGTGGGACAAGTGAACATTAGTACAAGTACTACGGACTGAAGACTGTAAGCACAAAACCCAAAACCAGTGAAGTTGACACGTTGTGCAAATGGTAAATAAAAACAGGATACAATGATTTGCAAATCCTTTTCAACTTATATTCAATTGAATAGACTGCAAAGACAAGATATTTCATGTTAGAACTGGAAAATGTTGTTATTTTTTTGCAAATATTAGCTCATTTGGAATTTGATGCCTGCAACATGTTTCAAAAAAGCTGGCACACGTGGCAAAAAAGACTGAGAAAGTTGAGGAATGCTCATCAAAACACTTATTTGGAACGTCCCACAGGTGAACAGGCTAATTGGGAACAGGTGGGTGCCATGATTGGGTATAAAAAAGCAGCTTCCATGAAATGCTCAGTCATTCACAAACAAGGATGGGGCGAGGGTCACTACTTTGTCAACAAATGTGTGAGCAAATTGTTTAAGAACAACATTTCTCAACCAGCTATTGCAAGGAATTTAGGGATTTCACCATCTACGGTCCGTAATAACATCAAAAGGTTCAGATAATCTGGAGAAATCACTGCACGTAAGCCATGATGTTACAGACCTTGGCATACTTGCCAACCCTCCCGAATTTTCCGGGAGACTCCCGAAATTCAGCGCCTCTCCCGAAAACCTCCCGGGACAAATATTCTCCCGAAAATCTCCCGATTTTCAGCCGGAGCTGGAAGCCACGCCCCCTCCAGTTCCATGCGGACCTGAGTGAGGACAGGGTGACAAGAACTAAATCATCCAGACTAGAGATCAATTGTATTATTATGTTTATCTTACCTAAAAATACATATTTATTAATTTTTTGTAAAAAAACTAAATACATTTTTACTATATTTTGCTAAAAACATCAAAATGAATTGTATTTTTATTTGTATTTTTTCTGACTCCTTATTACATCCAGCCATAGAATTATACATTAAAATAAACATATTTGAAATAATTAATTTTAAATTATCATAATAATTCATTTAAAATGACCATATTTAATTATTAAAATTATTGCTTGTTTATCAACAACTTTAACATTTTATTCATTACATTTTGAAGCTCTCAGAAGCCAAGTTATGTTATATTCCTTAAGATTTATTTATGCAAGTTTGAAGTATCAATTATCTAAACACAGTTTTGTTTGCATATTTTCAGGACGTAGATATATATGTATATATATATATATATATATATATATATATATATATATATATATATATATATATATATAATCCAGCACACCTTACAATAGTGGTAATAAAAGATGCAACCTATGCTTGAAAGAGAAACTGTTTATTATCTACCGTCCAGACCTGTCATCCCTCAACAAGCGCAGCGAAATTGTATCAGCATGCCGCCACAGACGGAAACACCTCCTAGGTAACACATGAGCCAATCACCACGCCCCTACGCCAGCCTGTACCCACCCACTCTGTGCCCTATATAAACCATGGTATGTGAATGCTCTCATTAAAATCTCCTGATGATTGAGGGAACCCCTCATGAAACAGGCCTGTAGAGATGAAGTAGTCTTGTGATTTTTTTCCCACACATACATATATATATATATATATATATATATACACACAGTATATAGCTGTCAATATACTCCTCCCCTCTTAACCACGCCCCGCCCCACCCCCGACCACGCCCCCACCCACCCACCTCCCGAAATCAGAGGTCTCAAGGTTGGCAAGTATGGACCTTGGATCCCTCAGGCGGTATTTCATCAAAAAGCGACATCGTTGTGTAAAGGATATCACCACATGGGCTCAGGAACACTTCAGAAAAACCGCTGTCGGTAACTACAGTTGGTCGCTACATCTGTAAGTGCAAGTTAAAACTCTACTATGCAAAGCGAAAGCCATTTATCAACAACACCCAGAAACGCCACGTCCCAAGAGCTAGCTTCTGTAGCCGAGGATCGGACCGCCAAGTGCCCTGCCCTCGGCTGCCGCCCAGCTCACACTGCACCCCGACCTCTATGACCCCTGCTATGGGTGGTGAGCCCATTGGAGGGGGGACCCACGTTGCCTCTTCGGGCTGTGCCCGGCCGGGCCCCATGGGGACAGGCCCGGCCACCAGGCGCTCGCCATCGTGCCCCACCTCCGGGCCTGGCTCCAGAGGGGGGCCCCGGTGACCCGCGTCCGGGCAAGGGAAATCTGGGTTCCTTGTTCGTTTTCTTCATAGAGGTCTTCGAGCTGCTCTTTGTCTGATCCCTCACCTAGGACCAGTTTGTCTTGGGAGACCCTACCAGGGGGCATAAAGCCCCCGGACAACATAGCTCCTAGGATCATCCGGGCAAGGGAAATCTGGGTTCCTTGCTTGTTTTCTTCATAGAGGTCTTCGAGAGGAGCCAGATGAGGTGGTTCGGGCATCTGGTCAGGATGCCACCCGAACGCCTCCCTAGGGAGGTGTTTAGGGCACGTCCGACCGGTAGGAGGCCGCGGGGAAGACCCAGGACACGTTGGGAAGACTATGTCTCTAGGCTGGCCTGGGAACGCCTCGGGGTCCCACAGGAAGAGCTGGACGAAGTGGCTGGGGAGAGGGAAGTCTGGGCTTCCCTGCTTAGGCTGCTGCCCCCGCGACCCGACCTCGGATAAGCGGAAGAAGATGGATGGATGGATGGACCCAGAAACGCCGCCCGGCTTCGCTGGGCCCCGAGCTCATCTAAGATGGACTAATGCAAAGTGGAAAAGTGTTCTGTTGTCTGAGGAGTCCACATTTCAAATTGTGCACGTCGTGTCCTCCGGAACAAAGAGAAAAAGAACCATCCGGATTGTTATAGGTGCAAAGTTGAAAAGCCAGCATGTGTGATGGTATGGGGGTGTATTAGTGCCCAAGACATGGGTAACTTGCACATCTGTGAAGGCACCATTAATGCTGAAAGGTACATACAGGTTTTGGAGCAACATATGTCGCCATCCAAGCAACGTTATCATGGACGCCCCTGCTTATTTCAGCAAGACAATGCCAAGCCACGTGTCACAACAGCGTGGCTTCATTGTACTAGACTGGCCTGCCTGTAGTCCAGACCTGTCTCCCATTGAAAATTTGTGGCGTATTATGAAGCCTAAAATAGCACAACGGAGACTGTTGAACAACTTAAGCTGTACATCAAGCAAGAATGGGAAAGAATTCCACCTGAGAAGCCTCAAAAATGTGTCTCCTCAGTTCCCAAACGTTTACTGAGGGTTGTTAAAAGGAAAGGCCATGTAACACAGTGGTGAACATGCCTCCGTGGTGCCATTAAATTAAGTTTCTCAGTTCAAACATTAAATATCTTGTCTTTGCAGTCTATTCAATTGAATATAAGTTGAAAAGGATTAGCAAATCATTGTATTCTGTTTTTATTTACCATTTACACAACGTGACAACTTCACTGCTTTTGGGTTTTGGACAAGTACTACGAGTACGAGAGTATCCAATGCAAAAACCTCTCTCTTTACAGACAGCCCAATGAATACGCCAGCTTTTCTGCAGACATTTGTCGGAGGCGGGTGTGGGAGGGTTTCTACCACTTCACTTCCTTGACTTACCGCGTGCAACCTTGGCAGCAATTTGTGCCTGGCAAGACGAGTCCTGGCCTGAGCGCTTCAACAATGTTGCCACGGTCCAACACAGAAGGGCCCTTTTTGTCCTCTGCAATCAGGACAGCATGATGGTCCCAATTGTTCCACACACAAAAAAAAGGATGGAAAAAGTGCACAAGTTTCTCTTTTCGGAGTGAGAATAGTTGACAATGCAGGTAACTATTACGCCTGTAAAGCCCTCTGAAACAGGGTTGTCCAAACTAGGGCCCGTGTGACCTCGGGAGTTGAAAAAGGATCAAAGGAACCGCGGGGGGGGGGGCCTCCAGCTTGCTTTGAAATATCTGACAGTATAGTTGCTGCAACTTTGCTATACCGTCTTGTGGAAAAAGGTGGAGAATTCAAGTTAATGACCATGAATTGCACTTTGAATTGTGCTCGCCACAGCACTGTTAGTTTACGAGCCAATCCAAGCAACCTTCCGCACTCGTGGCGCAAATAAAACAACACACGGTCACAAATAACACAACCTGCTCACTGAACTTTGTGGATTTTATTTAAAAAAAATGTCCAAACACCACACATAAATTCAAATTGTACCCATTTAAATCCCTTGCAATGCATGATGGGAAAAATGCTGAACTCTCTCCACACTTATCTATGTTGAATGCATAGCGGCTTGATATTTCTGATTGATTACAAAACTTCAAGGAGGTCGTCACGGAAGTAAACAAGGTAGGAGTCGAAGTTTCACATGCTCTTATATTAATTATATAGCATAACCAGTGTTGGGTTAGTTACTGAAAACCAGTAACTAGTTACAGTTACTAGTTACTTTATTTCAAAAGTAACTCAGTTACTAACTCAGTTACTTAAACCAAAAAGTAATGCGTTACTGTGAAAAGTAACTATTTAGTTACTTACATATTTATTTTTTATTTTTTTAAGGCCCCATTTAATGCCCTTTTAGCCTTCATTTTAGTACTGTTATTGCACTGGAGAATAATACAATGTGTTGATCAACTTGACATGCATTTGCATCACTGAACTCTGCTAAGCAATGTGCTCTACATACAACACACAAAGACAAAGATATGTTTTAAAGGGCCAATTTGTTTCAGACCAGAACAAATTGACAAAACTATTTTAAATAGCTGCAACTTAACATACATAAGTAACAAACAGCATAATAACAACATAGCTGTAAAACAAGAAAGGCACACACTACATACATAAACCCTAACCAGGCGTTTTCTCAAGGAATTCTGATATAAAATCATGTCTGAAGCCCAGAACACTCGACACATTTCCCCACTTAGTTTAGAGAAAAGGAAATATTAGCCTGGCCCACTAGTATCCCTCTTTAGGTTTGTGAACTTTATAGTCTAAACATTTAGAGTGATGTGATAATCAAACACTCTAAAAGTCTAAAATGAAAGAGTATATAAGAGAATTGACAGAGTGTGTGTACCTTCAGTGTGCAGTGCCTCATTAAAATCCAGCCGCTGTTGGAGGTGGAGGTGAAGTGTGTCTCTTTACTAGCTTCGTCGAAGCATGTTGTTTTTGTCGCTGTTTCAGCAGATTTGAAACTTACATTCAACTAAAATGTTCTTTTCTTTGTGGTCGATAAAAGAAACGTACTGAAAATATCTCCATTTTAAGAAACTCGGCTTCGGGGTTCGCCATGACGTCTTGATAGTAGACACAGACACGCCCCCTCCCACACACACACACACACACACACACTCACACACACACACACACACGTACACTCAGACAGCGCGCGGCGCGCCTCTTTTTTGTCGCCTCTTCAGCAGCGCTGCAACACTCAGATCTTCTCAGTTTCTAGCCGATACTACATAAAAAATAACGCAAAATAACGCAGTAACGCATCATGTAGTAACGGTAACAGAGTTACTGAATATAAAAAATAACGCGTTAGATTACTAGTTACCGCCGATAGTAACGGCGTTACAGTAACGCGTTAGTCCCAACACTGAGCATAACAAATCATTTATATATATATAAATATATATATATATATATATATATATATATATATATATATACATATATGTATGTGTGGGGGGAAAAAAATCACAAGACTTTTTTTCCCCCACACATACATATATTGCGCTCTACTACGGTATCGAGCACTATTTTTTGGATAACCTTATTAAGACATATATATACATATATATATATATATATATATATATATATATATATATATATATATATATATATATATATATATATATATATATATATATATATGAGAAAGGGAGAGATAATGTGTGTATATAATATGTATATAAATGTGTATATATGTATGTGTGTAAAAATGTATAGATATGATGCATATATGTATATATGCATATACATGTATATATATATATGTCTGTATATGTAAATGTAAATATTTGTATGTATGTATGTTTAAGTATATGTGTATATGTATATACATATATAAACACAGACACATATATATATATTTATATATATATATATATGTGTGTGTGTGTGTGTGTGTGTGTGTGTGTGTGTGTGTGTGTGTGTGTGTGTGTGTGTGTGTGTGTGTGTGTGGTTGTGTAAATATACATATATACACAACCACACACACATATATACACACTGTATTTGTATGTGTATATATACATTTATATGTGTATGTATATATATATATATATATATATATGTATGTGTGTATATATGTTTAGATAAGATGCATATATGTATATATATATATTTATAAATATATATATATATATATATATATGTATGTGTCTATATATGTATAGATATGATGCATATATGTGTATATATATATATAAATATATATATATATATATATATATATATATATATATATATATATATATATGTCTGTATGTGTATATGTAAATATTTGTATATTTGTTTGTCTAAGTATATGTGTATATGTATATACATATATAAACACACACACACACTGTATCTGTATATATACATTTATATGTGTGTATATATATATATAAATATATATATATATTTATATATATATATATAAATATATATATATATATATATATATATATATATATATATATATATATATATATATATATATATATACAGTCAAGAAAATAAGTATTTGAACACCCTGCTATTTTGCAAGTTCTCCCACTTCGAAATCATGGAGGGGTCTGAAATTTCCATGGTAGGTGCATGTTCACTGTATGAGAGATAACCTAAAAAGAAAGATCCAGAAATCTCAATCTATGATTTTTTAACAATTTATTTGTGTGATAAAGCTGAAAATAAGTATTTGAACACCAACATTAATATTTGGTAGAGTAGCCTTTGTTTGTAATTACAGAGTTCAAACATTTCCTGTAATTCTTCACCAGGTTTGCACAGACTACAGGAGGGATTTTGGCCCACTCCTCCACACAGATCTTCTCTAGATCAGTCAGGTTTCTGGGCTGTCGCTGAGTAACACAGACTTTCAGCTCCCTCCAAAGATTTTCAATTGGATTTAGGGGTGGAGACTGGCTAGGCCACTCCAGAACCTTGATATGGTTCTTACGAAGCCACTTCTTGGTTTCCCTGGCTGTGTGCTTTGTGTCATTGTCATGTTGGAAGATCCAGCCACGACTCATCTTCAATGATCTGACAATTCATGGCTGCAATCATCCTCTCCTTAATACAGTACAGTCGTCCTGTCCCATGAGCAGAAAAACACCCCCAAAGCATGATGCTACCACCCCCATGCTTCACAGTAGGAATGGTGTTCTTGGGATGCTACGCATCATTCTTCTTCCTCCAAACACGCACAGTGGAATTATGACCAAAAAGGTCAATTTTGGTCTCATCTGTCCACAAAACTTTCTCCCATGACTCCTCTGGATCATCCAAATGGTCATTGGCAAACTTAACTTAACTTAACATGTGCTGGTTCAAGCAGGGGAACCTTCCGTGCCATGCATGATTTCAAAGCATGACGTCTTAGTGTATTACCAACAGTGACCATGGAAACAGTGGTCCCAGCTCTTTTCAGGTCATTGACCAAGTCCTGCCGTGTAGTCCTGGGCTGATTCCTCACCTTTCTTAGCATCATTGAGACCCCACCAGGTGATATCTTGCATGGGGCTCCACTCCCATTGAGATTGACCGTCATGTTTAGCTTCTTCCATTTTCTAATGATTGCTCCAACAGTGGACCTTTTTTCACCAAGCTGCTTGGCAATTTCTCCGTAGCCCTTTCCATCCTTGTGGAGTTGTACAATTTTGTCTCTGGTGTCTTTGGACTGCTCTTAGCCATGCTGAATGTTTGGGTCTTACTGATTGTATGGGGTGGACAGGTGTCTTTATGCAGGTAACGACCTCACACAGGTGCACCTGATTCAGGATTATACAGTGGAGTGGAGGAGGACTTTTAAAGGCAGACTAACAGGTCTTTGAGGGTCAGAATTCTAGCAGATAGACAGGTGTTGAAATACTTATTTTCAGCTGTATCACACGAATAAATTGTTAAAAAATCATAGATTGTGATTTCTGAATTTTTCTTTTTAGGTTATCTCTCATACAGTGGACATGCACCTACCGTGAAAATTCCAGACCCCTCCATGATTTCGAAGTGGGAGAACTTGCAAAATAGCAGGGTGTTCAAATACTTATTTGCTTGACTGTATATATATATATATATATATATATATATATATATATATATATATATATATATATATATATATATATATATATATATATATATATATATCATAAGAAATGGTATGACAGTTTTTTTTTAGCACAAATGTGGGTCTGAAACAAGCACAACAACAACAAAAGCAATTGAAGATGAATAAATGAATACATTTAGTCCAAAGAATCAAGATAGAGAGCTTTACTTAACTTACTAAACAATAGTTTAGTAAGGTTTGTAAAGAAGACATTTTTGATGTTTCTTTGCATGACCATATTGTGACTCAGTATGTTAAACATTGCAGTTCAGATGGAGTGCGCACGAGTGCTGCATGCCAAATGTGTGCAATAAAGCAATTGGGCCAAAGCACATCTTTGCAGTCACTGATGCAAACAAACACTTGGCTCTACACTACTGCCAGGCAACTAGTGGCAACAAGATGGCCGCCCAGCTGAGCGCTGCCAAGTCTTTTACTCCTCATCAAGCTTCAAGAAGCTCTCATCGGGACTTTAAGTACAGCTGTCATTGTTGGACAAGCAGGCGGAAACAATTGGAAGTCCAATCTGTGAATGTCTCCATGATGAATGATCTGTGATGGAGCTCAGCCTGTAAAGACTGGCCTGTGAGGGCGCTGGCTTCAAATCCCACCAGGAAGACGTGAGAATTGGGAGTAGTCTTTGCTCAGCTCAGGTGTGCACACCTTTCACTCTTTATTGTGGCCTTAGGGCCACTCCAGATTTCATTATTTCTTTATTATTTCAAGTGGCCCGCCACGTCATTTTATGTGGTCCGCCACATCATTTAATGTGGTCCGCCACATCATATTATGTGGTCCGCCACGTCATTTTATGTGGTCCGCCACATCATTTAATGTGGTCCGCCACATCATTTTATGTGGTCCGCCACATCATTTAACATGGTCCGCCACATCATTTTATGTGGTCCGCCACATCATTTAACGTGGTCCGCCACATCATTTAATGTGGCCCTCCACATCATTTAACGTGGTCCGCCATATCATTTTTGTGGTCCGCCACATTAATTTATTTTGTCCGCCACAAAATTTTACGTTGTCCGCCACAATATTATTTGGTCCGCCACATCATTTAAGGTGGCCTGCCACATCATTTAATGTGGGCCGCGACTTTAATTTATTTTGTCCGCCACACAATTTTACGTTGTCCGCCACATCAATTAATGTGGGCTGCCATATTAATTTATTTTGTCCCCCACAAAATTTTACGTTGTCCGCCACAATATTATTTGGTCCGCCACATCATTTAAAGTGGCCTGCCACATCATTTAATGTGGGCTGCCATTTTAATTTATTTTGTCCGCCACAAAATTATACGTTGTCCGCCACAATATTGTTTGGTCCGCCACATCATTTAAGGTGGCCTGCCACATCATTTAATTTAGCCCGCCACATTAATTTATTTTGTCTGCCACAAAATTTTATGTTGTCCGCCACAATATTATTTGGTCCGACACATCATTTAAGGTGGCCTGTCACATCATTTAATTTGGGCTGCCATTTTAATATATTTTGTCCGCCACAAAATTTTACGTTGTCCGCCACAATATTATTTGGTCCGCCACATCATTTGAAGTGGCCTGCCACATCATTTAATGTGGGCTGCCATTTTAATTTAGTTTGTCCGCCACAAAATTATACGTTGTCCGCCACAATATTATTTGGTCCGCCACTTCATTTAAGGTGGCCTGCCACATCATTTAACGTGGGCCGCCACAATATTATTTGGTCCACCACATCATTTAAAGTGACCCGCCACTTTAATTTATTTTGTCCGCAACAAAATTTTACGTTGTCCGCCACAATATTATTTGATTTTCCACGTTATTTACAGTGGCCTGCCACGTCATTTAATGTGGGCTGCCATTTTAATTTATTTTGTCCGCCACAAAATTATATGTTGTCCGCCACAATATTATTTGGTCCGCCACATCATTTAAAATGGCCTGCCACATCATTTAATGTGGGCTGCCATTTTAATTTATTTTGTCCGCCACAAAATGATACGTTGTCCGCCACAATATTGTTTGGTCCGCCACATCATTTAAGGTGGCCTGCCACATCATTTAATTTAGCCCACCACATTAATTTATTTTGTCTGCCACAAAATTTTATGTTGTCCGCCACAATATTATTTGGTCCGACACATCATTTAAGGTGGCCTGTCACATCACTTAATTTGGGCTGCCATTTTAATATATTTTGTCCGCCACAAAATTTTACGTTGTCCGCCACAATATTATTTGGTCCGCCACATCATTTGAAGTGGCCTGCCACATCATTTAATGTGGGCTGCCATTTTAATTTAGTTTGTCCGCCACAAAATTATACGTTGTCCGCCACAATATTATTTGGTCCGCCACTTCATTTAAGGTGGCCTGCCACATCATTTAACGTGGGCCGCCACAATATTATTTGGTCCACCACATCATTTAAAGTGACCCGCCACATTAATTTATTTTGTCCGCAACAAAATTTTACGTTGTCCGCCACAATATTATTTGATTTTCCACGTTATTTACGGTGGCCTGCCACGTCATTTAATGTGGGCTGCCATTTTAATTTATTTTTTCCGCAACAAAATTATACGTTGTCCACCACAATATTATTTGGTCCGCCACATCATTAAAGGTGGCCTGCCACATCATTTAATGTGGGCTGCCATTTTAATTTATTTTGTCCGCCACAAAATTATACGTTGTTCGCCACAATATTATTTGGTCCGCCACATCATTTAAAATGGCCTGCCACATCATTTAAATTGGCCCGCCACAATAATTTATTTTGTCCGCCACTAAATTATACGTTGTCTGCCACAATATTATTTGGTCCGCTACATCATTTAATCTGGCCCGCCACATTAATTTATTTTGTCCGCCACAAAATTTTACGTTGTCCGCCACAATATTATTTGGTCCGCCACTTGATTTAAGGTGGCCTGCCACATAATTTAACGTGTGCTGCCATTGAATTTATTTTGTCCGCCACTAAATGATACGTTGTCTGCCACAATATTATTTGGTCTGCCACATCATTTAATGTGGTCTGCCACATCATTTAATGTGGCCCGCCACTTTAATTTATTTTGTCCCCCTCAAAATTTTACATTGTCCGCCACAATATTATTTGGTCCGCCACATCATTTA
>NC_084578.2:7587500-7595000 GCF_033978685.3 Nerophis lumbriciformis
ACCAATGATTGTCACACACACACGAGGTGAGGCGAAATTATTCTCTGCATTTGACCCATCAAATGGACTGGACTCTCACTATTATGTTAGATCCACTATGGACTGGACTCTCACTATTACGTTAGAACCACTATGGACTGGATACTCACTATTATGTTAGATCCACTATGGACTGGACTCTCACTATTATGTTAGATCCACTATGGACTGGACTCTCACTATTACGTTAGAACCACTATGGACTGGATACTCACTATTATGTTAGATCCACTATGGACTGGACTCTCACTATTATGTTAGATCCACTATGGACTGGACTCTCTCACTATTATGCTAGATCCACTATGGACTGGACTCTCACACTATTATGTTAGATCCACTATGGACTGGACTCTCACATTATTATGTTAGATCCACTATGGACTGGATTCTCACTATTATGTTAGATCCACTATGGACTGGACTCTCACATTATTATGTTAGATCCACTATGGACTGGATTCTCACTATTATGTTAGATCCACTATGGACTGGACTCGCACTATTATGTTTGATCCACTATGGACTGGACTCTCACTATTATGTTAGATCCACTATGGACTGGACTCTCACTATTATGCTAGACCCACTATGGACTGGATTCCCACTATTATGTTAGATCCAATATGGACTGGACTCTCACACTATTATGTTGGATCCACTATGGACTGGACTCTCACAATATTATGTTAGATCCACTATGGACTGGACTCTCACTATTATGTTAGATCCACTATGGACTGGACTCTCACTATTATGTTAGATCCACTATGGACTGGACTCGCACTATTTTGTTAGATCCACTATGGACTGGACTCTCACACTATTATGTTAGATCCACTATGGACTGGACTCTCACACTATCATGTTAGATCCATTATGGACTGGACTCTCACTATTATGTTAGATCCACTATGGACTGGACTCTCACACTATTATGTTAGATCCACTATGGACTGGACTCTCACTATTATGTTAGATCCACTATGGACTGGGTTCTCACACTATTATGTTAGATCCACTATGGACTGGACTCTCACTATTATGTTAGATCCACTATGAACTGGACTCTCACTATTATGTTAGATCCACTATGGACTGGACTCTCACACTATTATGTTAGATCCACTATGGACTGGACTCTCACTATTATGTTAGACCCACTATGGACTGGACTCTCACTATTACGTTAGAACCACTATGGACTGGATACTCACTATTATGTTAGATCCACTATGGACTGGACTCTCACTATTATGTTAGATCCACTATGGACTGGACTCTCTCACTATTATGCTAGATCCACTATGGACTGGACTCTCACACTATTATGTTAGATCCACTATGGACTGGACTCTCACATTATTATGTTAGATCCACTATGGACTGGATTCTCACTATTATGTTAGATCCACTATGGACTGGACTCTCACATTATTATGTTAGATCCACTATGGACTGGATTCTCACTATTATGTTAGATCCACTATGGACTGGACTCGCACTATTATGTTTGATCCACTATGGACTGGACTCTCACTATTATGTTAGATCCACTATGGACTGGACTCTCACTATTATGCTAGACCCACTATGGACTGGATTCCCACTATTATGTTAGATCCAATATGGACTGGACTCTCACACTATTATGTTAGATCCACTATGGACTGGACTCTCACAATATTATGTTAGATCCACTATGGACTGGACTCTCACTATTATGTTAGATCCACTATGGACTGGACTCTCACTATTATGTTAGATCCACTATGGACTGGACTCGCACTATTTTGTTAGATCCACTATGGACTGGACTCTCACACTATTATGTTAGATCCACTATGGACTGGACTCTCACACTATCATGTTAGATCCATTATGGACTGGACTCTCACTATTATGTTAGATCCACTATGGACTGGACTCTCACACTATTATGTTAGATCCACTATGGACTGGACTCTCACTATTATGTTAGATCCACTATGGACTGGGTTCTCACACTATTATGTTAGATCCACTATGGACTGGACTCTCACTATTATGTTAGATCCACTATGAACTGGACTCTCACTATTATGTTAGATCCACTATGGACTGGACTCTCACACTATTATGTTAGATACACTATGGACTGGACTCTCACTATTATGTTAGACCCACTATGGACTGGACTCTCACTATTATGTTGGACCCACTATGGACTGGACTCTCACTATTATGTTAGATCCACTATGGACTGGACTCTCACACTATTATGTTAGATCCACTATGGACTGGACTCTCACTATGATGTTCGATCCACTATGGACTGGACTCTCACTATTATGCTAGATCCACTATGGACTGGACTCTCACTATTATGTTAGACCCACTATGGACTGGACTCTCACTATTATGTTGAACCCACTATGGACTGGACTCTCACTATTATGTTAGATCCACTATGGACTGGACTCTCACACTATTATGTTTGATCCACTATGGACTGGACTCTCACACTATTATGTTAGATCCACTATGGACTGGACTCTCACTATTATGTTAGATCCACTATGGACTGGACTCTCACTATTATGTTAGATCCACTATGGACTGGACTCTCACTATTATGCTAGATCCACTATGGACTGGACTCTCACACTATTATGTTAGATCCACTATGGACTGAACTCTCACTATTATGTTAGATCCACTATGGACTGGACTCTCACACTATTATGTTAGATCCACTATGGACTGGACTCTCACTATTATGTTAGATCCACTATGGACTGGACTCTCACACTATTAAGTTAGATCCACTATGGACTGGACTCTCACACTATTATGTTAGATCCACTATGGACTGGACTCACACACTATTATGTTAGATCCACTATGGACTGAACTCTCACACTATTATGCTAGATCCACTATGGACTGGACTCTCACTATTATGTTAGATCCACTATGGACTGGACTCTCACACTATTATGTTAGATCCACTATGGACTGGACTCTCACACTATTATGTTAGATCCACTATGGACTGGACTCGCACTATTTTGTTAGATCCACTATGGACTGGACTCTCACACTATTATGTTAGATCCACTATGGACTGGACTCTCACACTATCATGTTAGATCCATTATGGACTGGACTCTCACTATTATGTTAGATCCACTATGGACTGGACTCTCACACTATTATGTTAGATCCACTATGGACTGGACTCTCACTATTATGTTAGATCCACTATGGACTGGGTTCTCACACTATTATGTTAGATCCACTATGGACTGGACTCTCACTATTATGTTAGATCCACTATGAACTGGACTCTCACTATTATGTTAGATCCACTATGGACTGGACTCTCACACTATTATGTTAGATACACTATGGACTGGACTCTCACTATTATGTTAGACCCACTATGGACTGGACTCTCACTATTATGTTGGACCCACTATGGACTGGACTCTCACTATTATGTTAGATCCACTATGGACTGGACTCTCACACTATTATGTTAGATCCACTATGGACTGGACTCTCACTATGATGTTTGATCCACTATGGACTGGACTCTCACTATTATGCTAGATCCACTATGGACTGGACTCTCACTATTATGTTAGACCCACTATGGACTGGACTCTCACTATTATGTTGGACCCACTATGGACTGGACTCTCACTATTATGTTAGATCCACTATGGACTGGACTCTCACACTATTATGTTTGATCCACTATGGACTGGACTCTCACACTATTATGTTAGATCCACTATGGACTGGACTCTCACTATTATGTTAGATCCACTATGGACTGGACTCTCACTATTATGTTAGATCCACTATGGACTGGACTCTCACTATTATGCTAGATCCACTATGGACTGGACTCTCACACTATTATGTTAGATCCACTATGGACTGAACTCTCACTATTATGTTAGATCCACTATGGACTGGACTCTCACACTATTATGTTAGATCCACTATGGACTGGACTCTCACTATTATGTTAGATCCACTATGGACTGGACTCTCACACTATTAAGTTAGATCCACTATGGACTGGACTCTCACACTATTATGTTAGATCCACTATGGACTGGACTCACACACTATTATGTTAGATCCACTATGGACTGAACTCTCACACTATTATGCTAGATCCACTATGGACTGGACTCTCACTATTATGTTAGATCCACTATGGACTGGACTCTCACACTATTATGTTAGATCCACTATGGACTGGACTCTCACACTATTATGTTAGATCCACTATGGACTGGACTCTCACTGTGATGTTAGCTCCACTATGGACTGGATTCTCACTATTATGTTAGATCCACTATGGACTGGACTCTCACTATTATGTTAGATCCACTATGGACTGGACTCTCACACTATTATGTTAGATCCACTATGGACTGGACTCTCACTATTATGTTAGATCCACTATGGACTAGACTCTCACACTATTATGTTAGATCCACTATGGACTGGACTCTCACTAGTATGTTAGATCCACTATGGACTAGACTCACACAATTATGTTAGATCCGCTATGGACTAGACTCTCACACTATTATGTTAGATCCACTATGGACTGGACTCTCACACTATTATGTTAGATCCACTATGTACTGGACTCTCACACTATTATGTTAGATCCACTCGACGTCCATTGCACCAGTCGCCCGGGGTCGGGGGTCCCCACATCTGCGGTCCCCTCCAAGTTTTCTCGGTCATCCCATTGGGTTGAGTTTTTCCTTGCCCTGGTGTGGGATCTGAGCCGAGGATGTCGTTGTGGCTTGTGCAGCCCTTTGAGACACTCGTGATTTAGGGCTATATAAGTAAACATTGATTGACTGATAAGCCGCAGGGGTCAAAGCGTAGGAAAAAAAGCAGCCGCTTATAGTCCGTAACTTCGTAATTTTTTATAGAATGTCGGACTACTTTATATGGAACTTTGCCTGTATGACCATAACTAAAAAAAAATAATGGATGTAGGTCACAATAAAATCTAAGGATGGTTCAAACTGAAATAAATAAAGACTCAATGAAAACTGAAAATGTGTGAAAGGAGAAAGTGTGTTTAGTTTTACGGCCCCCCCACCGCTACTTTTTTTTTTACGCCGCAAAAGAGCCGCGCGCTTCCAGCGCATTAGCGAGCGGGCTTTTGTTGGTGCAGGGCGCTCATTAACCGCTCAGGCAGGGCTCACTTTTACGACACCATGTCGGCCAATAAAGTACCACCCGGAGAAGTCCGCTCCAGGTCTTACGGCGCTTTGACTCCTGGAAGGAGAGATGAATGCACCAGTAAGAACAACAACAGCAGATCCTGCAGGGCCCGAGAATGAAAAGTGCAGAAAAAGCCAGAGAAAAAAGTCACAATGGTTGGTGTTGTTTGACCAATAAGAGGTGGATTAGGCCCACACGTAATTTGTGTTGCAACCTTGTGAAACCAGGAAGCTTCTGGAAGGAAACTTATGACTACATTTACCGGGCGCTGCATTTAACCACATTAACGGTTGTATCGACATGAGCAATGTTGGTCTGCCAAGTCAGGGTGGATATTAGCCGAAATCTTTCCATTTGTACATGTAAGTTAAACCAAAGAGAAATTTAAATAATTCAATACTATGAATAAAATGTAAAAAAAAAAAAAAACTACATTAAAAAGAATCAAAATTAAATCTCTGGATGGGTCAAACGGGACCAAATTCATTAAAGACAAATATTTTAACACAAATCGGTTATTTAAAGGTGTAAATATGTACTTATAATTAGGATTAAATACACTAATGCATTGATGCAATGTGTCATTATTTTTCTTTAGTGTAAAAGGCAATGTATATATTTAATCAATTGTTTATTTTATTATTTCATATTTTAATTTTGTGTAATTTCAATCAATCAATCGATGTTTACTTATATAGCCCTAAATCCGGAGTGTGGAGGGGGGTCGTGGCCTGCGGGCCTGCAGCGAAGCGGGGTGTGCCAGGACTGGCTTCGAGATCAGCAACAGGTGCGTAGATGGCCCGCCTGGGCCTGGTTATCCAATCACCTGTCGCTCTGTTAAAAGGCGGCAGCCGGGAGGAGAGAGTTATTTTTGATTGATTGATTGAAACTTTTATTAGTAGATTGCACAGTATAGAACATTCATTAAAGACAAATATTTTAACACAAATCTGTTATTTAAATGTGTAAATATTGACTTATAATAAGGATTAAATACACTAATGCATTGATACAATGTGTCATTATTTTTCTTTAGTGTAAAAGGCAAAGTATATATTTAATCAATTGTTTATTTTATTATTTCATAATTTAATATTGTGTAATTTCAATCAATCAATCAATCAATCGATGTTTACTTATATAGCCCTAAATCCTGAGTGTCTTAAAGGGCTGCACTAGCCACAATTTCCCTGTGGAGGGGGGGCGTGGCCTGCGGACCTGCAGCGAAGCGGGGTGTGCCAGGTACTGGCTTCAAGATCAGCGACAGGTGCGTAGATGGCCCACCTGGGCCTGGTTATCCAATCACCTGTCGCTCTGTTAAAAGGCAGCAGCCGGGAGGAGAGAGTTGTTGGAGTGGGAGTGGGAGTTGGAGCGAGAGGAAGAGAAAAAAGGACATTTGCTGAAAATAAAAAATAAAACTTAATTGAAGCTGAATCCTGCTCGCATGTCAATGTTTGGTGGTCCGAAGAACCCACTGGAGGGCAACCTCCACAATTTGGCGCCCAACGTGGGGCCGGACCACCTGAGGCGTAAGAGGCCACGCCCCCCCTCCACATTCCCATTCTATTATTTTGTCAAATTTATGATGGATTAACAATCTACTTGTTCATTTACTGTTAATATCTGCTTATTTTCTCTTTTAACATGTTCTATCTACACTTCTGTTCAAATGTAATAATCACTTATTCTTCGCTTCTTTGATACTTTACATTAGTTTCAGGCGATACTACAAATTTGAGTATGGATCCGATACCAAGTAGTTACAGGATCATACATTGGTCATAATTAAAGTTCTCAGGTGTCCAGGGACGTATTTATTTAGTTTATAAACAATTTAAAAAAAGACTTTGTAATAATAAAAAATATCGGTGTAGTATCATTGACAATACACAGCTCTTGTACTTGGTATCATTACAGTTGATATATGTATAGAGTCACCCATTTGTTTAATAATGGATAACCAGGCCCAGGTGGGCCATCTACGCACCTGTCGCTGATCTCGAAGCCGGTCCTGGCACACCCTGCTTTGCTGCAGGCCCGCAGGCCACGCCCCCCCTCCACAGGGAAATTGTGGCTAGTGCAGCCCTTTGGGACACTCAGGATTTAGGGCTATATAAGTAAATATTTATTGAATGATTGATTGAAATTACACAAAATTAAATTATGAAATAATAAAATAAACAATTGATTAAATATATACATTGCCTTTTGCAA
>NC_084578.2:7605000-7667500 GCF_033978685.3 Nerophis lumbriciformis
ATACTCTTCCATATCAGTAGGTGGCAGCCGGTAGCTAATTGCTTTGTAGATGTCGGAAACAGCGGGAGGCAGGGTGCAGGTAAAAAGGTATCTAATGCTTAAACCAAAAATAAACAAAAGGTGAGTGCCCCTAAGAAAAGGCATTGACGCTTAGGGAAGGCTATGCAGAACGGAACTCAAACTGAACTGGCTACAAAGTAAACAAAAACAGAATGCTGGACGACAGCAAAGACTTACTGTGGAGCAAAGACGGCGTCCACGATGTACATCCGAACGTGACATGACAATCAACAATGTCCCCACCAGGAAGGATAAAAACAACTGAGATATTCTTGATTGCTAAAACAAAGTAGAAGTGGGAAATATCGCTCAAAGGAAGACATGAAATTACTACAGGAAAATACCCCAAAAAAGACAAAAAGCCACCAAAATAGGAGCGCAAGACAAGAACTAAAACACTACACACACTAAAACAGCAAAAAACTAAAAATAAGTGTCGGTGTTGTCTAGAGCTCAGCAGAGTAACCGTGTAATACTCTTCCATATCAGTAGGTGGCAGCCGGTAGCTAATTGCTTTGTAGATGTCGGAAACAGCGGGAGGCAGGGTGCAGGTAAAAAGGTATCTAATGCTTAAACCAAAAAATAAACAAAAGGTGAGTGCCCCTAAGAAAAGGCATTGACGCTTAGGGAAGGCTATGCAGAACGGAACTCAAACTGAACTGGCTACAAAGTAAACAAAAACAGAATGCTGGACGACAGCAAAGACTGTGGAGCAAAGACGGCGTCCACAATGTAAATCCGAACATGACATGACAATCGACAATGTCCATACAAGGAAGGATAAAAACAACTGAGATATTCTTGATTGCTAAAACAAAGTAGAAGTGGGAAATATTGCTCAAAGGAAGACATGAAATTGCTACACAAAAATACCAAAAAAAGAGAAAAAGCCACCAAAATAGGAGCGCAAGACAAGAACTAAAACACTACACACACGAAAACAGCAAAAAACTAAAAATAAGTGTCGGTGTTGTCTAGAGCTCGGCAGAGTAACCGTGTAATAGTCTTCCATATCAGTAGGTGGCAGCCGGTAGCTAATTGCTTTGTAGATGTCGGAAACAGCGCGAGGCAGCGTGCAGGTAAAAAGGTATCTAATGCTTAAACCAAAAATAAACAAAAGGTGAGTGCCCCTAAGAAAAGTCATTGACGCTTAGGGAAGGCTATGCAGAACGAAACTAAAACTGAACTGGCTACAAAGTAAACAAAAACAGAATGCTGGACGACAGCAAAGACTTACTGTGGAGCAAAGACGGCGTCCACGATGTAAATCCGAACATGACATGACAAGCGACAATGTCCCCAAAAGGAAGGGTAAAAACAACTGAGATATTCTTGATTGCTAAAACAAAGTAGAAGTGGGAAATATCGCTCAAAGGAAGACATGAAACTGCTACAGGAAAATACCATAAAAAAGAGAAAAAGCCACCAAAATAGGAGCGCGAGACAAGAACAAAAACACTACACACACGAAAACAGCAAAAAACTAAAAATAAGTGTCGGTGCTGTCTCAAGCTTGGCAGAGTAACCGTGTAATACTCTTCCATATCAGTAGGTGGCAGCTGGTAGCTATTTGCTTTGTAGATGTCGGAAACAGCGGGAGGCAGGGTGCAGGTAAAAAGGTATCTAATGCTTAAACCAAAAATAAACAAAAAGTAAGTGCCCCTAAGAAAAGGCATTGACGCTTAGGGAAGGCTATGCAGAACGAAACTCAAACTGAACTGGCTACAAAGTAAACAAAAACAGAATGCTGGACGACAGCAAAGACTTACTGTGGAGCGAAGACGGCGTCCACGATGTAAATCCGAACATGACATGACAAGCGACAATGTCCCCAAAAGGAAGGATAAAAACAACTGAGATATTCTTGATTGCTAAAACAAAGTAGAAGTGGGAAATATCGCTCAAAGGAAGACATGAAACTGCTACAGGAAAATACCATAAAAAAGAGAAAAAGCCACCAAAATAGGAGCGCGAGACAAGAACAAAAACACTACACACACGAAAACAGCAAAAAACTAAAAATAAGTGTCGGTGCTGTCTCAAGCTCGGCAGAGTAACCGTGTAATACTCTTCCATATCAGTAGGTGGCAGCCGGTAGCTATTTGCTTTGTAGATGTCGGAAACAGCGGGAGGCAGGGTGCAGGTAAAAAGGTGTCTAATGCTTAAACCAAAAAATAAACAAAAGGTGAGTGCCCCTAAGAAAAGGCATTGACGCTTAGGGAAGGCTATGCAGAACGGAACTAAAACTGAACTGGCTACAAAGTAAACAAAAACAGAATTCTGGACGACAGCAAAGACTTACTGTGGAGCAAAGACGGCGTCCACAATGTACTTCCGAACATGACATGACAATCAACAATGTCCCCGCAAAGAAGGATGAAAACAACTGAAATAATCTTGATTGCTAAAACAAAGTAGATGTGTGAAATATCGCTCAAAGGAAGACATGAAATTGCTACATGAAAATACCCAAAAAAAGACAAAAAGCCACCAAAATAGGAGCGCGAGACAAGAATTAAAACACTACACACACAAAAACAGCAAAAAAACTAAAAATAAGTGTCGGTGTTGTCTAGAGCTCGGCAGAGTAACCGTGTAATACTCTTCCATATCAGTAGGTGGCAGCCGGTAGCTAATTGCTTTGTAGATGTCGGAAACAGCGGGAGGCAGTGTGCAGGTAAAAAAGTATCTAATGCTTAAACCAAAAATTAAACAAAAGGTAAGGGCCCCTAAGAAAAGGCATTGAAGCTGAGGGAAGGCTATGCAGAACGGAACTCAAACTGAACTGGCTACAAAGTAAACAAAAACAGAATGCTGGACGACAGCAAAGACTTACGGTGGAGCAAAGACGGCGTCCACGATGTAAATCCAAACATGACATGACAATCAACAATGTCCCCACTACAACGGATAAAAACAACTGAAATATTCTTGATTGCTAAAACAAAGTAGAAGTGGGAAATATCGCTCAAAGGAAGACAGGAAAATACCCCAAAAAAGAGAAAAAGCCACCAAAATAGGAGCGCAAGACAAGAACTAAAACACTACACACAGGAAAACAGCAAAAAACTCAAAATAAGTCAGGGTGTGATGTGACAGGTGGTGACAGTACACTTACTTTGAGACAAGAGCTATATTGATGCATGCTTAGTTATGGTTTAAAGTCATATCCAACAATTGCGACAACGACTTTTTACTGTCAACTGAGTTTTGTTTTTTAATGATTTCTGCTGGTGGTGTGCCTCCGCATTTTCTCCACGCCAAAAATGTGCCTTGGCTCAAAAAAGGTTGAAAAACTCTTAGACAGGTTGAATCAAGTCTTTTATTGACATACACCAGTATGGTTTTGCTTTCCAGCAATATATATTTCGGACTTTCCAGTCCAACTCCAACTCTCGTGTCTCGGTCCGGCTGCTGCTAATGAAGGCGACAGGTGATTAGATAACCAGTCCCAGCTGGGCAATCCACTCACCTGTCGCTGGCTTCGAGGCCGGCCATACACACCCCATTCCTGCATGAGGCGCTCCGACCACGCCTGATTTATAATCTAGAATTAACTTTCACCAACTCAGAGGGGATGCAGCAGCTCAATATGTAGCAGCATAAGGTAGTTAATTCTCTGGGATCAATGCTAAATGCTAAACGCTAAAAGTACTTTAGCACCTCTAATAACAATATCGCTAATACTTGGTTATTATTCAGGTCACCAGATGTAAATGGAGTATTTTTCGCGGATTTGGATGTTTTTAGACGGCTTTTTCGACGCATTGACGTTGTTAGCTAAATTTCGGTAGCGTTTATTCCCGAGTTAGAACGCATTCAAAAGAAAAAGATGTGTTATATGCAAAATGACAGGCAAAATTCCAATAAAAGTGCGGTTTCCCTTTAAGGTTTTGATATGAGGCGCTTCAAAGATGGAAGCGTAGGGCGCCTGCGACACCACAGGCCGTTATTAAAGAAGAGGAGAGAGACAGCTCGGATTTATATTTAAGTGCTTGTTGGCGAAACGAGTCCTATAACAGAATGCAAAAAAAAATGATTAAGGGGGGAAGAAAAAAATGTGATTTATGATATCTGCTGCCTCGGTGACACAAAACCAGGTGCTGTCGTTATGTGTGAAAAAGAAATATAAAAGCCCTCCGGATGATTCAGAAACTTGATGATGGAAGAAACGATCTTTCCCAGCCTATTATGGTGGCAGTCAGCCCCCGGGCTTCCCAAACCTGAACATCTAATGAATCACGGGGGATGAGACAAGGATAACGTAGGGTGGGGAAAAAAATGATGCGGGGACAAGGGAAAAAAAAGGATGAATTTTTTTTTATTATTTTTTTAAAGCAGTTGATGTTGCAAGAGTCATCACAACTTGGAGCCGTGTCAGTGGCGCCAGGCCATGTCAGGTGATCGAGACTGATGACAAGACAACCCAACGGTAGGTGATAAAGATCAGGTACATGAAAAATGACATTGCCATACTGTCAGGTTCAAACACTGATGACATTTATTAAACAAGACAAGAAGCAAGGAATCACGCAGAGACAGAGTTCAATTTTGCTCAATGAGGAGAGACGTTTCGAGCTGTACACTTAGTTACAGTTCCAACCTACGCTCTCAGGTACAGTCCAACGTGCTCCTCTATTTATTTGGGAGGTCCCTGGTTACATCGCTGAGGCTGCTTCTGAAGGACAGGGGGTAATTTCAACAGCCCCAGTTATAAATAAATGATAAATGGGTTATACATGTATAGTACCTTCAAGGTACTCAAAGCGCTTTGACAGTATTTCCACATTCACCCATTCACACACACATTCACACACTGATGGCGGGAGCTGCCATGCAAGGCGCTAACCAGCAGCCATCAGGAGCAAGGGGTGAAGTGTCTTGCCCAAGGACACAACGGACGTAACTAGGATGGTAGAAGGTGGGGATTGAACCCCAGTAACCAGCAACCCTCCGATTGCTGGCACGGCCACTCTACCAACTTCGCCACGCCGTCAGGATGGGAACTTAGATCGACCGGTAAATTGAGAGCTTTACCTTCTGGCTCAGCTCCTTCTTCACCACAACGGATCGATACAGCGTCCGCTATACTGAAGACGCCGCACCGATACGCCTGTCGATGTCACGATCCACTCTTCACTCACTCGTGAACAAGACTCCTAAGTACTTGAACTCCTCCACTTGGGGCAAGATCTCCTCCCCAACCTGGAGATGGCACTCCACCCTTTCCCAGGCGAGAACGATGGACTCGGACTTGGAGGTGCTGATTCACATCCCAGTTTGCGAACCGATCCAGTGAGAGCTGAAGATCCTGGCCAGTTGAAGCCATCAGGACCACATCATCTGAAGAAAGCAGAGACCTAATCCTGCATCCACCAACCCGGACCCCCTCAACGCCTTGACTGCGCCTAGAAATTCTGTCCATAAAAGTTATGAACAGAATCGGTGACAAAGGGCAGCCTTGGCGGAGTCCAACCCTCACTGGAAACGGGTCCGACTTACTGCCGGCAATGCGGACCAAGCTCTGACACTCGTGATATCGCTCTGTCTCTGCTTTGTCTGCGTCACGGAGCAGCGGCTTTACTCTGAGCTTCGGCCGCTTGTACCCGTGATCTTGTCCTTTCGGTCATAACCCAAAGCTCATGACCATAGGTGAGGATGGGAACGTAGATCGACTGGTAAATTGAGAGCTTTGCCTTCCGGCTCAGCTCCTTCTTCACCACAACGGATCCATACAGCGTCCGCATTACTGAAGACGCCGCACCGATCCGCCTGTCGATGTCACGATCCACTCTTCCCTCACTCGTGAACAAGACTTCTAGGTACTTGAACTCCTCCACTTGGGGCAAGATCACCTCCCCAACCTGGAGATGGCACTCCACCCTTTCCCGGGCGAGAACGATGGACTCGGACTTGGAGGTGCTGATTCACATCCAAATCAGCGAACCGATCCCGTGAGAGCTGAAGATCCTGGCCAGTTGAAGCCATCAGGACCACATCATCTGAAGAAAGCAGAGACCTAATCCTGCAGCCACCAAACCGGATCCCCTCAACGCCTTGACTGCGCCTAGAAATTCTGTCCATAAAAGTTATGAACAGAATGGGTGACAAAGGGCAGCCTTGGCGGAGTCCAACCCTCACTGGAAACGTGTCCGACTTACTACCGGCAATCCGGACCAAGCTCTGACACTGATCATACAGGGAGCGGACCACCACAATCAGACAGTCCGATACCCCATACTCTCTGAGCACTCCCCACAGGACTTCCCGGGGTACACGGTCGAATGCCTTCTCCAAGTCCACAAAGCACAAGTAGACTGGTTGGGCAAACTCCCATGCACCCTCAAGGACCCTGCCGAGAGTATAGAGCTGGTCCACAGTTCCACGACCAAGGTGCAATACATGTCATGCAAACTTAAAGGGGAACATTATCACCAGACCTATGTAAGCGTCAATATATACCTTGATGTTGCAGGAAAAATACCATATATTTTCTTAACCGATTTCCGAACTCTAAATGGGTGAATTTTGGCGAACTAAACGCCTTTCTATTATTCGCTCTCGGACAAACCCCGAGTCAAATCAGCTCTGTTATTTTCCGTTTTTCCGACTGTTTTCCGTACCTTGGAGACATCATGCCTCGTCGGTGTGTTGTCGGAGGGTGTAACAACACGAACAGGGACGGATTCAAGTTGCACCAGTGGCCCAAAGATGCGAAAGTGGCAAGAAATTGGACGTTTTGTTCCGCACACTTTACCGACGAAAGCTATGCTACGACAGAGATGGCAAGAATGTGTGGATATCCTGCGACACTCAAAGCAGATGCATTTCCAACCATAAAGTCAAAGAAATCTGCCGCCAGACCCCCATTGAATCTGCCGGAGTGTGTGAGCAATTCAGGGACAAAGGGCCTCGGTAGCACGGCAAGCAATGGCGGCAGTTTGTTCCCGCAGACGAGCGAGCTAAACCCCCTGGATGTCTTGGCTCACACCGTCCCTTATGCCACCGAAGATGATCAAGAGAAGAATATCGACCCTAGCTTCCCTGGCCTGCTGACATCAACTCCAAAACTGGACAGATCAGCTTTCAGGAAAAGAGCGCGGATGAGGGTATGTCTACAGAATATATTAATTGATGAAAATTGGGCTGTCTGCACTCTCAAAGTGCATGTTGTTGCCAAATGTATTTCATATGCTGTAAATCTAGTTCATAGTTGCTAGTTTCCTTTAATGCCAAACAAACACATACCAATCGTTGGTTAGAAGGCGATCGCCGAATTCGTCCTCGCTTTCTCCCGTGTCGCTGGCTGTCGTGTCGTTTTCGTCGGTTTCGCTTGCATACGGTTCAAACCGATATGGCTCAATAGCTTCAGTTTCTTCTTCAATTTCGTTTTCGCTAACTACAACCATCCGTTTCCATACATCCGTAATCTGTTGAATCGCTTAAGCCGCTGAAATCCGAGTCTGAATCCGAGCTAATGTCGCTATAGCTCATACTTGCCAACCTTGAGACCTCCGATTTCGGGAGGTGGGGGGTGGTCGGGGCGGGGGCGTGGCCGGGGGCGGAGCTAAAAGGGGAGGAGTATATTTACAGCTAGAATTCACCAAGTCAAGTATTTCATATATATATATATATATATATATATATATATATATATATATATATATATATATATATATATATACATATATATATATAAATAAAAGAAATACTTGAATTTCAGTGTTCATTTATTTACACATATACACACACACATTGTCAAGACTTGGTCCTGGGTGTTTGCTTTTCCGGGATGCAAAGGAAAGTTGGCACGGGCGAGACGGGAATGAAGGTACATGATTTATTTATATTTATCAAAAAAAAGGAATAAATGAAAGCGCGCACAGTGGCGGATAATAAACTATGCAACCAAAAGACTATAGCAAAAAGTACAAATGAAAAGCACGCACAGTGGCGGAGAATAAACTATGAAAAACAAAAAGATTATAAACATGGAACAAAAACTTACTTGGCTTGAGGAATTGACATGAAAAGAAGTATCAGGCATGAACAGAGCATAAATGTGTTGAGCATAAATGTGGTGCGAGGTCGTCAGAAAGACAAACTGAAAAACACTGAACTTAAATACTACAGACATGATTAACGAAACAGGTACGTGACTCAAGACGTGAAACAGGTGCGTGACGTGACAGGTGAAAACTAATGGTTGCTATGGTGACCAGACAAGGGAGTGAAAAGACAGAAACTAAACAAAACATGACTTAAAACAAAACATGATAATACAGACATGACACACATAACACTCATCTACTCATTGTTGAGTTAAGGGTTGAATTGTCCATCCTTGTTCTATTCTCTGTCACTATTTTTCCAACCATGCTGAACACCCTTTCGCAGGTACCCAGAAAGGTTTCGAGTACCACCAAAAAAACTGAATCTCTGAAGACAGTATAAAAATCTGTGTTAAAGGTGTACAAATACTGTTTGTATAATAAGCATGTTATTTTTTTTTACAAATGAGGGTTAAGAGTTCAGTTCTAAAAAAAAAAAAGAAAAGAATGTGGCTTAAGTACAGTTTTTTAATTGAGCTGCTGCATTTTTTGGTTGGGTTGTTTATTTATTTTGAGTAACGTCTATACATGTCTAAAAGGGGAGGAATGTAATAGAGTGATCTATGTTTGTCTGTTGCCATCTCCTGGTGAATGTTGGCTATAGCGTACTGGGGTTACTTTTTGGTTGGCCAACGATTTACGTGGTGTTGCGCACCTGACGTCACTCAGGTCCGCATGGAGCTGGAGGGGGGCGTGGCTTCCAGCTCCGCCTGAATTTCGGGAGATTTTCGGGAGAAAATTTGTCCCGGGAGGTTTTTTCGGGAGAGGCGCTGAATTTCGGGAGTCTCCCGGAAAATCCGGGAGGGTTGGCAAGTATGTCTATAGCTTGCTGTTCTTTCCGCCATGTTTGTTTGTGTTGGCTTCACTATGTGACATCACAGGAAAATGGACGGGTGTATATAACGATGGTTAAAATCAAGCTTTTTTTAGGGATATTGCGTGATGGGTAAAATTTTGAAAAAAACTTCGAAAAATAAAATAAGCCACTGGGAACTGATTTTTAATGGTTTTAACCCTTCTGAAATTGTGATAATGTTCCCCTTTAATCCTACAGTATGGTAACGCCAAGTCTGTCCCCAGAGACCAAGTTTGGTGTTTTATTTTTATTAACCTCTGTAAAAAAAAGGCTCCAACTATAATGTCAGTTCAATAGAGGAAGTAGGATTCCATTAAACATCCAACTGTCTCTTTTTTAATTAAAGTCTGTTAAAGTTTTTTTTTGTTTTTCGTGCACGTTCAAACTCTTACAAATGTTGTGATTTGTGTTTCTTCGCCTCAAGTCATAAAAAGAAGGTAAATGTAGAAAAACGTCAACCGGTTTAAGATTTGGGAGCTCCTCGGCTATTTGCGTCAGCCAAGAAAACGTAAAGATCCGCTTTTTATGATTGAAGAGTTATCGCCTCCTCAAATTGCTCGGCTCCGGGAATCGACAAGCACCGTAAAAAAAAGATCTTCCCTTCGGCGTTTTGACTTAAATGGTATGCTTAACGCTTAAAAAAAGTACCGTTAAACCTGAACAAAGAAAATTAGGGTTGCAAACTAACCACACGTCTTCGCCTTTAGCAGCCTGGTCAATTTGTGTTTGTGTGGGGGGGGGAATGTATACTGCTCACCAGGGGCCCCGGCGTCACATTCTGGGGGCCCCCTACACAAGACTCCTGAAGGGGGTCCCCTATCCAACCCCGAACCCAACGTCGCCACCCCAGACACACCCACTTGGTTTGTTTACATGCACTGAAATAATTATTCTTGCATAGATTAGTTTAAAACCAGCTTGTAAAAACCCTATTTAAGTTTTTGATTATCTTATTTATGGACATATCTACATAACCCCCTAATTCATTTGTTTTGTTAAAAAAAAAAAAAAAAAAAAAGTATATATATATATATGTATATATAAAAAGTAAAGTTAAAGTATGTGCTGACGGCGAGACACAGCTGGCAGATTATTAGATTGCGCAGGTGGTACGTGTTAATCTAATCATCTGTTGTCTTTAACAGGTGTGGCAAAACTATTCTCTGCATTTGACCCATCACCCTTGATCACCCCCTGGGAGGTGAGGGGAGCAGTGAGCAGCAGCAGTGGCCACGCCCGGGAATAACTTTTGGTGATTTAACCCCCAATTCCAACCCATTGATGCTGAGTGCCAAGCAGGGAGGTAATGGGTCCCATTTTTCTGTAGTCTTCGGTATGACTCGTCCGGGGTTTGAAGACACAACCTACCGATCTCAGGGCGGATACTCCAACCAGTAGGCCACTGAGTAGGTTATATATATATATATATATATATATATATATATATATATATATATATATATATATATATATATATATATATATATATATATATATATATATATATATATATATATGTATATATATATATATATATATGTATATATACATATATATATATATATATATATATACATATATGTATATATATATATATGTATATATATATATATATATATATATATATACACATATATATATATATATTCATCATATATATATATAATAAAATATATTATATAATAAATATTTGTATATATATATATATATATATATATATATATATATATATATATATTGAGTCGGTTTAGCTGATTGGAGAGCTAGCTTCCGCAGCTAGTGGGTCCATGACGATGGCTTCTGTTTTGTTTGATCAGCCGTTTTACTGCTTTTCGTTTGGAAACAATTAAGGTGTGTAAATAAGCATTTACAAAACATTTTCTGCGGCTTATAGTACTGTGCAGCTAATATATGGAAAAATATTAGTTTGTAGGTTTTATATATATATATATATATATATATATATATATATATATATATATATATATATATATATATATATATATGTTGGATATATATATCCAACATAATATTCTATTATGTTGGATCCACTATGGACTGGACTCTCACAATATTATGTCAGACCCACTCGACATCCATTGCTTTCGGTCTCCCCTAGAGGGGGGGGGTTACCCACATATGCGGTCCTCTCCAAGGTTTCTCATAGTCATTCACATCGACGTCCCACTGGGGTGAGTTTTCCTTGCCCGTATGTGGGCTTTGTACCGAGGATGTCGTTGTGGCTTGTGCAGCCCTTTGAGACACTTGTGATTTAGGGCTATATAAATAAAGATTGATTGATTGATTGATTGATATATATATATATATATATATATATATATATATATATATATATATATATATATATATATATATATATATATATATATATACACACACATATATATATATATATGTATATATATATATATATATATATATATATATATACAAATATTTTATATATATATATATATATACACAAATATTATATATATATATATATATATATATATATATATATATATATATATATATATATATATATATATATATATATATATATACTGTATATTGAGTCGGTTTAGCTGATTGGAGAGCTAGTTTCCGCAGCTAGTGGGTCCATGACGATGACTTATGTTTTGTTTGATCATCCGTTTTACTGCCGTGTTACAGACGCCCTTTGGAAACAATTAAGGTATGTAAATAAACATTTACAAAACATTTTTGTGTAAATAACTATTTTCTGCTGCTTTTAGTACTGTGCAGCTAATATATGGAAAAATATTGGTTTTCTTCCAAACTAGTGGGTGTGGCTTATATACTAGTGCACCAGAAAATAGGGTAATGTTACTATAGTGTAAATTACCTTTTTCTAGCGATAGTGTATCTGTGTTTCCTCTTCAGCCACCGTGTTTAGACCACCAGCAACCGAAAAGAAGGGCTGGTGAGTCCTGCTATTTTTTATTGATGACAGAGCAGGAAAGGGCTGGGAATAATGCATTTTAGGTTCGAAACTGGACCAGTACTATTGTTTGGGAAGAAAAATACAGTTTTTAGGGGTTCACCCCTATGCAAAATAAGTGATTATTTTGTATCTTTTAGGTGTAATGCATGAGAAGAAATCAAGTTTGCAGGCCATGTCACATGTCACCTGAGCTCATGACTTGAGCTACTCAGGCCATGGAAAAGTGAGCTGGAGGAGGAAAAAAAGGGGAACTAATCCTTTTGTCGAGTTGGGCCAAATGTTTCAGTTACTACAACAACACAATAAAACAACCTGAGCGTCACATGAACACTGCATGCTAACAAGTCCTCATTTTACTTTCTTGTCGGCGCTTTAAAGAGGAGAATTTCGCCTATCAGTCACAATTTGTACGTGTTTTTTTAATATATATTCTAAATTGCAAATAAACCCTAGCAAAAGTCAGCTAACATTGGAAATTGCTATATTCCGCCTATAAAACATTCTAAAAAAATGTATGTAACATTCATGGATTGAAGGATATTTTCATTGATGCTACCTCTTCCTGTGTGTGCTCATTTCCTACCATTTTTCACCTGCTCCTTGATTGGCAATCAGGACACACCTGTCCCTGGTTGCCAATCAGGTTGCCTGTCATTGTTTGTTTCTTCCTCGACAAGTGTAGACCCGTTTGTGCACTTAGATTCTCACCTGCTTTATTAAATACATTTGTTACGTGCGCTGCACTGCCGTCTCTGCGACCTGGGGTCACGTGTAAAGCTTTAACTGCAAGAATCTGTCATGTGATTTACGATAAGGGCTGAATAAATATTGATTTATCTGTCCATCCATTCGTATGTTTATCTATCTACCTCAGGAATGTCCATTTTCAGCCCATTATTCCCTTTTTTGTACAAAACCCAAAACCAGTGAAGTTGTCACGTTGTGTAAATGATAAATAAAAACAAAATACAATTATTTTCAAATCCTTTTCAACTTATATTCAATTGAATAGACTGCAAAGACAAGATATTTAACGTTCAAACTGGAAAACTTTGTTATTTTTTTGCAAATATTAGCTCATTTGGAATTTGATGCCTGCAACATGTTTCAAAAAAGCTGGCACAGGTGGCAAAAAAGACTGAGAGAGTTGAGGAATGCTCATCAAACACTTATTTGGAACATCCCACAGGTGAACAGGCTCATTGGGAACAGGTGGGTGCCATGATTGGGTATAAAAGCAGCGTCCATGAAATGCTCAGTCATTCACAAACAAGGATGGAACGAGGGTCACCACTTTGTCAACAAATGCCTGAGCAAATTGTTTAAGAACAACATTTCTCAATCAGCTATTGCAAGGAATTTAGGGATTTCACCATCTACGGTCCGTAATATCATCAAAAGGTTCAGAGAATCTGGAGAAATCACTGCACGTCACATTGAATGCCCGTGACCTTCGATCCCTCACGGGGTACTGCATCAAAAAGCGACATCAGTGTGTAAAGGATATCACCACATGGGCTCAGGAACACTTCAAAAAACCACTGTCAGTAACTACAGTTGGTCGCTACATCTGTAAGTGCAAGTTAAAGCTCTACTATGCAAAGCCAAAGACATTTATCAACAACACCCAGAAACGCCGCCAAATTTGCTGGGCCTGAGCTCATCCAAGATGGACTGATGCAAAGTGGAAAAGTGTTCTGTGGTCTGACGAGTCCACATTTCTAATTGTTTTTGGAAACTGTGGACATCGTGTCCTCCGGACCAAAGAGGAAAAGAACCATCCGGATTGTTATAGGCGCAAAGTTGAAAAGCCAGTATCTGTGATGGTATGGGGGTGTGTTAGTGCCCAAGGCAGGGGTAACTTACACATCTGTGAAGGCAACATTAATGCTGAAAGGTACATACAGGTTTTGGAGCAACATATGTTGCCATCCAAGCAACGTTATCATGGACGCCCCTGCTTATTTTTAGCAAGGCAATGTCAAGCAATGGGAAATAATTCCACCTGAGAAGCTTAAAAAATGTGTCTTCTCAGTTCTCAAATGTTTACTGAGTGTTGTTAAAAGGAAAGGCCATGTAACACAGTGGTAAAAATGCCCCTGTGACAACTTTTTTGCTAAGTTAATGATTATTTGCCAAACAAATATCTAGTTTCTCAGTTGAAAAGGATTTGCAAATCATTGTATTCTGTTTTTATTTACCATTTACCATACTTGCCAACCCTCCCGAATTTTCCGGGAGACTCCCGAAATTCAGTGCCTCTCCCGAAAACCTCCCGGGACAAATATTCTCCCGAAAATCTCCCGATTTTCAGCCGGAGCTGGAAGCCACGCCCCCTCCAGTTCCATGTGGACCTGAGTGAGGACAGCCTTTTTTCATGACGGGAGGACAACAGAGTGACAAGAACTAAATCATCCAGACTAGAGATAAATTGTATTATTATGTTTATCTTACCTAAAAATAAATATATATATTAATCAAAAAAAAATTAAAATAAATAAATGTTTACTATATTTTGCTAAAAACATCCAAATTAATTGTATTTTTCTTTGTATTTTTTCCTGACTCCTAATTACATCCAGCCATAGAATTATACATTAAAATAAACACATTTTAAATAATTGATTTTAAATGATCATAATAATTCATTTAAAATGACCATATTTAATTATTAAAATAATTGCTTGTTTATCAACAACTTTAGCATTTTATTCATTATATTTTGAAACTCTCAGAAGCCAAGTTATGTTATATTCCTTAAGATTTATTTATGCAAGTTTGAAGTATCAATTATCCAAACACAGTTTTGTTTGCATATTTTCAGGATGTAGATATCTATATCTATATCTCTCTCTCTCTATATATATATATATATATATATATATATATATATATATATATATATATATATATATATATATATAATTGATACGTCAAACTTGCATAAATAAATCTTAAGGAATATAACATAACTTGGCTTCTGAGAGTTTCAAAATGTAATGAATAAAATGCTAAAGTTGTTGATAAACAAGCAATTATTTTAATAATTAAATATGGTCTTTTTAAATGAATTATTATGATAATTTATAAAAAATATATATATATATATATATATATATATATATATATATATATATATATATATATATATATATATATATATGTGTATGTATGTATACATATATATATATATATATATGTATGTGTGGGGAAAAAAATCACAAGACTACTTCATCTCTACAGGCCTGTTTCATGAGGGGTTCCCTCAATCATCAGGAGATTTTATTGGGAGCATTCACATACCATGGTTTATATAGGGCACAGAGTGGGTGGGTACAGGCTGGCGTAGGGGCGTGGTGATTGGCTCATGTGTTACCTAGGAGGTGTTTCCGCCTGTGATGGCATGCTGATACAATTTCGCTGCGCTTGTTGAGGGATGACAGGTCTGGATGGTAAATAATAAACAGTTTCTCTTTCAAGCATAGGTTGCATCTTTTATTACCACTATTGTAAGGTGTGCTGGATGCAAGAATTTGCCATGTTATTGAATATTCAACATTATTGTCTTTGAGGTCCCAAATGTGTTTGCTGAGTTCTGTGGTATTCCGCAGGTTTTGGTTCCTGAAAGAAGCCTTGTGATTGTTCCATCTGGTTTTAAACTCTCCCTCGGTTAATCCTACATATGTGTCGGATGTGTTAATGTCCTTGCGTGTTACCTTAGATTGGTAAACAACTGATGTTTGTAAACACCCCCCGTTGAGAGGGCAATCAGGTTTCTTGCGGCAGTTGCAGCCTTTGTTGGTTTTGGGGTCGCTCTGTCCGGGGGCCGACGGCTCATTTGCAATTGTTTTGATGATTTGTCGTATATTGTTCATACAGCTGTAGCTCAATTTAATGTTGTTCTTGTTGAATACTTTTTTTAGGGTGTTGCCTTTGGGGAAGTGTTTGTCAATCAGACTGAGGAATTTGTGGCCAATGTTACTTGAGACGTTTTTGCTGTAGGGGGGGTTGTACCAGATGATGTTGTTTCGTTTTCTGTTCTTTTTTGGTATATATATATATATATATATATATATATATATATATGTATGAAATACTTGACTTGGTGAATTCTAGCTGTCAATATACTCCTCCCCTCTTAACCACGCCCCGCCCCACCACCGACCACGCCCCCACCCTCCACCTCCCGAAATCGGAGGTCTCAAGGTTGGCAAGTATGCCATTTACGCAACATGCCAACTTCACTGCTTTTGGGGTTTGCACGTTTTTTCGTGAATGCTACTAATTTCCATCAATATTCAGGTCACAAAACGTAAATGGAGAATTGTCGGCGGTTTTTCGGATGTTCTTTAAAGGACTTTATGGGCGGGATAGTGTGTTCCAGCACATAAACACGCAGGACTTGAAGCTCCAGCCCACATTTACTTCTCATGGCATCTTGAGCCTGGCTGGCCAAAGACACTTAGGATCCTCAGAACTCCCTGCCTCAACATCTGCTCATGTATCCGTCAAAGTGTCTCGCATTTGTCAGATCTCATATTAAAGCAGATGGAAAGCTCCCCAGGGGGCACGGAGGCCTCTATAATTCAATTACTGTGCACACACACAAACACACACACACACACACACACATGAGTGGCGGACGTAAGTAGCCAGTGGCTCCAACCGACAGCAGTCCTTACTGGTCCAAAGCCGCCCACAGGCGAGAGGCCCGTGATGGATCAGGCATTGATTTGATTTGAAGAGAGTGTGAAAGCTTCCGCCCATGCCCTCTGCCAGAGAGGTGAACCCAGAGTGAGCGATGACTGTCTGGAGGCTTCTCTTCTGATAACTGTAAATGGAACCTGCTGCTAAAAGTCACCGCTTTCTGCAAATTGTCCGGAAATGAATTGTTGCTTTAAAGTGGCTTCCACTTTCCGGAACGGAGAATACGTTTATTTGGAATGGAAGTGTTTCCCTTGGCCGACTCGCCTTGCATTACTGAAGGTGAAACACAAAATTGTTACGTTTAGTCCTTGCAGACCTACACTGGATGCAAATACCGTATTTTCCGGACCATAGGGCGCACCGGATTAAAAGGCGCGCTGCCGATGAATGGTCTATTTTCCATCTTTTTTCATATATAAGGCGCACCAGATGCATTAAAGGAGTCATAAAAAACATGTATAACATACTGACAATACAATTGTATTTTTGTCAGAATATCAGAATAATCACAATTTTTAATAAATCTGAGTTTATTACCGTATTTTCCGGACCATAAGGCGCACCAGATTATAAGACGCACTGCCGATGAACGGTCAATTATCCATCTTTTTTTCATATATAAGGCGCACTGCCAATGAATGGTGTATTTTTTATCTTTTTTCATATATAAAGTGCACCAGATTATAAGGCACACTGCCGATGAATGGTCTATTTTTGATCTTTTTTCATATATAAGGTGCACCAGATTATAAGGCGCACTGCCGATTATTTGGTCTATTTTTGATCTTTTTATATATATAAGATGCAACAAATTATAAGGCGCACTGCCAATGAATGGTCTATTTTTGATCTTTTTATATATATAAGACGCACCAAATTACAAGGCGCGCTGCCAATGAATGGTCTATTTTTGAGCTTTTTTCATATATAAGGCGCACCGGATTATAAGGCACACTGCCGATGAATGGTCTATTTTTGATCTTTTTTCATATAAAGTTAAAGTTAAAGTTAAAGTGCCAATGATTGTCACACACACACTAGGTGTGGCGAAATTATTCTCTGCATTTGACCCATCCCCTTGATCCCCCCCTGGGAGGTGAGGGGAGCAGTGGGCAGCAGCGGTGGCTGCGCCCGGGAATCATTTTGGTGATTTAACCCCCAATTCCAACCCTTGATGCTGAGTGCCAAGCAGGGAGGTAATGGGTCCCATTTTTATAGACTTTGGTATGACTCGGCTGGGATTTGAACTCCCAACCTACCGATCTCAGGACGGACACTCTAACCACTAGGCCACTGAGTAGGTAAAATATATAAGGCACACCGGATAATAAGGCGCACAGACGATGAATGGTCTATTGTCGATCTTTTTTTCATATAAAAGGCGCACCAGATTATAAAGCGCACTGCCGATAAATGGTCTATTTTCAAACGTGGTTCATATATAAGGCGCACCGGATTATAAGACGCACTGCCGATGAATGGTCTATTTTCGATCTTTTTTCATATATAAGGCGCACCAGATGCATTAAAGGAGTCATAAAAAACATGTATAACATACTGACAATACAATTGTATTTTTGTCAGAGTATCAGTATAATCACAATTTTTAATAAATCTGAGTTTATTACCGTATTTTCCGGACCATAGGGCGCACCAGATTATAAAACGCACTGCCGATGAACGGTCAATTATCCATCTTTTTTTCATATATAAGGCGCACTGCCGATGAATGGTGTATTTTTTATCTTTTTTCATATATAAAGTGCACCAGATTATAAGGCGCACTGCCGATGAATGGTCTATTTTTGATCTTTTTTCATATATAAGGTGCACCAGATTATAAGGCGCACTGCCGATTATTTGGTCTATTTTTGATCTTTTTATATATATAAGATGCACCAAATTATAAGGCGCACTGCCAATGAATGGTCTATTTTTGATCTTTTTATATATATAAGACGCACCAAATTACAAGGCGCGCCGCCAATGAATGGTCTATTTTTGATCTTTTTTCATATATAAGGCGCACCGGATTATAAGGCACACTGCCGATGAATGGTCTATTTTTGATCTTTTTTCATATATAAGGCACACCGGATAATAAGGCGCACAGACGATGAATGGTCTATTGTCGATCTTTTTTTCATATAAAAGGCGCACCAGATTATAAAGCGCACTGCCGATAAATGGTCTATTTTCAAACGTGTTTCATATATAAGGCGCATCGGATTATAAGGCGCACTGCCGATGAATGGTCTATTTTCCATCTTTTTTCATATATAAGGCGCACCGGATTATAGGGCGCATTAAAGGAGTCATAAAAAACTTGTATAACATACTGACAATACAATTGTATTTTTGTCAGAATATCAGAATAATCGCAATTTTTAATAAATCTGAGTTTATTACCGTATTTTCCAGACCATAGGGCGCACCGGATTATAATGCGCACGGCCGATGAATGGTCTATTTTCGATCTTTTTTTCATATATAAGGCGCACCAGATTATAAGGCGCACTGCCGATGAATGGTCTTTTTTCAACCTTTTTTCAAATATAAGACGCACCGGATTATAGGGCGCATTAAAGGAGTCATAAAAAATATGTGTGACATACTGACATTACAATTGTATTTATGTCAGAATATCAGAATAATCGCAATTTTTAATTAATCAAAGTTTATTACCGTATTTTCTGGACCATAGGGCGCACCGGACTATAAGGCGCACTGCTGATGAATGGTCTATTATCCATCTTTTTTTCATATATAAGGCGCACCGGATTATAAGGCGCACTGCCGATGAATGGTCTATTTTATATCTTTTTTTCATATATAAAGCGCACCAGATTATAAAGCGCACTGCCGATAAATGGTCTATTTTTGATCTTTTTTCATATATAAAGCGCACCGGATTAAAAGGCGCACTGCCGATGAGTGGTCTATTTTCCATCTTTTTTCATATATAAAGCGCACCGGATTATAGGGTGCATTAAAGGAGTCATAAAAAACTTGTATAACATACTGACAATACAATTATATTTTTGTCAGAATATCAGAATAATCGCAATTTTTAATAAATCTGAGTTTATTACCGTATTTTCCAGACTAGATTATAAAGCGCACTGCCGATGAATGGTCTATTTTTTTAATCTTTTTTCATATATAGGGCGCACCGGATTATAAAGCGCACTGCCGATGAATGGTCTATTTTCCATCTTTTTTTCATATAAAAGGCCCACCAGATTATAAAGCGCACTGCCGATGAATGGTCTATTTTCGATATTGTTTCATATATAAAGCGCACCGGATTAAAAGGCGCACTGCCGATGAATGGTCTATTATCCATCTTTTTTTATATATATAAGGTGCACCGCATTATAAGGCGCACTGCCAATGAATGTCTATTTTCCATCTTTTTTCATATATAAGGCGCACCGGATTATAGGGCGCATTAAAGGAGTCATAAAAAATGTGTGTGACATACTGACAATACAATTGTATTTATATCAGAATATCAGAATAATCGCAATTTTTAATTAATCAAAGTTTATTACCGTATTTTCTGGACCATAGGGCGCACCGGACTATAAGGCGCACTGCCGATGAATGGTCTATTATCCATCTTTTTTTCATATATAAGGCGCACCGGATTATAAGGCGCACTGCCGATGAATGGTCTATTTTTGATCTTTTTTCATATATAAAGCGCACCAGATTATAAGGCACACTGCCGATGAATGGTCTATTTTTGATCTTTTTTCATATATAAGGCACACCAGATAATAAGGCGCACAGACGATGAATGGTCTATTGTCGATCTTTTTTTCATATAAAAGGCGCACCAGATTATAAAGCGCACTGCCGATAAATGGTCTATTTTCAAACGTGTTTCATATATAAAGCGCACCGGATTATAAGACGCACTGCCGATGAATGGTCTATTTTTGATCTTTTTTCATATATAAGGCGCACCAGATTATAAGGCGCACTGCCGGTGAATGGTCTATTTTTGATCTGTTTTCATATATAAAGCGCACCAGATTATAAAATGCACTGCCGATGAATGGTCTATTTTCGATCTTTTTTTCATATATAAGGCACACCAGATTATAAGGCGCACTACCGATGAATGGTCTATTTTTGATCTTGTTTCATATATAAGGTGCACCGGATTATAAAGCGCACTGCCGATGAATTGTCTATTTTCGATCTTGTTTCATATATAAAGTGCACCGGATTATAAAACGCACTGCTGATGAATGGTCTATTTTTGATCTTTTTTCATATATAGGGCGCACCAAATTATAAAGCGCACTGCCAATGAATGGTCTATTTTTGATCTTTTTTCATATATAAAGCGCACCAGATTATAAGGCGCACTGCCGATGAATGGTCTATTTTTGATCTTTTTTCATATATAAAGCGCACCAGATTATAAGGTGCACTGCCGATGAATGGTCTATTTTTTATCTTTTTTCATATATAAAGCGCACCGGATTATAAGGCGCACTGCCGATGAATGGTCTATTTTCGATCTTGTTTCATATATAAAGCGCACCGGATTATAAGGCGCACTGCCGATGAATGGTCTATTTTTGATCTTTTTATATATATAAAACGCACCAAATTACGAGGCGCACTGCCGATGAATGGTCTATTTTTTATCTTTTTTCATATATAAGGCGCACCAGATTATAAAGCGCACTGCCGATGAATGGTCTATTTTTTATCTTTTTTTAATATATAAAGTGCACCAGATTATAAAGCGCACTGCCGATGAATCGTCTATTTTTGATCTTGTTTCATATATAAAGCACACCAGATTATAAAGCGCACACTGCCGATGAATGGTCTATTTTTTATCTTTTTTTAATATATAAAGTGCACCAGATTATAAGGCGCACTGCCGATGAATGGTCTATTTTCGATCTTGTTTCATATATAAGGCGCACCAGACTATAAGACACACTGCCGATGAATGGTCTATTTTTTATCTTTTTTTAATATATAAAGTGCACCAGATTATAAAGCGCACTGCCGATGAATGGTCTATTTTCAATCTTGTTTCATATATAAGGCGCACCAGACTATAAGGCACACTGCCGATGAATGGTCTATTTTCGATCTTGTTTCATATATAAAGCGCACCAGATTATAAGGCGCACTGCCGATGAATTGTCTATTTTCGATCTTGTTTCATTTATAAGGCGCACTGCCGATGAATTGTCTATTTTCGATCTTGTTTCATATATAAGGCACACCGGATTATAAGGCGCACTGCCGATGAATGGTCTATTATCGATCTTTTTTTTCATATATAAGGCGCACCGGATTATAGGGTGCATTAAAGGAGTCATAAAAAACATACTGACAATACAATTGTATTTATGACACAATTTTGGGGTTAATCAGTTAAAATTAAATACGATTATGAAGTATTTTAAGTGCGAATAATCACAATTCCAAAGTGGCATCAATTGTATTAAAACATTTTATTAAAAAAAAAAAAAAAATCAGAATAATCACACTTTTTAATAAATCCGAGTTTATTACCGTATTTTCCGGACCATAGGGCTCACCGGATTATAAGGTGCACTGCCGATGAATGGTCTATTGTCCATCTATTTCATATATAAATCGCACCGGATTATAGGGCTCATTAAAGGAGTCATAAAAAACGTGTGACATACCGACAATACAATTGTATTTATGTCACAATTTTGGGGTTGATCAGTTAACTCAAAATTAAATAAAATTATGAAGTATTTTAAGTGTGAATAATTACAATTCCAAAGTGGCATCAATCTGATAATTAATTGTTATTTTTTATTTTTTTAATCAGAATAATCGCACTTTTTAATAAGTCACAGGTTATTACCGTATTTTCCGGACCATAGGGCGCACCGGATTATAAGGCGCACTGCAGATGAATGGTCTATTTTTGAGCATTTTTCATATATAAAACGCACCGGATTATAGGGCCGGAACTCTGTAATAGCTAAAGTTCCTTGGGTGAATAATATAAACTCACTACACCGGTATGTTTTAGTGCTTTCATGACGAGTTTACTGACAGATATAAGTAAGAACTTTACACTACTTTATATTAGAAATGGCAACAGCGGAGAACAAGAAGATAGAGAAAATGAAGAAGCTTATCGACTACGGCAGACTACAAAGGCGGAGGTGCGCACATTTTCAGGACTTATGCAGATCCCAAATACAGATCAGCAGGTACCAGAAGGTAAGAAAAGTTGCTTTTGCATAATATTACAAAACAAAACGCCCGATAATATGTCTTACCTTATACACACACCATAATAATACTCCTATGTTGAAGCACAGTACAATCCATCAAGCGGTGCAGCTTCATAGCTTACCAAAGTCCTACTAAAACATTTAATACATTTTTGAGCGCAGTGTGTAATGTTCTTTATTTTCAATGGAACATATAACATGTTGGTGTTGTTTACGTGGGTCATACTGCCACCAAATTGCAGTCTACATGTATCTCTTATGTTTGACTGCCATCTACTGGTCACACTTATCATTACACCATGTACCAAATAAAATTGCTTCGAGGTCGGTAAGCAAAACTAGAATTATTTTCCGTACATTAAGGCGCACTGTTGAGTTTTGAGAAGAAAAAAAAGATTTTAAGTGCGCCTTATAGCCCGGAAAATAGGGTATGTCTTTAGTCTTTTATATCAACAGTTTCCTCAGTTAGGCACTGATAAAACAATATTAATATGTCTGGCTTTGAATACACACAATAACAATACATTTCTTTTGTCTTCCAGAAAATGTGTGGGTTTTTTTTGTTTTTGTTTTTTATGTTGTTGCTCTTTGCACATCGATTATAGATGATTATTGATCACATAAATGGCTGATGTCCATCTGGATGCATGGATGTGGAAAACATTTGATTTCTTTCAATCTATTCCATTATCAATTATGAATGAATAAATCCATTACGACGGTTCAAAGTACATAATTAATGCATTATTCTCCGACTGAAATACATGCTTTAATGCACAGGTGTCAAACCTCAAGGCCCGGGGGCCAAATTCTGGCCCGCCACGTTATTTTATGTGGCCTGTGAAAGCCTGGAAATAATATGAGTTAATAAAATGCTTAATCTTTTCTTACTAAATATATTTGTTCTTTCCCTTTTGACATTAGAAATCATGTGCTGCATGCAATTTGCATATCTTTTAAAATTCTAAATATTATATTATCATATATTCCAAAAAATATCCATAAATGTTCTACCGCTTGTCCCTTTCGCTTTGCTGTAGCTCTCTATTCCAAAATTATTCATTGTGAAAATAAAGATAAATACTGTACTTCAATATCTGCTTGACTTATTATTTCAAAACAAATCATCAAATTGTAGACTGTAAAATTGATAACAGATTATACAGTTAAATTCCGCCGACTGCGTTTTTTTTTTTCACGTAAAATCAACTTTGGTACTGTTTTTTTCTCCAGATACAGTAAAACACTAAAACATTAAAAAACAAATAAAAAAAACCATTAAAACATCAAGATTTTAAAGTAAAAAATTAAAAAAAACTGGCAGCTCTGTTGCTTCAATTTTACAGCTAAAAACAGTGGTGTAGTTTCTCCATTCCATTCCATTTATTAATTTTTTTTGTATACTGTAAAAAATAAAAAATAAACACTGCTTTTACTGTAACATTCTGGTGACTGAGCTGCCAGTTTTTGAAGTAAAATGTTTTTTTTTTTTTTGCAGCTTATGTAAAAAAATATATTTATATATATATTTTATATATTATATATATTTTTCGGAGTATAAGTCGCACCGGAGTATAAGTCGCACCTGCCGAAAATACATAATAAAGAAGGAAAAAAACGTTATGCAACTTTCATAAACTATGAAAAAAACTGCGACTTATAGTCCGAAAAATACTGTGTATATATATATATATATATATATATATATATATATATATATATATATATATATATATATATATATATATATATATATATGTATATATATACATTCCATTCCATTTATTAATTTTTTTTATATGCTGTAAAAAATAAAAAATAAACACTGCTTTTACTGTAACATTCTGGTGACTGAGCTACCAGTTTTTAAAGTAAAATTTAAAAAAAATTTTGCAGCTTGTGTAAAAAAATATATTTATATATATATATTTTATATTTTATATAAATTTTCGGAGTATAAGTCGCACAGGAGTATAAGTCGCACCTGCCGAAAATACATAATAAAGAAGGAAAAAAACATTATGCAACTTTCATAAACTATGAAAAAAACTGCGACTTATAGTCCGAAAAATACGGTATATATATATATTTATATATATATATATATATATATATATATATATATATATATATATATATATATATATATATATATATATATATATATATATATATACATTCCATTCCATTTATTCATTTATTTTTTTTGCTGTAAAAAATAAAAAATAAACACTGCTTTTACTGTAACATTCTGGTGACTGAGCTGCCAGTTTTTAAAGTAAAATTTAAATATCTTTTTTGCAGCTTATGTAAAAAAATATATTTATATATATATTTTATATATTATATATATATTATATATTTTTCGGAGTATAAGTCGCACCGGAGTATAAGTCGCACCTGCCGAAAATACATAATAAAGAAGGAAAAAAACGTTATGCAACTTTCATAAACTATGAAAAAAACTGCGACTTATAGTCCGAAAAATACGGTACATATATATATATATATATATATGTATATATATATATACATTCCATTCCATTTATTCATTTTTTTTATATGCTGTAAAAAATAAAAAATAAACACTGCCTTTACTGTAACATTCTGGTGACTGAGCTGCCAGTTTTTAAAGTAAAATTTAAACATTTTTTTTGCAGCTTATGTAAAAAAATATATTTATATATATATTTTATATATTATATATATTTTTCGGAGTATAAGTCGCACCGGAGTATAGGTCGCACCTGCCGAAAATACATAATAAAGAAGGAAAAAAACATTATGCAACTTTCATAAACTATGAAAAAAACTGCGACTTATAGTCCGAAAAATACGGTATGTATATATATATATATATATATATATATAAATATATACATTACATTCCATTTATTCATTTTTTTTTTTTGCTGTAAAAAATAAAAAATAAACACTGCTTTTACTGTAACATTCTGGTGACTGAGCTGCCAGTTTTTGAAGTAAAATTTAAATACCTTTTTTGCAGCTTATGTAAAAAAATATATTTATATATATATTTTATATATTATATATATTTTTCGGAGTATAAGTCGCACTGGTGTATAGGTCGCACCTACCGAAAATACATAATAAAGAAGGAAAAAAACATTATGCAACTTTCATAAACTATGAAAAAAACTGCGACTTATAGTCCGAAAAATACGGTGTATATATATATATATATATATATATATATATATATATATATATATATATGTATATATACATTCCATTCCATTTATTCATTTTTTTTATATACTGTAAAAAATAAAAAATAAACACTGCTTTTACTGTAACATTCTGGTGACTGAGCTGCCAGTTTTTAAAGTAAAATTTAAATATTTTTTTTGCAGTTTATGTAAAAAAAAAATATATTTATATATATATTTTATATATTATATATATTTTTCGGAGTATTAGTCGCACCGGAGTATAAGTCGCACCTGCCGAAAATACACAATAAAGAAGGAAAAAAACATTACGCAACTTTCATAAACTATGAAAAAAACTGTGACTTATAGTCCGAAAAATACAGTATATATATATATATATATATATATATATATATATATATATATATATATATATATATATATATATATATATATATATATATCAGCAGGAAGCATGAAGTGCTCTAAAACTTGCTGGTAGACGGCTGCGTTGACCCTGGATCTCAGGAAACAGAGTGGACCGACACCAGCAGATGACATGGTTTGGTTTGCATTTCCTTTGGAAATCGAGGTCCCAGAGTCTGGAGGAAGACAGGAGAGGCACAGGATCCACGTTGCCTGAAGTCTAGTGTAAAGTTTCCACCATCAGTGATGGTTTGGGGTGCCATGTCATCTGCTGGTGTCGGTCCACTCTGTTTCCTGAGATCCAGGGTCAACGCAGCCGTCTACCAGCAAGTTTTAGAGCACTTCATGCTTCCTGCTGCTGACCTGCTCTATGGAGATGGAGATTTCAAGTTCCAACAGGACTTGGCGCCTGCACACAGCGCAAAATCTACCCGTGCCTGGTTTACGGACCATGGTATTTCTGTTCTAAATTGGCCCGCCAACTCCCCTGACCTTAGCCCCATAGAAAATCTGTGGGGTATTGTGAAAAGGAAGATGCAGAATGCCAGACCCAAAAACGCAGAAGAGTTGAAGGCCACTATCAGAGCAACCTGGGCTCTCATAACACCTGAGCAGTGCCAGAAACTCATCGACTCCATGCCACGCCGCATTAACGCAGTAATTGAGGCAAAAGGAGCTCCAACCAAGTATTGAGTATTGTACATGCTCATATTTTTCATTTTCATACTTTTCAGTTGGCCAACATTTCTAAAAATCCCTTTTTTGTATTAGCCTTAAGTAATATTCTAATTTTGTGACAAACGGAATTTTGGATTTTCATTTGTTGCCACTTCAAATCATCAAAATTAAATGAAATAAACATTTGAATGCATCAGTCTGTGTGCAATGAATAAATATAATGTACAAGTTACACCTTTTGAATGCAATTACTGAAATAAATCAAGTTTTTCAAAATATTCTAATTTACTGGCTTTTACCTGTATATATATACATATATATATATATATATATATATATATATATATATATATATATATATATATATATATATATATATATATATATATATATATATATATATATATATATATATATATATATACATGTATATTCATATATTACTCATTGTTAAAAGCGGCCCTCTGAGGGCAGCCATAATTGCGATGTGGCCCTCAATGAAAATTAGTACCTTCTTGGTACTGCTTATATAAGACAAATATGTCTTTGGACAAAGCAAAAACACCTAAACACAGGAGTTTTATCTTGGTACAAGACCAAAGTAAACACACACAGATGTTACTGATGATACCCCAGCTTCGTTGACTCTCCTAATAACCACGTTACACCTTGAAGGATCCCTTTTCCCGGGCGCGGCGGCGGCTCAGAGCAAATACCCCGCAGTCTCACCGCTTGACAGATAATAATCAGACTGAAATAAGGTACGTCCGTAGAATTTTCGCTCCCACTTGAGGCTTGAAAATCCTCTTTTGTGTCGGCAGAAAGACAATCTTTCATCTGTGATGTCCCACCTTGAACACACGCAAGGCTCACAAGTCGTGCACGCTGAGCTGCTAGGCATTATGGGACGGAGGGTCCTCGGAATGTGGATGAGTTCCGTTACCAAGTCCAGTTTTAGCATGATCGGATTCATTACACACCGATTCACGGGTGGCAAACTCAAGGCCCGGGGGCCAGACCGGGCCCGCAAAATCCTGGGAAACATATGCGTGAATAAAGTACCTTATAATACTGTGAGAGTCCAGTCCATAGTGGATCTAACATAAAAGTGAGAGTCCAGTCCATAGTGGATCTAACATAAAAGTGAGAGTACAGTCCATAGTGGATCTAACATAATAGTGAGAGTCCAGTCCATAGTGGATCTAACATAATAGTGTGAGAGTCCAGTCCATAGTGGATCTAACATAATAGTGAGAGTCCAGTCCATAGTGGATCTAACATAATAGTGTGAGAGTCCAGTCCATAGTGGATCTAACATAATAGTGAGAGTCCAGTCCATAGTGGATCTAACATAATAGTGAGAGTCCAGTCCATAGTGGATCTAACATAATAGTGTGAGAGTCCAGTCCATAGTGGATCTAACATAATAGTGTGAGAGTCCAGTCCATAGTGGATCTAACATAATAGTGTGAGAGTCCAGTCCATAGTGGATCTAACATAATAGTGAGAGTCCAGTCCATAGTGGATCTAACATAATAGTGTGACAGTCCAGTCCATAGTGGATCTAACATAATAGTGAGAGAGTCCGGTCCATAATGGATCTAACATAACAGTGAGAGTCCAGTACATAGTGGATCAAACATAATAGTGAGAGTCCAGTCCTTAGTGGATCTAACATAATAGTGAGAGTCCAGTCCATAGTGGATCTAACATAATAGTGAGAGTCCAGTCCATAGCGGATCCAACATAATAGTGTGAGAGTTCAGTCCATAGTGGATCTAACATAATAGTGAGTTTGTTACTTGAGGGCCCTGGTGCGTAATTAGTACAATACTTACAGTATGAACACTTTTTTGGGCGCAACATGAGACAGCAAGGACTGAAATGAAATGATACACCACTGCCATCTGACGTCTTGGACTTGCAACTGCAATTGCAACTTAGTGTCATATCTGCAAATGATGAAACAAGATATAACAACTTGACCGCAGTTTTTATACTCAGTTCTTTTTTTAAATATTGCAATCAAATATATATATATTTTATTTTTTTTATATAAAATAAAAAAGTTTATTCATTAATACACACATGAGTACCAGAAATTGGTACCATTGAGTACTGGTACAAATGTTAATGGTACCTATCCCTTCACTTTGAACTTTCACTTTCCTTTCCTTTGACGCACTCCCACCAGAAGTCAGCCACATGCTGGGGGGGGAACATGGTGAAGGGTAGAAAGTTCACTAAAAAGAACAAAAGTAACGAGTTCTCTTTTTTTCTTTTCAGACAGTACGGATGATTAGTGCGTAACCACAATGTCGTAACACGAGGACCGCTTGTATTTCGGTTCCTGTTCTCAATGTTTTCCAAGTAAAAATGAGTTCTCGGTGGAGAACATCAGAACAGGAGCGCCTGTCATGTCCCGGTCAATATGTCAACAACCCGGAGGCATGGGGTGTCCTAAATAATCCAAAATCTGGAAGAGCTTTTGGGTTGTTGGTCCTGGCCCTGCAAATCCACCTGCATTATTGACTCCGCATCTTTGTTTACACATAAACACAATAATCCACCCAGGTTGGACGTGACGGGGTGTATCAGCAGGGGCGGTCTACAGTGCAGTCTTGGCCAAGAATTCAGCGGTGCAGGGAAAATAAAGCCTGAGTATGTGGTGCCTAATGTAAAACTTCTAGCAATAATGTTAAATCTAAATATAAACGTTAAATCTTAAATCTAAATGTGAGTCCTAATCTAAGTCTAAATTTTAAAAATAAACCCAAATGTTAAATCTAAACCTAAATGATAATCTAAATTTAAATAATAAATCTAAATGTTAAATATAAAGCTTTAATCGAAATATTGAATACATTACATCTAAGTCCAAATGTTAAATCTAAAGCTTGAATCAAAATCTAAATGTTTTATCTAAACCTAAATATAAATATAAAACATAAATACACATCTAAAATCAAAATTTAAATGTTAAAAATAAATTTGAAATCTAAATCTAAATCCATCCATCCATCCATTCATTTTCTTTTAGAAAATGTACACTCAAAAATAAGAAATAATAAACTGGAACGAATTGTCGTCATTATTAAAGCAACAAAGCTGGTTTTTTTTTGTTTTTTTTTGTTTTTTAACCAAATAACACCTCAGAAAACACTCTCCAAGTACCACCGTAATGACCAACGTCAAAACGCAGTAGCGTAGTCGGCCTAAGTATTCATTAAAAACAAGGCAGACGTTTTATTTAACCTGTATTTCGGATTTTTGGCCGCTGTAACATTACACACAGTTTGAACAGTAACACTGTGTTTGAATATTGGGGAAAAAAACACTACTTAAATAATGAATCAAATAGATTTTTTTTTTTTTTTTTTTTTTTTTTTTTTTTAATATTTTGTATAAATGTCTGTAATGATAATGTCAATGAGGGATTTTTAATCACTGCTATGTTGAAATTGTTGCTAATATTGATACTGTTGTTGATAATATTCATTTTTTGTTTGACTGCTTTTAGATTGTTTTGTGTCATGTTTGTGTGTCCTCTCAATTGCTCTGTTGATTGCTATTCTGAATGTTGCTGCTCCGGGTTTGGTTTTGGAATTGTATTCTTATTGTATTATTGTGTATTATTTTGTTGGACTGATTATTAAAAAAAAAAAAACGCAAAAATTCAGTTTTGGATTATTTTGTGTCATGTTTGTGTGTCCTCTCAATTGTTCTGTAGATTACTAATCTGAATGTTGCTGGCCCGGGTTTGGTTTTGAAATTGGAATTGTATTATTATTGTATTATTGTGTATTATTTGGTTGGACTGAAGAAGAAAAAAATAATAATAATAAGTTACATAAATTCAATTTTGGATTGTTTTGTGTCATGTTTGTGTGTCCTCTTCATTACTCTGTTGATCGCTATTCTGAATGCTGCTGGGCCGGGTTTGGTTTTGGAATTGGAATTGTATTATTATTGTATTATTGTGTATTATTTGGTTGGACTGATTAAGAAAAAAAAAAAAAAAAATTCAGTTACATAAATGCAGTTTTGGATTGTTTTGTGTCATGAGTGTGTGTCCTCTCAATCACTCTGTTGATTGCTATTCTGAATATTACTGGGTTTTGGTTTTGGAATTGGAATTGTATTATTATTGTATATTATGTGTGTTATTTTGTTGGGACGGATATTTAAAAAAAAATTAAAAAAAATTCAGTTACATAAATTCAGTTTTGGATTGTTTTGTGTCATGTTTGTGTGTCTTCTCAATTGCTTTGTTAATTTCTATTCTGAATGTTGCTGGGTTTGATTTTTGAATTGGATTTGTATTATTATTGTATTTTTGTGTATTATTTTGTTGGAAGGATATAAAAAATTTAAAATACATTTTTTTTTTAAAACGCAAAAATTCAGTTCCATAAATTCAGTTTTGGATTGTTTTGTGTCATGTTTGTGTGTCCTCTCAATCGCTCTGTTGATTGCTATTCTGAATGTTACTGGGTTTTGGTTTTGGAATTGGAATTGTATTATTATTGTATATTATGTGTGTTATTTTGTTGGGACTGATATAAAAAAAAAGAAAAAACATTCAGTTACATAAACTCAGTTTTGGATTGTTTTGTGTCATGTTTGTGTGTCTTCTCAATTGCTTTGTTGATTGCTATTCTGAATGTCGCTGGGTTTGGTTTTGGAATTGGAATTGTATTATTATTGTATTTTTGTGTATTATTTTGTTGGACTGATATAAAAAATTAAAAAATAAATTAAGAAAACGCAAAAAATTCAGTTACATAAATTCAGTTTTGGATTGTTTTGTGTCATGTTTGTGTGTCCTCTTCATTTCTCTGTTGATGGCTATTCTGGATGCTGCTGGGCCGGGTTTGGTTTTGGAATTGGAATTGTATTATTATTGTATTATTGTGTATTATTTGGTTGGACTGATTAAGAAAAAAAAATAAAAAATTCAGTTACATAAATTCAGTTTTGGATTGTTTTGTGTCATGTGTGTGTGTGTCCTCTCAACTGCTCTGTTGATTGCTATTCTGAATGTTGCTTGGCCGGGTTTGGTTTTGGTATTGGAATTTTATTATTATTGTATTATTGTGTATTATTTGGTTGGACTGATTACGAAAAAATAAAAATAAAAATTCAGTTACATAGATTCAGTTTTGGATTGTTTGGTGTCATGTGTGTGTGTCCTCTCAATCGCTCTGTTGATTGCTATTTTGAATATTACTGGGTTTTGGTTTTGGAATTGGAATTGTATTATTATTGTATATTATGTGTGTTATTTTGTTGGGACAGATATTAAAAATCTTTTTTTTTTTTTAATTCAGTTACATAAATTCAGTTTTGGATTGTTTTGAGTCATGTTTGTGTGTCTTCTCAATTGCTTTGTTGATTGCTATTCTGAATGTTGCTGGGTTTGGTTTTGGAATTGGAATTTTATTATTTTTGTATTTTTGTGTATTATTTTGTTGGACTGATATAAAAAAAATAAATAAATAAAAATTTAAAAACGCAAAAATTCAGTTCCATAAATTGAGTTCCATAAATTCAGTTTTGGATTGTTTTGTGTCATGAGTGTGTGTCCTCTCAATCACTCTGTTGATTGCTATTCTGAATATTATTGGGTTTTGGTTTTGGAATTGGAATTGTATTATTATTGTATATTATGTGTGTTATTTTGTTAAGACGGATATTAAAAAAATAAATTAAAAAAAATTCAGTTACATAAATTCAGTTTTGGATTGTTTTGTGTCATGTTTGTGTGTCTTCTCAATTGCTTTGTTAATTTCTATTCTGAATGTTGCTGGGTTTGGTTTTGGAGTTGGAATTGTATTATTATTGTATTTTTGTGTATTATTTTGTTGGACTGATATAAAAAATAAAAAATAAATTAAAAAAAAAAAGCAAAAATTCAGTTCCATAAATTCAGTTCCATAAATTCAGTTTTGGATTGTTTTGTGTCATGTGTGTGTGTCCTCTCAATCACTCTGTTGATTGCTATTCTGAATATTATTGGGTTTTGGTTTTGGAATTGGAATTGTATTATTATTGTATATTATGTGTGTTATTTTGTTAAGATGGATATTAAAAAAATAAATTAAAAAAAATTCAGTTACATAAATTCAGTTTTGGATTGTTTTGTGTCATGTTTGTGTGTCTTCTCAAATGCTTTGTTAATTTCTATTCTGAATGTTGCTGGGTTTGATTTTTGAATTGGAATTGTATTATTATTGTAATTTTGTGTATTATTTTGTTGGACTGATATAAAAAATTTAAAAAATTTTTTTTTAAAAACGCAAAAATTCAGTTCCATAAATTCAGTTCCATAAATTCAGTTTTGGATTGTTTTGTGTCATGAGTGTGTGTCCTCTCAATCGCTCTGTTGATTGCTATTTTGAATATTACTGGGTTTTGGTTTTGGAATTGGAATTGTATTATTATTGTGTATTATGTGTGTTATTTTGTGGGGACAGATATTAAAAAAAAATAATTAAAAAAAATTCAGTTACATAAATTCAGTTTTGGATTGTTTTGTGTCATGTTTGTGTGTCTTCTCAATTGCTTTGTTAATTTCTATTCTGAATGTTGCTGGGTTTGATTTTTGAATTGGAATTGTATTATTATTGTATTTTTGTGTATTATTTTGTTGGACGGATATAAAAAATTTAAAATAAATTTAAAAAAAACGCAAAAATTCAGTTCCATAAATTCAGTTCCATAAATTCAGTTTTGGATTGTTTTGTGTCATGTGTGTGTGTCCTCTCAATCACTCTGTTGATTGCTATTCTGAATGTTACTAGGTTTTGGTTTTGGAATTGGAATTGTATTATTATTGTATATTATGTGTGTTATTTTGTTAAGACGGATATTAAAAAAATAAATTAAAAAAAATTCAGTTACATAAATTCAGTTTTGGATTGTTTTGTGTCATGTTTGTGTGTCTTCTCAATTGCTTTGTTAATTTATATTCTGAATGTTGCTGGGTTTGATTTTTGAATTGGATTTGTATTATTATTGTATTTTTGTGTATTATTTTGTTGGAAGGATATAAAAAATTTAAAATACTTTTTTTTTTAAAAACGCAAAAATTCAGTTCCATAAATTCAGTTTTGGATTGTTTTGTGTCATGTTTGTGTGTCCTCTCAATCGCTCTGTTGATTGCTATTCTGAATGTTACTGGGTTTTGGTTTTGGAATTGGAATTGTATTATTATTGTATATTATGTGTGTTATTTTGTTGGGACTGATATAAAAAAAAAGAAAAAACATTCAGTTACATAAACTCAGTTTTGGATTGTTTTGTGTCATGTTTGTGTGTCTTCTCAATTGCTTTGTTGATTGCTATTCTGAATGTCGCTGGGTTTGGTTTTGGAATTGGAATTGTATTATTATTGTATTTTTGTGTATTATTTTGTTGGACTGATATAAAAAATTAAAAAATAAATTAAGAAAACGCAAAAAATTCAGTTACATAAATTCAGTTTTGGATTGTTTTGTGTCATGTTTGTGTGTCCTCTTCATTTCTCTGTTGATGGCTATTCTGGATGCTGCTGGGCCGGGTTTGGTTTTGGAATTGGAATTGTATTATTATTGTATTATTGTGTATTATTTGGTTGGACTGATTAAGAAAAAAAAATAAAAAATTCAGTTACATAAATTCAGTTTTGGATTGTTTTGTGTCATGTGTGTGTGTGTCCTCTCAACTGCTCTGTTGATTGCTATTCTGAATGTTGCTTGGCCGGGTTTGGTTTTGGTATTGGAATTTTATTATTATTGTATTATTGTGTATTATTTGGTTGGACTGATTACGAAAAAATAAAAATAAAAATTCAGTTACATAGATTCAGTTTTGGATTGTTTGGTGTCATGTGTGTGTGTCCTCTCAATCGCTCTGTTGATTGCTATTTTGAATATTACTGGGTTTTGGTTTTGGAATTGGAATTGTATTATTATTGTATATTATGTGTGTTATTTTGTTGGGACAGATATTAAAAATCTTTTCTTTTTTTTTAATTCAGTTACATAAATTCAGTTTTGGATTGTTTTGAGTCATGTTTGTGTGTCTTCTCAATTGCTTTGTTGATTGCTATTCTGAATGTTGCTGGGTTTGGTTTTGGAATTGGAATTTTATTATTTTTGTATTTTTGTGTATTATTTTGTTGGACTGATATAAAAAAAAAAAATAAATAAAAATTTAAAAACGCAAAAATTCAGTTCCATAAATTGAGTTCCATAAATTCAGTTTTGGATTGTTTTGTGTCATGAGTGTGTGTCCTCTCAATCACTCTGTTGATTGCTATTCTGAATATTATTGGGTTTTGGTTTTGGAATTGGAATTGTATTATTATTGTATATTATGTGTGTTATTTTGTTAAGACGGATATTAAAAAAATAAATTAAAAAAAATTCAGTTACATAAATTCAGTTTTGGATTGTTTTGTGTCATGTTTGTGTGTCTTCTCAATTGCTTTGTTAATTTCTATTCTGAATGTTGCTGGGTTTGGTTTTGGAGTTGGAATTGTATTATTATTGTATTTTTGTGTATTATTTTGTTGGACTGATATAAAAAATAAAAAATAAATTAAAAAAAAAAAGCAAAAATTCAGTTCCATAAATTCAGTTCCATAAATTCAGTTTTGGATTGTTTTGTGTCATGTGTGTGTGTCCTCTCAATCACTCTGTTGATTGCTATTCTGAATATTATTGGGTTTTGGTTTTGGAATTGGAATTGTATTATTATTGTATATTATGTGTGTTATTTTGTTAAGATGGATATTAAAAAAATAAATTAAAAAAAATTCAGTTACATAAATTCAGTTTTGGATTGTTTTGTGTCATGTTTGTGTGTCTTCTCAAATGCTTTGTTAATTTCTATTCTGAATGTTGCTGGGTTTGATTTTTGAATTGGAATTGTATTATTATTGTAATTTTGTGTATTATTTTGTTGGACTGATATAAAAAATTTAAAAAAAATTTTTTTAAAAACGCAAAAATTCAGTTCCATAAATTCAGTTCCATAAATTCAGTTTTGGATTGTTTTGTGTCATGAGTGTGTGTCCTCTCAATCGCTCTGTTGATTGCTATTTTGAATATTACTGGGTTTTGGTTTTGGAATTGGAATTGTATTATTATTGTGTATTATGTGTGTTATTTTGTGGGGACAGATATTAAAAAAAAATAATTAAAAAAAATTCAGTTACATAAATTCAGTTTTGGATTGTTTTGTGTCATGTTTGTGTGTCTTCTCAATTGCTTTGTTAATTTCTATTCTGAATGTTGCTGGGTTTGATTTTTGAATTGGAATTGTATTATTATTGTATTTTTGTGTATTATTTTGTTGGACGGATATAAAAAATTTAAAATAAATTTAAAAAAAACGCAAAAATTCAGTTCCATAAATTCAGTTCCATAAATTCAGTTTTGGATTGTTTTGTGTCATGTGTGTGTGTCCTCTCAATCACTCTGTTGATTGCTATTCTGAATGTTACTAGGTTTTGGTTTTGGAATTGGAATTGTATTATTATTGTATATTATGTGTGTTATTTTGTTAAGACGGATATTAAAAAAATAAATTAAAAAAAATTCAGTTACATAAATTCAGTTTTGGATTGTTTTGTGTCATGTTTGTGTGTCTTCTCAATTGCTTTGTTAATTTCTATTCTGAATGTTGCTGGGTTTGATTTTTGAATTGGAATTGTATTATTATTGTAATTTTGTGTATTATTTTGTTGGACTGATATAAAAAATTTAAAAAAAATTTTTTTAAAAACGCAAAAATTCAGTTCCATAAATTCAGTTCCATAAATTCAGTTTTGGATTGTTTTGTGTCATGAGTGTGTGTCCTCTCAATCGCTCTGTTGATTGCTATTTTGAATATTACTGGGTTTTGGTTTTGGAATTGGAATTGTATTATTATTGTGTATTATGTGTGTTATTTTGTGGGGACAGATATTAAAAAAAAATAATTAAAAAAAATTCAGTTACATAAATTCAGTTTTGGATTGTTTTGTGTCATGTTTGTGTGTCTTCTCAATTGCTTTGTTAATTTCTATTCTGAATGTTGCTGGGTTTGATTTTTGAATTGGAATTGTATTATTATTGTATTTTTGTGTATTATTTTGTTGGACGGATATAAAAAATTTAAAATAAATTTAAAAAAAAACGCAAAAATTCAGTTCCATAAATTCAGTTCCATAAATTCAGTTTTGGATTGTTTTGTGTCATGTGTGTGTGTCCTCTCAATCACTCTGTTGATTGCTATTCTGAATGTTACTAGGTTTTGGTTTTGGAATTGGAATTGTATTATTATTGTATATTATGTGTGTTATTTTGTTAAGACGGATATTAAAAAAATAAATTAAAAAAAATTCAGTTACATAAATTCAGTTTTGGATTGTTTTGTGTCATGTTTGTGTGTCTTCTCAATTGCTTTGTTAATTTATATTCTGAATGTTGCTGGGTTTGATTTTTGAATTGGAATTGTATTATTATTGTATTTTTGTGTATTATTTTGTTGGACGGATATAAAAAATTTAAAATAATTTTTTTTAAAAACGCAAAAATTCAGTTCCATAAATTCAGTTTTGGATTGTTTTGTGTCATGTTTGTGTGTCTTCTCAATTGCTTTGTTAATTTATATTCTGAATGTTGCTGGGTTTGATTTTTGAATTGGAATTGTATTATTATTGTATTTTTGTGTATTATTTTGTTGGACGGATATAAAAAATTTAAAATAATTTTTTTTTTAAACGCAAAAATTCAGTTCCATAAATTCAGTTTTGGATTGTTTTGTGTCAGGTGTGTGTGTCCTCTCAATCGCTCTGTTGATTGCTATTCTGAATGTTACTGGGTTTTGGTTTTGGAATTGGAATTGTATTATTATTGTATATTATGTGTGTTATTTTGTTAAGACGGATATTAAAAAAATTAATAAATAAAAATGCAGTTACATAAATTTAGTTTTGGATTGTTTTGTGTTATGTTTGTGTGTCTTCTCAATTGCTTTGTTAATTTCTATTCTGAATGTTGCTGGGTTTGATTTTTGAATTGGAATTGTATTATTATTGTATTTTTGTGTATTATTTTGTTGGACTGATATAAAAATTAAAAAAATTAAGAAAACGCAAAACATTCAGTTACATAAATTCAGTTTTGGATTGTTTTGTGTCATGTTTGTGTGTCCTCTTCATTACTCTGTTGATTGCTATTCTGAATGCTGCTGGGCCGGGTTTGGTTTTGGAATTGGAATTGTATTATTATTGTATTATTGTGTATTATTTGGTTGGACTGATTACAAAAAAATAAAAATAAAAATTCAGTTACTTGGATTCAGTTTTGGATTGTTTGGTGTCATGTGTGTGTGTCCTCTCAATCGCTCTGTTGATTGCTATTTTGAATATTACTGGGTTTTGGTTTTGGAATTGGAATTGTATCATTATTGTATATTATATGTGTTATTTTGTTGGGACGGATATTTAAAAAAAATAATTAAAAAAAAATCAGTTACTTAAATTCAGTTTTGGATTGTTTTGAGTCATGTTTGTCTTTTGATTGCTATTCTGAATGTTGCTGGGTTTGGTTTTGGAATTGGACTTGTATTGTTATTGTATTATTGTGTATTATTTGGTTGGACTGATTAAGAAAAAAAACAAAATAAGAAAACGCAAAAAATTCAGTTACATAAATTCAGTTTTGAATTGTTTTGTGTCATGAGTGTGTGTCCTCTCAATCGCTCTGTTGATTGCTATTCTGAATGTTACTGGGTTTTGGTTTTGGAATTGGAATTGTATTATCATTGTATATTATGTGTGTTATTTTGTTGGGACGGATATTTAAAAACAATAAAAAAAATCAATTCAGTTACATAAATTCAGTTTTGGATTGTTTTGTGTCATGTGTGTGTGTCCTCTCAATTCCTCTGTTGATTGCTATTCTGAATGTTACTGGGTTTTGGTTTTGGAATTAGAATTTTATTATTATTGTATTATTGTGTATTATTTTGTTGGACTGACATAAAAAAATAAATTTAAAAAAACGCAGTTTTGGATTGTTTTATGTCATGTTTGTCTCCATTGCTATTCTGAATCTTGCTGGATGGAGTCTGGTTTGGGAATTGGAATTGCATTATTGCATTATTATGGTGTTGTTGTGTATTGTTTTGTTGGATTGATTTAAAAAAAAAAAAAAAAGTAATGCTGTGATTAAGATGATTGATGTGCAAAGTCCCTGCGAGTACCCAATTAAAACGAGCAAGCGAGCTGACTACAGGAGGGGGAAAAAAAGAAAAAAAAACACGTTTTAGCAATAGCAGCTTTTACTGCCCACAGCTTCTTCCTGACGACTGTAGGAAGTAGCAAATAAAAAGTTCTCTGCTGGCTGGGGGCCGTCCATGTAGACGGTGTCATCTTTCAGACAAGGAGGCACCGCAGGAGCAGTGAAAGGTCCCTACGGCGCAGGCTGATAGATGGCCCTCCCTTTGGCGCTTTGTTCTGGTCTGGTGCCCGGACCAGCTCTATATACCCTCCCTCCCCCCCGCCCAGCCATCCCCACTTCATTGACAAACACGCTCGTATGTACGCATGTACGTCGTTACTTTTCCATCATGGTGCTTTAATAATGAATGAAGCATGCCCTCCTGTGCTAAGTGGTGCTATAAATCAGGACCCACCAAAAAGACTTGAAAGAGGAGCTTTCGGATTTAGGAGGGATGCTCCCGTACCAGTTTTATGTAACATACAATATTTACATTTTAGCCGATACTAGTACCACATCGGACTTTTAAAAAAGACGCTTAAAGGGGGCCTGAGCTGGTACTTTTCACATTTTTGTGACATTCAAGTTGACTAGTGTCTCGTAATATAAAAAGATAATTCATGTATACAAATTAAATGAAAACTAATTAATAAGAAGCAACTTGTCATCATTATTAAAGCAATAAAGCAGTGGGGTTTTTTTTTCACGTGACAGAATAATCCAGCCGGTGAGTGACCCCTCAGAGATTTCTATAGCCCAGTTTTTGAGTATCACCTCAGAAAACACTTGGCTCTCCCAAGTACCACCATAATGACCAACATTAAAATGCAGTAGCGCAGTGGGCCTAGGTATTCATTAAAACAGTTTTATGCAACATACAATATTTACATTTTAGCCGATATTAGTACCACATCGGACTTTTAAAAAGGTGCCTGAACTGGTACTTAAAAATAGGAAACATTTCACATTTTTGTGACATTCAAGTTGCCTACTGTCTCGTAATGAAAAAAGATAGTTTATTTATATAAATTAATACATTTAAAAATAAGAAATCATATCTGGAGTAACTTGTCATAATTATTAAAGCAATAAAGCAGTGGGTTTTTTTTCACGTGACAGAATAATCCAGCCGGTGAGTGACCCCTCAGAGATTTCTATAGCCCAGTTTTTGAGTATCACCTCAGAAAACACTTGGCTTTCCCAAGTACCACCATAATGACCAACATTAAAATGCAGTAGCGCAGTGGGCCTAGGTATTCATTAAAACAGTTTTATGTAACATACAATATTTACATTTTAGCCGATACTAGCACCACATCGGACTTTTAAAAAGGTGCCTGAACTGGTACTTCAAAATGGGAAATATTTCACATTTTTGTGACATTCAAGTTGCCTACTGTCTCATAATTTAAAAAAAGATAGTTCATTTATATAAATTAATACATTTAAAAATAAGAAATCATATCTGGAGTAACTTGTCATAATTATTAAAGCAATAAAGCAGTGTTGTTGTTTTTTCACATGACAGAATAATCCAGCCGGTGGGTGACCCCTCAGTGATGACTATAGCCCGGCGGCTTGGCAATTTTTGAGTATCACCTCAAAAAACACTTGGCTCTCCCCAGTACCATCATAATGACCGATAGTAAAATGCAGTAGCGCAGTAGGCCTAGGTATTCATTAAAACAAAGCAGACACTGTAACATTACACACAGTTTGAACAGTAACATTGTGATTGAATATTGGGGAGGGAAAAAAAATACTACTTAAATAATGAATCAAATATAATTATTTGAATATAAATGTTTAAAAATATGGACTAAAATAAATGTTGTTGTTTTTTTAAGATTTAATAAAAAATATACCTAAAAGTTAAATAAAATATATTGGACTAAAATGTTGAATTAAAAAAAATGACTGGTAATTAGGTGCGAGGGCGGACTTTAAAAACAGTTCTGAACTGGTACTCAAAAATGGAAAGCATGCACATTCAAGTTGAACTGTTTCAAATTATAAATATTTTTATTATATAAATTAAATGTTAACTGAGTAATGCACTCAAAAATAAGAAATAAGAACTGGAACAAATTGTCATAATTATTAAAGCAACAAAGCTGTTTTTTGTTTTTGTTTTTTACCAAATACCACCTCAGGAAACACTTGGCTCTCCAATTACCACAGTAATGACCATCATTAAAATGCAGTAGCGCAGTACGCCTAAATATTCATAAAAAACAAGGTAGAGGTTTTATTTAACAAGTGTATTTTGGATTTTTGGCCACTGTAACATTACACACAGTTTGAACAGTTACACTGTGATTGAATATTGGGAAAGAAAAAAAAAAACACCACTTAAATAATGAATCAAATAGAATGAATTGCATATGAATGTTTAAAAATATGGACTAAAATAAATATCAAAAGCTTTTTTTTTTGTTTAAGATTTAATGAAAATATACTTAAAAGTTAAATAAAACTATACTGGACTAAAATGTTGAATTAAAAAAAATGACTGGTGACTTTAAAAACAGTTCGGAACTGGTACATAAAAATGGAACGCATGCACATTCAAGTTGAACAGTCTCGTATTATCATACTTGCCAACCCTCCCGAATTTTCCGGGAGACTCCCGAAATTCAGCGCCTCTCCCGAAAACCTCCCGGGACAAATATTCACCCGAAAATCTCCCGATTTTCTGCCGGAGCTGGAGGCCACGCCCCCTCCAGCTCCATGAGGACCTGAGTGAGGACAGCCTTTTTTCACGACGGAGGACAACAGGGTGACAAGAACTAAATCATCCAGACTAGAGACAAATTGTATTATTATGTTTATCTTACCTAAAAATAAATATATATATATTTTTTTTTTAAATAACTAAATACATTTTTACTATATTTTGCTAAAAACATCAAAATTAATTGTATTTTTATTTGTATTTTTTTCTGACTCCTTAATACATCCAGCCATATAATTATACATTAAAATAAACATATTTGAAATAATTAATTTTAAATTATCATAATAATTCATTTAAAATGACCATATTTAATTATTAAAATAATTGCTTGTTTATCAACAACTTTAGCATTTTATTCATTACATTTTGAAGCTCTCAGAAGCCAAGTTATGTTATATTCCTTAATATTTATTTATGCAAGTTTGAAGTATCAATTATCCAAACATATTTTAGGATGTATGTATATATATATATATATATATATATATATATATATATATATATATATATATATATATATATATATATATATATATATATATATATATATATATATATGTTGTCGTAATTATTAAAGCAACAAAGCAGTTTTTTTTTGTTTTTTTAATATAATACCACCTCAGAAAACGTTCTCCAAGTACCACCGTAATGACCAACATCAAAATGCAGTAGCGTAGTCGGCCTAAATATTCATTAAAAACAAGGCAGACATTTTATTTAACAAATGTATTTCGGATTTTTGAACAGTAACACTGTGTTTGAATATTGGAAAAAAAAACACTACTTAAATAATGAATCAAATAGAATTAGTTGCATATAAATGTTTTTTTTTTTTTAATGGACTAAAATACATATCAAAATAGACTTGTGTTGTAATCTTGACGCTCATAATTCGGGGTGTTCCTGAATGCAACCTCGCTAGCCGTAACCATCATTGGTGCATAATGAGGACGTGCTTTGTTGTTGTTGTTGGTTACTGGCTAGCAACAGTGCGGCGCTAACTTTGTTATGAAGGCAGCTGTTGGCGTGTTAAAGTCGTCAATAATGTTTAAAATGAGCGTCGGACTCACTTTGTGCGTCTGTCGGGTCTGATTAGGATGGGCATCGTTCACATTATAACCGATACTGGTACCAACTTTAAAAATGGTGCCCATGCATAAACGGTACTCAGAAAAAGGAAAAAACATGCACATTTTTGTAAAAACTTAAAGAAAGAAAAAAACAATGCCTTTTCATTTTTATTGAATCGTGTGACATTCAAGTTTCACATTCTTGCAACGTTTTAAACTTCAAACTGGATGCTTAGAAGGTCTTGGGTGGGTGACAGGTTTAAACATTAAACCTTCTCGCAGCTGCGACAGACGACCGCCTTTGAAAGATTACCTGCGCCTCCCCGCCTGGCCTCTCACCTCTTGTTAAAAAGGAACAAATTGGAGCGTCATCGCTGCCCGTGGGACACGAATGTCTGTCACGCCCGAGCCACTCTTTCATTGATTGATTGACTGATGTCATGTCTGTGTAATCATGTTTTGTCTTAGTCATGTTTTGTTTAGTTATTGGACTCTTTAGTTTCTGGCTTTTCACTCCCTTGTCTTGTTTCCATGATTACCCATTAGTTTCACCTGTTCCACGTTTGGACTCATTGTGCACTCTTGTTTATCACCATTGCAACCCATTAGTTTTCACCTGTCACGTCACGCACCTGTTTCACGTTTTGAGTCACGCACCTGTTTTCGTTAATCATGTCTGGAGTATTTAAGTTCATTGTTTTCAGTTTGTCTTTCTGGTGACATCTCACATTTATGCTCTGTACATTCCTGACACTTGTTTTCATGTTCATCATTCATGCTGCTACTTTTGTCCAAGCCAAGTAAGTTTTTGTTTATTAATGCTATAGTCTTTTGGTTTCATAGTTTGTTCCCCGCCACTGTGAGCGCCTTTTGTTTACTTCCTTTTTTTTTGTAGTTATAGTCTTTAAATAAAAATGTACTTGCATTCCCGTCTCGCCCGAGCCAACTTTCCGTTGCATCCCGGAAAAGCTAACACCCAAGACCAAGTCTTGACAACTGATTGATTGATTGACACTTGTATTAGTAGATTGCAAAGGAAGAGAATACATGACATGAAGCAGTATAGTTTACACAGTGCAGTACATATTCCGTACAATTGACCACTAAATGTTAACACCCGAATAAGTTTTTCAACTTCATTAAGTCGGGGGCCATCCATCCATCCATCCATCTTCTTCCGCTTATCCGAGGTCAGCAGCCTAAGCAGGGAAGCCCAGACTTTCCTCTCCCCAGCCACTTCGTCCAGCTCTTCCCAGGGGATCCCGAGGCGTTCCCAGCCCAGCCGGGAGACATAGTCTACCCAACGTGTCCTGGGTCTTACCCGTGGCCTCCTACCGGTCGGACGTGCCCTAAACACCGTTTAGGGCACGTCGGAGGCGTTCGGGTGGCATCCTGACCAGATGCCCGAACCACCTCATCTGGCTCCTCTCGATGTGGAGGAGCAGCGGCTTTACTTTGAGCTCCTCCCGGATGACAGAGCTTCTCACCCTATCTCTAAGGGAGAGACCAGCCACCCGGCGGAGGAAACTCATTTCAGCCGCTTGTACCCGTGATCTTGTCCTTTCGGTCTTAACCCAAAGCTCATGACCATAGGTGAGGATGGGAACGTAGATCGACCGGTAAATTGAGAGCTTTGCCTTCCGGCTCCGTTCCTTCTTCACCACAACGGATTGATACAGCGTCCGCATTACTGAAGACGCCGCACCGATCCGCCTGTCGGTCTCACGATCCACTCTTCCTCCACTCGTGAACAAGACTCCGAGGTACTTGAACTCCTTCACTTGGGGCAGGATCTCCTGGCACTCCACCCTTTTCCGGGCGAGAACCATGGACTCGGACTCGGAGGTGCTGATTCTCATCCCAGTCGCTTCACACTCGGCTGCGAACCGATCCAGTGAGAGCTGAAGATCCTGGCCAGATGAAGCCATCGGGACCACATCATCTGCAAAAAGCAGAGACCTAATCCTGCAGCCACCAAACCGGATTCCCTCAACGCCCTGACTGCACCTAGAAATTCTGTCCATAAAAGTTATGAACGGAATCGGTGACAAAGGGCAGCCTTGGCGGAGTCCAACCCTCACTGGAAACGTGTCCGACTTACTGCCGGCAATGCGGACCAAGCTCTGACACTGATCGTACAGGGAGCGGACCACCAAAATCAGACAGTCCGATACCACATACTCTCTGAGCACTCCCCACAGGACTTCCCGAGGGACTCCGTCGAATGCCTTCTCCCTTCTTCGGGGTCCACGTTAATCAATTCATGGTAACTCATCGCCCCGGAGTACCTTCTTTTCTTTGTTATTCGTGGGATCTGAGCCGAGGATGTCGTTGTGGCTTGTGCAGCCCTTTGAGACATTTGTGATTAAGGGCTATATAAGTAAACGTTGATTGATTGATTGATTGATATTTGAAAACAAGTTGCAGTCTTATCCCAAAATATGTTTTTATACATTAAAATAAATTTCTGTCAAAATCTCTACATATGTGCAGTAAGCATAAAATTCCTACAGATGAGTACTTTTCTTTACAACACAAACGCAGGCAGAAACGTCGAAGCAATGGTCATAAAGTAGTGAATAAAGTAGTATTATTCTCCATTCAATTGTGCAACAAGTGCTAGAAGTGTTGTATTCCAGGAGATAATGATATAGTCCAGTATGCAAGCTGCTTGATTCCTTTTTTCTCCTCGGTCACCCGACTCTGGAAATCTTATCTGCTGTCATCTGGTCTATTGTTTCTGTTATCTGTCTTGATCAAGGCCGAGCTGAGCCCCCCCACCCCCTGTTCAGGGTCCCTTGCTCCGTCTTGGCAGGCCAGATGGAGGACCTGGACCTGCCGGGAGGGAGCCTGAAAGAACACTTGCCGGGGTCTTCGGTCACACACAAAAGCAGCAGAAGGGCCTTTTTGAAAGTTACACAAGCACACGCACAATGAAGTCGTCCTTGCGGAATACGTAATCCTGTCGGACTGAGGAAACCTGAAAGGAGCCGGTAATTCGTTGAACATAGTGTAGGGATTCTCAAACTGTGTTACGTGTGGCTCCCTGGACCTCTTTCAGAGATGTGTGAAAATATTTTTTGTTTTAATATATTTTCTGTCGGACAATAAACATGACACAAACCTTCCTAATTGTTAGAAATCCCACTGTTTATGTTAAACATGCTTCACTGATGAGCATATTTGGCAAGCATCGTTTTGTCCTACTAATTTCAGTGATCCTTGAACTCATCGTGGTTTGTTTACATGTACAACTTTCTCCGACGCTGCCACAGAAAGACGTGTTTCATGCCACTTCTTCTTTGTCTCCTTTTGTCCACCAAACCTTTTACACTGTGCGTGAATGCAGAAAGGTGAGCTTTGTTGATGTTATCGACTTGTGTGGTGTACTAAGACTGCATGTACAATTGATTCCATAAGGCGGCGCCATATTTCCATGCTTTAGTAGTGACATCACTAGTTTGAATTTTATCCGACCTGTAAAAATGTGAAGCATTTTAACAATACAAAAAAAAACCCACAAATAATAAGTAACATTTAAATGCATTAGTGGGTATAAAAAGTATGATTAAAACTGCAATAAAAATTAGGACCTGATAAAAATTTGATTACAAAATTGTTCTACCATACCTGGTGTGTCTACGCTTAAACTACTAGCCTTCGGAATAACGAACACGAAAAGTGAATCCAAATAAAATACGTTAATCAATAAAAAAATAAAAATTAAACAATCCATATATTTTGATATTTTTGTATGTAGAATTTTATCAAACAAAAACTGTATTTAAAAAAAAAAAAGTAATATAGAAATTGGGCTATAGAACTCACCGCAGGGTCACTTGCTGGCTGGATCATTCTGTCAGGGTTTGGTGAGTTAATCCAAAATGCTGATAAATTTCCTTTATTCAGACTAATTTTTTCTAGTGCAGTCGCCAGTCAGGTGGCATGCACAGGCATTAAAAAAGGGCTCCCAAAAGAAGGGCTCACAACAGGGAATCAGGTCTCATCGTTAATTTTAAAAAGACTCGATTCATTCGCAAAAATCACATCTCTCGTGGAAAAACTACATTTGAAAATGTAATTTAAAAAAACAAATGTCATGTCTGTGTAATCATGTTTTGTTTTAAGTCATGTTTTGTTTAGTTATTGGAATCTTTAGTTTCTGGCTTTTCACTCCCTTGTCTTGTTTCCATGATTACCCATTATTTATACCTGTTCCACGTTTGGACTCATTGTGCACTCTTGTTTGTCACCATAGCAACCCATTAGTTTTCACCTGTCACGTCACGCACCTGTTTCACGTTTTGAGTCACGCACCTGTTTTCGTTAATCATGTCTGTAGTATTTAAGTTCATTGTTTTTAGTTTGTCTTTCTGGTGACATCCTCACATTTATGCTCTGTCCATTCCTGACAGTTCTTCCCATGTCCATCCTTCATGCTACTATTTTTGTCCAAGCCAAGTAAGTTTTTGTTCCATGTTTATAGTCTTTTTGGTTTCATAGTTTGTTCTCCGCCATTGTGCGCGCCTTTTGTTTACTTCCTTTTTTTTTGTAGTTATAGTCTTTAAATAAAAATGTACTTAAATTCCCGTCTCGCCCCAGCCAACTTTCCGTTGCCTTCGAGAAAAACTAAACCCCAGGACCAAGTCATGACAACAAACCTAATTTGTTGTCGGTATCGTACTTTAAAAGCAGGGAATTATCAGTTTTAGCGTCAACATTTTAACGTTTTCCTATTACTTCACACTTCTCACTTATTTTTTTTCACTATTTTTTGTAAAATAATTTTTGGGATGTACGGGCGGCCGTTAAAAAAATTGGATGCGGGCCCCCGGGGCGCACTTTGGACACCACTGATGTAGCGCTTGATGGCACTTCATTTGTTCTCGCCCCATTTCTGAAATGTTTGGGCAACAGGTGGAATCTGTGTAGTCGGTATGAAAAGATTCCCCCCCCACACACACACTTTTGAGCGCCAAGAAATGACCTTGTTAGTATTCCAATGTGCGGTAAAATGGAAATAAATCCTCCGACACTACAACTACTGAAGTGGCAGGACATTTGTTTACGTGCTTCTATTGATGGCCTGCTGTGACCCTGGAATAACTGAACCTACAAGAAGTATGAATAAATTTCACACTGGAATAGGGAACCTCAGAAAGATTTTATATTCGGTAAGTTTCTTTCAGCACGGTCCTTGCGGAGCTTCTAATTTTTAGCGGACCGTGATTGAGGTGAAGGAAAGTGTTTTAACGACACAAGGAACCTTGTGTCGCTTTTCTTGAAAGTCTTTAGGCAGTTGCTGTGAAATAGTAATCCGTGTGCGGATGGAGAGATTGCGTCTTTTCATGAACCGGATCCCTGTCGCTTAGTAGGAGCCATTTTGTGGTCTTTACAGATGTAAACACACAAAGGAAATGAAACGTACGGTAATATCCGCGCTCTTTTTCTTCTTCTACGCGGGCGGGTGGTTGCTTACAGTAGAAGAAGAAGCGCTTCCTGTTCTATGGGGGCGGGTGCTTACCTTGGCGGTTGCTTGCGTAGAAGAAGAAGCGCTTCCTGTTCTACCGGGAAAAAAGAGGGCGGCTGTTTACCGTAGTTACGAGACCGAAACTTTATGAAAATGAATCTTAATATTAATCCATATATAAAGCGCACCGGGTTATAAGGCGCACTGTCAGCTTTTGAGAAAATTTGTGGTTTTTAGGTGCGCCTTATAGTGCGGAAAATACGGTACTAGTGAAATAGCCAAAATATATGACACTGAGGGCTATAACTATTTTACCTATTTTAGCATGTTAAATGCTAACTGTAACATATGTCAAGTACTAAAATATATTACTCTGAGGTGTGTAATTCGTTACAAAAGCCAGCCTGCTAACGTTAGCATGCATCAAGTACCAGAATATGAATAAAATTATCTTTTTAAAAAAGCTAGCATACTAGCAATGCCATGCTGACAGGTATTATTTGTCAAGTAAAAAAATATTTGACGCTTGTTGGAGCACATAACACCATAAACGTGGAGGGAAATGAGTGTCTCCATGGTGAACGCCTTTATACACGAGGAACCATCTTCTAAATAGGGCGGTTTGCACCCCTTTTGCACTTGCTATCAATTGTACACGCAGTCTTGGTACTCCACACAAGTCGATAAGATCAACAAATGCTCACCTTTCTGCATTCACGCACAGTATAAAATGTTTGGTGGACAAAATGAGACAACGAAGGAGTGGCATGAAACACGTCTTTCTGTGGCAGCGTCGGAGAAAGTTGTACATGTAAACCGCCGGTATGCACGAGGAATCATCTTCTAAATAGGGCGGTTTGCACCCCTTTTGCACTTGCTATCAATAGTACACGCAGTCTTATTACTCCACACAAGTCGATAAGATCAACAAATCCTCACCTTTCTGCATTCACGCACAGTATAAAATGTTTGGTGGACAGAATGAGACAAGGAAGGAGTGGCATGAAACACGTCTTTCTGTGGCAGCGTCGGAGAAAGTTGTACATGTAAACCGCCGGTGTGCACGAGGAATCATCTTCTAAATAGGGCGGTTTGCACCCCTTTTGCACTTGTTATCAATTGTACACGCAGTCCTAGAAGATCACGTCACAACAGAAGGTTTTTAACAAGTTATTTCCGAAATGTTTTTCAGCATGTCGGGACTTTGCAGTCTACTCACAATCCTCTCCCCTCCTCCTGCTCCCGGGCCGCTTACTGTTAAAGACGACAGATGATTAGATTAACACGTACCACCTGTGAAATCTAATCACCTGCCGGCTGTGTCTCGCCGTCAACACATACCCCGTCCCCTGCCAGCTGGTGCTCGTCCTCAGTACCATGGACAGCGGCGGTGACTTTTTCTCCTACAGGCAGCGCTGGCCACACCTCCCTCCACAACGACGTTTTGGATTGACATTGTTGCTCATGGGAAAACATTTTCCCATAGAATCGAGTGTTTGTCCGGCTTTTAGAACAGATCCCTACCAAAATCCCAGGTATGACTGTATTTGGTGTGTGCGTGTGTGTCCTGGTGAGGTGTGTGTGTGTGTGTTGTTGACAGACGCAGTGGCACATAATATAAACCAAAAGCCACCATTAAGGATGTTCTTTCATTCAAGTGATGGAACCTTGAGTGATGCTTAGATAAAGAAGGTGAGCATTCCAGGGTGAAGTGGTGCACGTTGTGTACGTGCATAAGCATGCAAGGACATTCATGTCCACGTAAGGCGTTCCAAGACGACACAATCTACATTCCGGAGAATTCTGGAATCTACATGCCATGCTCCAACGGACGCCAGAAACTCAGTTATTTTATTTTATAAGCCTATGATGCATTTATGGATCCGTTATTTTCAACGTTCATCTCATTATTCTCTGTAGTTCTGCACACAATAAATGGGAATACATGCCAAAAAAATACCTTAAAACTATGTATTTTTATTTCTATGGAAATGCGTGACATTCAAATAATCTTAACTATATATATATATGTATACATATATATATAGGTATATATATATATATATATATATATATATATATATATATATATATATATATATATATATATATATATATATACCTATAAGACAATTCTGTATACAATAAACGGGAATACATGCAAAAAAATATCTTAAAACTATGTATTTTTATTTCGATGGAAATGCGTGACATTCAAATAATCTAAACTATATATATATATGTATACATATATATATATATATATATATATATATATATATATATATATATATATATATATATATATATATATATATATATGTATATATATATATATGTGTATATATATATATATATATATATATATATATATATATATATATATATATATATATATATATATATATATATATATATATATATATATATATATATATATATATATATACAATAAACGGGAATACCGGTACATGCAAAAAAATATCTTAAAACTATGTATTTTTATTTCGATAGAAATGCGTGACATTCAAATAATCTAAACGATATATATATATGTATACATATATATATATATATATATACCGTATTTTCCGCACTATAAGGCGCACCGGATTATTAGCCGCACCTTCTATGAATTACATATTTCATAATTTTGTCCACCAATAAGCCGCCCTGGACTATAAGCCGCGCCTACGCTGCGCTAAAGTGAATGTCAAAAAAACGCTGCGCTAAAGTGAATGTCAAAAAAACAGTCAGATAGTTCAGTCAAACTTTAATAATATATTGAAAACCAGCGTTCTAACAACTCTGTCCCAAAATGTACGCAAATGTGCAATCACAAACATAGTAAAATTCAAAATGGTGTAGAGCAATAAATAGCAACATAATGTTGCTCGAACGTTAATGTCACAACACACAAAATAAACATAGCGCTCACCTTCTGAAGTTATTCTTCATTCGTAAATCCTTCGAATTCTTCGTCTTCGGTGTCCGAATTGAAAAGTTGCGCAAGCGTGGTATCCAAAATGGCCGGCTCCGCCTCGTCGAAGTCATCGGATTCAGTGTCGCTGTTGTTGTGCAGCAGTTCTGTGAATCCTGCCTTCCGGAAAGCTCGGACCACAGTTGTGACCGAAACTATCTGCCCAGGCATTTACGATCCACTGGCAAATGTTGGCGTATGTCGACCGGCGCTGTCTGCCCGTCTTAGTGAAGGTGTGTTCGCCTTCGGAGCTGTGTGAAAAAAGCCACCCGGCCTCTTCGCGTAAACTTCCCTTAACCACTCGCTCATCTTTTCTTCATCCATCCATCCCTTCGAGTTAGCTTTTATGATGACGCCGGCTGGAAAGGTCTCTTTTGGCAAGGTCTTCCTTTTGAATATCACCATGGGTGGAAGTTAGCATGGCAAGCTAGAACCACAGTGAAGGATGACTTCTCATTCCCTGTGGTGCGAATATTCACCGTACGTGCTCCCGTTCCACAGTGCGGTTCACAGGAATATCAGCTGTGAAATACGGTAGTAATCCGTGTGCGGATGGAGAGATTGCGTCTTTTTATGAACCGGATCGCTTAGTAGGAGCCATTTTGTGGTCTTTACAGATGTAAACAGGAAATGAAACGTACGGTGATATCCGCGCGTTTTTTCTTCTTCTTCCGGGGGCGGGTGAAGCGCTTCCTGTTCTATGGGGGCGGGTGCTTTCCTTGGCGGTTGCTTGCGTAGAAGAAGAAGCGCTTCCTGTTCTACCGGGAAAAAAGATGGCGGCTGTTTACCGAAGTTGCGAGACCGAAACTTTATGAAAATGAATCGTAATAAAGCGCACCGGGTTATAAGGCGCACTGTCAGCTTTTGAGAAAAATTGTGGTTTTTAGGTGCGCCTTATAGTGCGGAAAATACGGGGTATATATATATATATATATATATATATATATATATATATATATATATATATATATATATATATATATATATATATATATATGTATATGTATATATATAAATGTATATATATATATATATATATATATATATATATACATATATATATATATATATATATATATATATATGTATATATATATATATATATATATATATATATATATAGTTTAGATTATTTGAATGTCACGCATTTCCATAGAAATAAAAATACATAGTTTTAAGATATTTTTTTGCATGTATTCTCGTTTATTGTATGCAGAATTACAGATTTATATACAGATATATATATATATATATATATATATATATATATATATATATATATATATATATATATATATATATATATACAGTTTATACCCAAAACCAATGAAGTTGGCACGTTGTGTAAATGGTAAATAAAAACAGAATACAATAATTTGCAAATCCTTTTCAACTTATATGCAATTGAATAGACTGCAAAGACAAGATATTTAATGTTTAAACTGGAAAACATTGTTACTTTTGACCAATATTTGCTCATTTCGAATTTGATGCCCGCAACATGCTTCAAAAAAGCTGGCACGAGTGGCAAAAAAGACTGAGAAAGTCGAGGAATGCTCATCAAACACTTATTTGGAACATCCCACAGGTGGACAGGCAAATTGGGAACAGGTGGGTGCCATGATTGGGTATAAAAGCAGCTTCCATGAAATGCTCAGTCATTCACAAACAAGGATGGGGCGAGGGTCGCCACTTTGTGAACAAATGCGTGAGCAAATTGTCGAACAGTTTAAAAACAACATTTCTCAACCAGCTATTGCAGGGAATTTGGGGATTTCACCATATACGGTCTGTAATATCATCAAAAGGTTCAGAGAATCTGGAGAAATCACTGCACGTAAGCGATGATATTACGGACCTTCCATCCCTGAATTAAAATCAATGTTGTTATGATTTATTGACTTATTTTAGGCCTCAATTAATTCACATTAAATAGTCCCCTTTTTTCGGGGAAAAATATTGCATATTTTTGTAATTGCCATAAGGGCATAAAACAGAAAGAAAAACGTTCCATATAAAAAGGCGACATCAGTGTGAAAAGGATATCACCACATGGGCTCAGGAACACTTCAGAAAACCACTGTCAGTAACTACAGTTTGTCGCTACATCTGTAAGTGCAAGTTAAAACTCTACTATGCAAAGCGAAAGCCATTTATCAACAACACCCAGAAACGCCGCCGGCTTCGCTGAGCCCCGAGCTCATCTAAGATGGACTGATGCAAAGTGTAAAAGTGTTCTGTGGTCTGACGAGTCCACATTTCAAATTGTTTTTGGAAACTGTGGACGTCTGTGGAGGAAAATAATCATCCGGATTGTTCCAGGCGCAAAGTTGAAAAGCCAGCATCTGTGATGGTATGGGGGTGTGTTAGTGTCCAAGGCATGGGTAACTTACACATCTGTGAAGGCACCATTAATGCTGAAAGGTACATACAGGTTTTGGAGCAACACATGTTGCCATCCAAGCAACGTTATCATGGACGCCCCTGCTTATTTCAGCAAGACAATGCCAAGCCACGTGTTACAACAGCGTGGCTTCATAGTAAAAGAGTGCAGGTACTAGACTGGCCTGCCTGTAGTCTAGACCGGTTTCCCATTGAAAATGTGTGGCGCATTATGAAGCCTAAAATACCACAACGGACTGTTGAACAACTTAAGCTGTACATCAAGCAAGAATGGGAAAGAATTCCACCTGAGAAGCTTCAAAAATGTGTCTCCTCAGTTCCCAAACGTTTACTGAGTGTTGTTAAAAGGAAAGGCCATGTAACACAGTGGTAAAAAAAATGCCCCAGTGCCAACTTTTTTCTGTTATTAATTTCTAAGTTAGTGACTAGTTTTGGCCTCAAGAAGGAAAAGTTTGACAAGAAGGTCAGGTGAAAACATAAAAGTGATATTCAATGAGAAGTATCTTCATGACATGTGATCCTGCAATGGGGGGCGGGTGCTGTTGACCGAACACCGCTGCTCTTTCCCCTCTTTATCTCTCTGCCATTCTTCTATCTCATTTCAATGGCCATTCTTCAGCGAAGAGCCGTTCACACTTGCAGTGATTTGTATTCCAAGTAGCTCACAGATCCTTTGTGTTCCGAGGCCGATAACGATCCTGGCGCTGACACCAGCTCCTCTGCTAAAAAGCAAGTGTTGTTTATTTGAGGGAGGGGATTCTCTTGAGTCCAAATCACACAACACAATATTCTCCATGCACATATTGACTCCATGGACGACTGTACTGAATAAATGTCGTGCAGTATGATTACTCAAAGATGCCTATTTTTACCTGAGTTGAACCGGTAGTGCAGGGGTGTCCTAAGCGAGGCTAATGTTCTCACATCCAGGAAATACATTTTTTTTTTAAAGTGGAATAAAAGAGCAATTGCAACGGGAAAAAATTTAAATGTTGACTCTAGTAACACAAAGTTACCAAGCAAGCTGTTTTTTTCCTATAAAACTGTCATTGCTCTAAATAATAATGAATGTTGTTTTGATTTATTGACTTATTTTAGGCCTCAATTAATTCACATTAAATAGTCCACTTTTTTGGGGGAAAAAATATTGCATATTTTGTAATTGCCATAAGATGACTTAAAAAAATTTAATTTTTATTTTTTTTGATACCCCACTTATTGTGGGACTTTAAAAAATAAAAAAATAAAAAAATAAAAAAAACTCTCATTGCTCAAAAAATAATAATAATAAATAATAATCAAAGTTGTTATGAATTATTGACTTATTTAAGGCAATTGTAATTGCAATAAAACAAAGTTTTATTTGACCATAATGGCATAAAACAAAAAAAACTTTCAAAAATCATAATAAGAACTTATCATCAACAGATAGATCTGAAGTTGATCTAGAGATGTAATTGTTGAAAGTTAAAATAAAAGAAATGTATGGCTTATAATTTTTTTTTTTTTTTTGGGGTACCCCACAATTTTAGTGGGACTTTAAAAAATATATAATAATAATAAAAATAACCTCTCAAAGTTGTAAAGAATGATTGACTTATTTTAGGCCTCAATTAATTCACATTAAATAGTCCACTTTTTTGGGGAAAAAAATATTGCATATTTTGTAATAAATATTCCTATAAAACTGTCATTGCTCTAAATAATAATGAATGTTGTTTTGATTTACTGACTTATTTTAGGCCTCAATTAATTCACATTAAATAGTCCACTTTTTTGGGGGAAAAAATATTGCATATTTTGTAATTCCCATAAGATGACTTATAATTTTTTATTTTTTATTTTTTTTTGGATACCCCACAATTTTAGTGGAACTTTAAAAAATAAAAAAATAAAATAAAATAAAACCTCTCATTGCTCAAAAAATAATAATAATAATAAAATAATAATCAAAGTTGTTATGAATTATTGACTTATTTAAGGCTCCAAATATTTCTCATCAATATTCTATTATTTTGGGGGAAACTATGTTGCATATTTGACCATAAAGGCATAAAACAAAAAACTTAAAAAATATATCAATAATAAAAACGTATAACTGATGGATAGATCTGAAGATGATCTATAGATTTAAGTGTTGAAAGTAAAACAACAAAACAACAAAAAAAACAAAGACAAATGATTGACCATAAAACAAAAAAACGTTCCAAAAAAATAATAAGAACTTATAATAAACAGATAGATCTGAAGTTGATCTAGAGATGTAATTGTTGAAAGTTAAAATAAAAGAAATGTATGGCTTATATATATATATTTTTTTTTTGGATACTCCACAATTTTAGTGGGATTTAAAAAAATAATAATAAATAAATAAATAAATAAAAACCTCTCATTGCTCAAAAAATAATAATAATAATAAAATAATAATCAAAGTTGTTATGAATTTTTGACCTATTTAAGGCTCCAAATATTTCTCATCAAATATTCCACTTTGAAATATTTTTTGGGGGAAACTATGTTGCATATTTGACCATAAAGGCATAAAACAAAACACTTAAAAAATATATCAATAATAAAAACGTATAACTGATGGATAGATCTGAAGATGATCTATAGATTTAAGTGTTGAAAGTAAAAAAAACAAAAAAACAAAGACAAATGATTGACCATAAAACAAAAAAACGTTCCAAAAAAATAATAAGAACTTATAATAAACAGATAGATCTGAAGTTGATCTAGAGATGTAATTGTTGAAAGTTAAAATAAAAGAAATGTATGGCTTATATATATATATATATATATATATATATATATATATATATATATATATATATATATATATATATATATATATATATATATATATATATATATATACACACATATATATATTATTTTTTTTGGGATACTCCACAATTTTAGTGGGATTTAAAAAAATAAAAAAATAAAAAATAAATAAAAAAACCTCTCATTGCTCAAAAAAAATAAATAATAATAATACAATAATAATCAAAGTTGTTATGAATTTTTGACCTATTTAAGGCTCCAAATATTTCTCATCAAATATTCCACTTTGAAATATTTTTGGGGGAAACTATGTTGCATATTTGACCATAAAGGCATAAAACAAAAAACTTAAAAAATGTATCAATAATAAAAACGTATAACTGATGGATGGATCTGAAGCTGATCTACAGATTTAAGTGTTGAAAGTAAAAAAAAAAAATTAATAATAAATAAATAATAATTTACCCTTTTTTTTTAACACTTTTACCTATTTCAGGCTCCACATTAAAATATTCCACTTTGAAATATGTCTTGGGGAAAATATATTGCATATTTTACAATTGCCATAAAAAAAAGGTTTTCTTTGACCTTAAGGGCATAAAATAGAAAAAAAACGTTTCAAAAAAATAATAAGAACTTATCATCAACAGATAGATCTGAATTTGATCTAGAGATGTTAAAATAAAAGAAATGTATGAATTATAATTCTATTTTTATTTATTTTTTGATACCCCACAATTTTAGTGGGACTTTAAAACATAAAAATAAAAAATAAAATAAAAACCTCTCATTGCTCAAAAAATAATAATAAAAAAATAATAATAATCAAAGTTGTTATGAATTATTGACTTATTTAAGGCTCCAAATATTTCTCATCAAATATTCCACTTTGAAATATTTTTGGGGGAAACTATGTTGCATATTTGACCATAAAGGCATAAAACAAAAAACTTAAAAAATATATCAATAATAAAAACGTATAACTGATGGATAGATCTGAAGATGATCTATAGATTTAAGTGTTGAAAGTAAAAAAACAAAAAAACAAAGACAAATGATTGACCATAAAACAAAAAAACGTTCCAAAAAAATAATAAGAACTTATAATAAACAGATAGATCTGAAGTTGATCTAGAGATGTAATTGTTGAAAGTTAAAATAAAAGAAATGTATGGCTTATATATATATATATTTTTTTTTTTTTTTTTTTTTTTTTTTGGATACTCCTCAATTTTAGTGGGATTTAAAAAGAAAAAAAAATTTAAAAAAAAAAAAAAAAAAAAAAAAAAACTCTCATTGCTCAAAAAATAATAATAAGAAGAAGAAAATAATAATCAAAGTTGTTATTAATTATTGACCTATTTAAGGCTCCAAATATTTCTCATCAAATATTCCACTTTGAAATATTTTTGGGGGAAATAATGTTACATATTTCACCATAAAGGCATAAAACAAAAAACTTAAAAAATGTATCAATAATAAAAACGTATAACTGATGGACAGATCTGAAGCTGATCTATAGATTTAGGTGTTGAAAGTTAAAAAAAAATAATAATAATAAATAAATAATAATTTACCCTTTTTTTTTTTAACACTTTTACCTATTTCAGGCTCCACATTAAAATATTCCACTTTGAAATATGTCTTGGGGAAAATATATTGCATATTTTACAATTGCCATAAAAAAAGGTTTTCTTTGACCTTAAGGGCATAAAATAGAAAAAACGTTTCAAAAAAATAATAAGAACTTATCATCAACAGATAGATCTGAATTTGATCTAGAGATGTTGAAATAAAAGAAATGTATGAATTATAATTTTATTTATTTTTATTTTTTGACACCCCTCAATTTTAGTGAAACTTTAAAAAAATAAAAAATAAAATAAAACCTCTCATTGCTCAAAAAATAATAATAAAAAATAAAAAATAAAAAATCAAAGTTGTTATGAATCATTGACTTATTTAAGGCTCCAAATATTTCTCATCAAATATTCCACTTTGAAATGTTTTTTGGGGGAAACTATGTTGCATATTTGACCAAAAAGGTATAAAACAAAAAACTTAAAAAATATATCAATAATAAAAACGTATAACTGATGGATAGATCTGAAGATGATCTATAGATTTAAGTGTTGAAAGTAAAAAAACAAAAAACAAAGACAAATGATTGACCATAAAACAAAAAAACGTTCCAAAAAAATAATAAGAACTTATAATAAACAGATAGATCTGAAGTTGATCGAGAGATGTAATTGTTGAAAGTTAAAATAAAAGAAATGTATGGCTTATATATATATATATTTTTTTTTTTTTTTGGATACTCCACAATTTTAGTGGGATTTAAAAAAATTAAAAAATTAAAAATAAATTAAAAAAACTCTCATTGCTCAAAAAATAATAATAATAATAATAAAATAATAATCAAAGTTGTTATGAATTTTTGACCTATTTAAGGCTCCAAATATTTCTCATCAAATATTCCACTTTGAAATATTTTGGGGGGAAATAATGTTTCATATTCCACCATAAAGGCTTAAAACAAAAAACTTAAAAAAATGTATCAATAATAAAAACGTATAACGGATGGATAACTATAGATTTAAGTGTTGAAAGTAAAAAAAAATTATAATAATAAATAAATAATAATTGACATTTTTTTTAACACTTTTATGAGTGGAGCCCTTTAGGACACCCCAAAATTTTAGAGGGACTTAACAAACCAAAAAAAAAGTCATTGTTCAAAAAACTATTATTATTCAAAATCAAAGTTATTATGAATTATTTACTTATTTCAGGCTCCACATTAAATATTCCACTTTGAAATATTTCTTGGAGAAAACATATTGCATATTTTGTAATTGCAATAAAACAAAGTTTTCTTTGACCATAATGGCATAAAACAAAAAAAACTTTCAAAAATAATAATAAGAACTTATAATAAACAGATAGATCTGAAGTTGATCTAGAGATGTAATTGTTGAAAGTTAAAATAAAAGAAATGTATGGCTTATAAATTTATTTTTTTTGGATACCCCACAATTTTAGTGGGACTTTAAAAAAATTATAATAATAATAAAAATAACCTCTCAAAGTTGTAATGAATTATTGACTTATTTAAGAATCCAAATATTTCCCATCAAATATTCAATTTTTAAATATTTGTTGGGGAAGATATATTGCATATTTTTTGTTTTTGTCATAAAATGTTTTATTTGACCATAAAGGCATAAAACAAAAAACTTAAAAAATATATAAATAATAATAACTTATAACTGGCAGATAGATCTGAAGCTGATTTCGAGATTTAAGTGTTGAAAGTAAAAAAAAAAAATGAGTGGAGTCCTTTAGGACAGCCCAAACTTTTAGAGAGACTTGAAAAAAATTAAATAAAAAAAAACTGTCATTACTCAGAAAATAACTATTAATTGAAATCAAAGTTATTATGAATTATTTACCTAATTCAGGCTCCACATTAAAATATTCCACTTTGAAATATGTCTTGGGGAAAATATATTGCATATTTTACAATTGCCATAAAAAAAGTTTTCTTTGACCTTAAGGGCATAAAACAGAAAAACTTTCCAAAGAAATAATAATAACTTATCATCAACAGATAGATCTGAATTTGATCTAGAGATGTAATTGTTGAAAGTTAAAATAAAAGAAATGTATGACTTATAATTTTTTTATTTTTTTTTGGATACCCCACAATTTTAGTGGGACTTTAAAAAATAAAAATAAAAAATAAAATAAAAACCTCTCATTGCTCAAATAATAATAATATTAATAAAATAATAATCAAAGTTGTTATGAATTATTGACTTATTTAAGGCTCCAAATATTTCTCATCAAATATTCCACTTTGAAATATTTTTTGGGGAAACTATGTTGCATATTTCACCATAAAGGCATAAAACAAAAAACTTAAAAAATATATCAATAATAAAAACGTATAACTGATGAATAGATCTGAAGATGATCTATAGATTTAAGTGTTGAAAGTAAAAAAAACAAAAAACAAATGATTGACCATAAAACAAAAAAACTTCCAAAAAAATAATAAGAACTTATAATAAACAGATAGATCTGAAGTTGATCTAGAGATGTAATTGTTGAAAGTTAAAATAAAATAAATATATGACTTATAATTTCTTTTAATTTCTTTCGATACCCCACAATTTCAGTGGGACTTTTAAAAAAAATAAAAATAATCCTGTCATTGCTCAAAAAATAATAATGAATTAAAATCAAAGTTGTAATGGATTATTGACCTATTTAAGGCTCCAAATATTTCTCATCAAATATTCCACTTTGAAATATTTGTTGGGGAAGATATACTGCATATTTTGTGTTTTTGTTATAAAAGGTTTTCTTTGACCATAAAGACATAAAACGAAACATATAAATAATAAAAACGTATAATAAAAACTTATACATAGATTTAAATTTTGAAAGTAAAAAAAATAAAAAATAAAAATGATTGACCTTTTTTTAACACTTTTATGAGTGGAGCCCTTTATGATACTCCAACATTTTAGAGGGACTTCAAAAAATTAAACAAAAAACTGTCATTGCTCAAAAAATAACTATTATTCAAAATCAAAGTTGTTATGAATTATTTACCTATTTCAGGCTCCACATTAAATATTCCACTTTGAAATATTTCTTGGGGAAAATATATTGCATATTTTGTAATTGCCATAAAACAAAGTTTTCTTTGAGCATAATGGCATAAAACAAAAAATCGTTCCCCAAAAAATTATAAGAATTTATAATCAACAGAAATATCTGATGTTGATCAAGAGATTTAATTGTTGAAAGTTAAAATAAAACAAATCTATGACTTATTTTTAACACTTTTATGCATGGAACTGTTTTGGATACCCCAAAAGTTTTAGTGGGACTTAAAAAAATAACACATTTAAAAAAACAACTCTATTTTGCCAAAAAATAATAATAAATTAAAATCAAAGTTGTTATGAATTATTGACCTATTTAAGGCTCCAATTACTTCACATCAAATATTCCACTTTGAAATATTTGTTGGGGAAGATATATTGCATATTTTGTGTTTTTGTCATAAAAGGTTTTCTTTGACCAAAAAAGCATAAAACAAAAAACTAAAACAAAATATATAATAATAAAAACTTATAACTGACAGATAGATCTGAAGCTGATCTACAGATGTTAAGTGTTGAAAGTAAAAAAATAAAATTAAAAAAAATGAGTGGAGCCCTTTAGGATACCCCAAAATTTTAGAGGGACTTAAAAAACACACAAAAACACAGTTATTGCTCAAAAAATAACTATGAATTAAAATCAAAGTTGTTATGAATTATTGACCTATTTCAGGCTCCACATTAAAATATTCCACTTTGAAATATTTCCTGGGGAAAATATATTGCATATTTTGTAATTACCATAAAACAAAGTTTTCTTTTACCATAATGGCATAAAACAGAAACACTTTCCAAAAAAAATTAAATAACTTATAATAAACAGAAAGATCTGAAGTTGATCTAGAGATGTCATTGTGGTAAGGTAAAATAAAATAAATGTATGA
>NC_084578.2:7672500-7690000 GCF_033978685.3 Nerophis lumbriciformis
AAGCCATGATTGACAGGTTTAAATATACAAATTTAGCTAAGAAGCTAGCATAAAACTTTAGCACGCTAACGCGAACATGATGACAAAGGACAAGTTAGCGTACTTCTAAAATAGCGCAAAGTATTAAAATGCACTATTTTTAGGTGGAAACATACAATATTAGCTGAAGAGCTAGCATAGAATGTTAGCATGCTAATATGAGGGACAGCCAAGATGTCGCCAAGTATCAAAATATATGATTTTTAGGTTTAAACATACAAAATTAGCATGCTTACGCTAGCATGCTAATGTAAGAGACGTTAGCATACTTCCAAGATGACGCCAAGTATCAAAATATATGATTTTTAGGTTTAAACATACAATTAGCGAAAACGTTGCATGTTAACATGAGCATGCTAATATAAGAGGCGTTAGCATAATTCCAAGATGGTGCCAAGTATCAAAATCTGTCATTTTTAAGTATAAACATATACAATTAGTGAAAACGTTGCATATTAACGTTAGCATGCTAGTATAAGCGGTGTTAGCATTATTCCAATATGGCGCCAAGTATCAAAATCTGTCATTTTTAGGTATAAACATATACAATTAGCGAAAACGTTGCCTGTTAACGTTAGCATGCTAATATAAGAGGCGTTAGCATAATTCCAATATGGCGCCAAGTATCAAAAGCCATGATTGACAGGTTTAAATATACAAATTTAGCTAAGAAGCTAGCATAAAACTTTAGCACGCTAACGCGAACATGATGACAAAGGACAAGTTAGCGTACTTCTAAAATAGCGCAAAGTATTAAAATGCACTATTTTTAGGTGGAAACATACAATATTAGCTGAAGAGCTAGCATAGAATGTTAGCATGCTAATATGAGGGACAGCCAAGATGTCGCCAAGTATCAAAATATATGATTTTTAGGTTTAAACATACAAAATTAGCATGCTTACGCTAGCATGCTAATGTAAGAGACGTTAGCATACTTCCAAGATGACGCCAAGTATCAAAATATATGATTTTTAGGTTTAAACATACAATTAGCGAAAACGTTGCATGTTAACATGAGCATGCTAATATAAGAGGCGTTAGCATAATTCCAAGATGGCGCCAAGTATCAAAAGCTGTCATTTTTAGGTATAAACATATACAATTAGCGAAAACGTTGCATGTTAACGTTAGCATGCTAATATAAGAGGCGTTAGCATAATTCCAAGATGGCGCCAAGTATCAAAAGCTGTCATTTTTAGGTATAAACATATACAATTAGCGAAAACGTTGCATGTTAACGTTAGCATAATAATATAAGAGATGTTAGCATAATTCCAATATGGCGCCAAGTATCAAAAGCCATGATTGACAGGTTTAAATATACAAATTTAGCTAAGAAGCTAGCATAAAACATTAGCATGCTAACATAAACATGATGACATAGGACAAGTTAGCGTACTTCTAAGATAGCGCCAAGTATTAAAATGCACTATTTTTAGGTGTAAACATACAATATTAGCTGACGAGCTAGCATGGAGTGTTAGCATGCTGATATGAGGGACATTAGTATACTTCCAAGATGGCGCCAAGTATCAAAATCTGTCATTTTTAGGTATAAACATATACAATTCGCGAAAACGTTGCATATTAACGTTAGCATGCTAGTATAAGCGGTGTTAGCCTTATTCCAAGATGGCACCAAGTATCAAAAGCCATGATTGATAGGTTTGAATATACAAATTTAGCTAAGAAGCTAGCATAAAACATTAGCATGCTAACGCAAACATGATGACAAAGGACAAGTTAGCGTAATTCTAAAATAGCGCAAAGTATTAAAATGCACTATTTTTAGGTGTAAACATAAAATATTAGCTGACGAGCTAGCATAGAATGTTAGCGTGCTAATATGAGGGACAGCCAAGATGTCGCCAAGTATCAAAATATATGATTTTTAGGTTTAAACATACAAAATTAGCATGCTAATGCTAGCATGCTAATGTAAGAGACGTTAGCATACATCTAAGATGGCGCCAAGTATCAAAATCTGCCATTTTTAGGTATAAACATATACAATTAGCGAAAACATTGCCTGTTAACGTTAGCATGCTAATATAAGAGGCGTTAGCATAATTCCAAGACGGCGCCAAGTATCAAAAGCTATGATTGACAGGTTTGAATATACAAATGTAGCTAAGAACCTAGCATAAAACATTATCACGCTAACATGAACATGATGACATAGGACAAGTTAGCGTACTTCTAAAATAGCGCAAAGTATTAAAATGCACTATTTTTAGGTGTAAACATAAAATATTAGCTGACGAGCTAGCATGGAATGTTAGCATGCTGATATGAGGGACATTAGTATACTTCCAAGATGGCGCCAAGTATCAAAAGCCATGATTGATAGGTTTGAATTTACAAATTTAGCTAAGAAGCTAGCATAAAACTTTAGCACGCTAACGCGAACATGATGACAAAGGACAAGTTAGCGCACTTCTAAAATAGCGCAAAGTATTAAAATGCACTATTTTTAAGTGGAAACATACAATATTAGCTAAAGAGCTAGCATAGAATGTTAGCATGCTAATATGAGGGATAGCCAAGATGTCGCCAAGTATCAAAATATATGATTTTTAGGTTTAAACATATAAAATTAGCATACTAACGCTGGCATGCTAATATAAGAGGCATTAGCATAATTCCAAGATGGCGCCAAGTTTCAAAATCTGTCATTTTTAGGTATAAACATATACAATTAGCGAAAACGTTGCATGTTAACGTTAGCATGCTTATATAAGAGGCGTTAGCATAATTCCAATATGGCGCCAAGTATCAAAATCCATTATTTTTTCGGTTTAAACATATAAATTTAGGTAAAAAAAACTAGCATAGAACATTAGCATGATGATATACGACAAGTTAGAGTACTTCTAAGAAAGCGCCAAATATTAAAATGCACTATTTTTAGGTGTAAACATATAAAACAAGCTGAACAGCTAGCATAAAAGTTTAGCATGCTAGCATAAGAGACGTTAGCGTACTTCCAAGATGGCTACTAGTATCAAAATCCATGATATTTAGGTGCAAACAAACAAAATTAGTTAAAAACTCAGCATGAAACATTAGCATGCTAACGCGAACATGATGACATAGGACAAGTTAGCGTACTTTCTAAAATAGCGCAAAGTATTAAAATGCACTATTTTTAGGTGTAAACATACAAAACTAGCTGAACAGCTAGCATAGAATGTTAGCATGCTAATATGAGAGACATTCGTTTACTTCCAAGTGTCATGATCCGTGGTCCGGATCATGTTTTTGTTATGTACTGTTAGATTTGTACTCTTTTAGTTCCTTTTTGACACCTTTGTTTTAGTTGCCATGGCTACTTATGATTTTCACCTGCCGCTGGTGTTCGGGACGCGCACCTGCTTCTAACCAGAGGACTGGCGTCATTAGTTGTTTGCCTCATGCCTGGACTACGTAAGTCTTAGTTGTTTCATGCCACAGTTTCGTATTAGTTTCATGCCTCAGTTTCGCGTTTGTTCTATGCCATAGTTAATGCCAGTTGTTTCAAGCCACAGTTTCGTGTTTGTTCTATGCCATAGTTAATGCTAGTTGTTTCATGCCTCAGTTTCGTGTTTGTTCTATGCCATAGTTAATGCTAGTTGTTTCATGCCACAGTTTTGTGTTTGTTCTATGCCATAGTTAATGCTAGTTGTTTCATGCCACAGTTTTGTGTTTGTTCTATGCCATAGTTAATGCTAGTTGTTTCATGCCACAGTTTCGTGTTTGTTTCATGCCACATTTTCGTGTTTGTTCTATGCCATAGTTAATACTACTTTTTTTCATGCCACAATTTCGTGTTTGTTTTATGCCATAGTTAATGCTATTTGTTTCATTCCACAGTTTGGTGTTTGTCCTATGCCATAGTAAATGCTAGTTGTTTCATGCCACAGTTTGGTGTTTGTTCTATGCCATAGTTAATGCTATTGGTTTCATGCCACAGTTTCGTGTTTGTTCTATGCCATAGTTAATGCTAGTTGTTTAATGCCACAGTTTCGTGTTTGTTCTATGCCATAGTTAATGCTAGTTGTTTCATGCCGCAGTTTCGTGTTTGTTCTATGCCATAGTTAATGCTAGTTGTTTCATGCCACAGTTTCGGTGGAGGTAATGGCTCCCATTTTTATAGTCTTTGGTATGACTCGGCCGGGGTTTGAACTCACAACCTACCCATCTCAGGGCGGACACTCTAACCACTAGTCCACTGAGTAAGTAAGAAGGCGAACAGAAATACTTAAAAAAATCCACACAACAACAACACAGCAGTCAGGGATGTTCCAGCAGAAGTCTGCCTTGCTGACTTAGTTTGAGTTGTTATTATTTTCACGCACGACTGCAGCCTTGTGCAACGGCTTCCTTCCCAGTGTTGCGTTACACATCACTGCTGCTATTTTGAAACACAGCTGTAAATTATGTCTCTTTTTTTTAACAAAGTAGGAGGAACATGAAGTGTAATTCAATATTAGCCCGGACGTTGTGTAAATGGTAAATAAAAACAGAATACAATGATTTGCAAATCCTTTTCAACTTATATTCAATTGACTGCAAAGACAAGATATTTCATGTTTGTTTTTTTTTTTACAAATAATCATTAACTTAGAATTTAATGGCAACAAAAAAAGTTGTCACCGGGGCATTTTTTACCACTGTGTTACATGGCCTTTCCTTTTAACAACACTCAGTAAACGTTTGGGAACTGAGGAGACACATTTTTGAAGAGAGGTCTGGACTACAGGCAGGCCAGTCTAGTACCCGCACTCTTTTACTACCAAGCTATGCTGTTGTAACACGTGGCTTGGCATCGTCTCGCTGAAATAAGCAGGGGTGTCCATGATAAAGTTGCTTGGATGGCAACATATGTTGCTCCAAAACCTGTATGTACCTTTCAGCATTAATGGTGCCTTCACAGATGTGTAAGTTACCCATGTCTTGGGCACTAATACACCCCCATACCATCACACATGCTGGCTTTTCAACTTTGCGCCTAGAACAATCCGGATGTTTTTTTTCCTCTTTGGTCACGACGTCCACAGTTTCCAAAAAACAATTTGAAATGTGGACTCGTCAAACCACAGAATACTTTTCCACTTTGCATCAGTCCATCTTAGATGAGCTCGGGACCCAGCGAAGCCGGCGGCGTTTCTGGGTGTTGTTGATAAATGGCTTTCGCTTTGCATAGTAGAGTTTTAACTCGCACTTGCAGATGTAGCGACCGACTGTAGTTACTGACAGTGGTTTTCTGAAGTGTTCCTGTGCCCATGTGGTGATATCCTTTACACACTGATGTCGCTTTTTGATGCAGTACCGCCTGAGGGATCCAAGGTGTGTAATATCATCGCTTACGCGCAGTGATTTCTCCAGATTCTCTGAACTTTTTGATGATATTACTGACCGTAGATGGTGAAATCCCGAAATTCCTTGCAATAGCTGGTTGAGAAATGTTGTCAAAGTTCTTAAACAATTTGCTCACGCATTGTGGACTCGTCAGACCACAGGACACTTTTCCACTTTGCATCAGCCCATCTGAGATGAGCTCGGGGCCCAGCGAAGCCGGCGGCGTTTCTGGGTGTTGTTGATAAATGGATTTTGTTTTGTATATTAGAGTTTAAACTCACACTTACAGATGTAGCGACCAACTGTAGTTACTGACAGTGGTTTTCTGAAATGTTCCTGTGCCCATGTGGTGATATCCTTTACACACTGATGTCGCTTTTTGATGCAGTACCGCCTGAGGGATCCAAGGTGTGTAATATCATGGCTTACGTGCAGTGATTTCTCCAGATTCTCTGAACTTTTTGATGATATTACGGACCGTAGAAGGTGAAATCCCGAAATTCCTTGCAATAGCTGGTTGAGAAATGTTGTCAAAGTTCTTAAACAATTTGCTCACGCATTGTGGACTCGTCAGACCACAGGACACTTTTCCACTTTGCATCAGCCCATCTGAGATGAGCTCGGGGCCCAGCGAAGCCGGCGGCGTTTCTGGGTGTTGTTGATAAATGGATTTTGTTTTGTATATTAGAGTTTAAACTCACACTTACAGATGTAGCGACCAACTGTAGTTACTGACAGTGGTTTTCTGAAATGTTCCTGTGCCCATGTGGTGATATCCTTTACACACTGATGTCGCTTTTTGATGCAGTACCGCCTGAGGGATCCAAGGTGTGTAATATCATGGCTTACGTGCAGTGATTTCTCCAGATTCTCTGAACTTTTTGATGATATTACGGACCGTAGAAGGTGAAATCCCGAAATTCCTTGCAATAGCTGGTTGAGAAATGTTGTTCTTAAACAATTTGCTCACGCATTGTGGACTCGTCAGACCACAGAACACTTTTCCACTTTGCATCAGTCCATCTTAGATGAGCTCGGGGCCCAGCGAAGCCGGCGGCATTTCTGGGTGTTGTTGATAAATGGCTTTCGCTTTGCAGAGTAGAGTTTTAACTCGCACTTGCAGATGTAGCGACCAACTGTAGTTACTAACAGTGGTTATCTGAAGTGTTCCTGTGCCCATGTGGTGATATCCTTTACACACTGATGTCGCTTTTTGATGCAGTACCACCTGAGGGATCCAAGGTATGTAATATCATCGCTTACGTGCAGTGATTTCTCCAGATTTTATGAAACTTTTGATGATATTACAGACCTTAGATAGTGAAATCCCGAAATTCCTTGCAATAGCTGGTTGATAAATGTTGTTAAAGGTCTTAAACAATTTGCTCACGCATTGTGGACTCGTCAGACCACAGAACACTTTTCCACTTTGCATCAGTCCATCTTAGATGAGCTCGGGGCCCAGCGAAGCCGGCGGCGTTTCTGGGTGTTGTTGATAAATGGCTTTCGCTTTGCATAGTAGAGTTTTAACTCGATCTTGCAGATGTAGCGACCAACTGTAGTTACTGACAGTGGTTTTCTGAAGTGTTCCTGAGCCCATGTGGTGATATCCTTTACACACTGATGTCGCTTTTTGATGCAGTACCGCCTGAGGGATCCAAGGTCCGTAATATCATCGCTTACGCGCAGTGATTTCTCCAGATTCTCTGAACTTTTTGATGATATTACGGACCATAGATGGTGAAATCCCGAAATTCCTTGCAATAGCTGGTTGAGAAATGTTGTTAAAGTTCTTAAACAATTTGCTCACGCATTGTGGACTCGTCGGACCACAGGACACTTTTCCACTTTGCATCAGTCCATCTTAGATGAGCTCGCGGCCCAGAGAAGCCGGCGGCGTTTCTGGGTGTTGTTGATAAATGGATTTTGTTTTGCATATTAGAGTTTAAACTCACACTTACAGATGTAGTGACGAACTGTAGTTACTGACAGTGGTTTTCTGAAGTGTTCCTGAGCTCATGTGGTGATATCCTTTACACACTGATGTCGCTTTTTGATGCAGTACCACCTGAGGGATCGAAGGTCCGTAATATCATCGCTTACGTGCAGTGATTTCTCCAGATTCTCTGAACTTTTTGATGATATTACGGACCGTAGATGGTGAAATCCCGAAATTCCTTGCAATAGCTGGTTGAGAAATGTTGTTCTTAAACAATTTGCTCAGGCATTTGTTGACAAAGTGGTGACCCTCGCCCCGTCCTCGTTTGTGAACGACTGAGCATTTCATGGAAGCTGCTTTTATACCCAATCATGGCACCCACCTGTTCCCAATTAGCCTGTTCACCTGTGAAATGTTCCAAATAAGGGTTTTGACGAGCATTCCTCATCTTTCTCAGTCTTTTTTGCCACTGGTGCCAGCTTTTTCAAAACATGTTGCAGGCATCAAATTCCAAATGAGCTCATAATTGCAAAAATAACAAAGTTTTCCAGTTGGAACTTTAAATATCTTGTCTTTGCAGTCTATTCAATTGAATATAAGTTGAAAAGGATTTGCAAATCATTTTATTCTGTTTTTATTTACCATTTACACAACGTGCCAATTTAACTGGTTTTGGGTTTGTACAAAATTGAAAGAAAATTGCTTTTAATCAAACCGTCATGTCCAATCGCTACTTCTTTGTGGATTTTTGGAAACCTTAAAAATAGATTCTGCATCTCACATCAATCCCGCCGCTCTTTAAATCCCAGCTAACAAGCAACAAAATCAATGACGCACATCAGTTTGCAAACTCCATCACCACTCTCATGTTTCAAAGACTTTCGCATGTCTCATTGTGCAGATTGGGTTTCAGACGCCCGCTCTGGTGTGGCCAGTCGTCACAGGATTGGCAAAGTCTTGCAAGAGTAAGAGCGCGATCCCCTCAAGGCTCCTCGCTCTTTGATTGAAATCCCTCATTACAGCTTGTAAGGTACTTTGCACATCCTCTGGCGGTTATTTAGCAATTACAAGTGTAGCCTTGGAGGGGAACTGCACCTTTTTTTATTTTTTTTTATTTTTGTACATCATTCACAATCCTTATGTAAGACAAGAACAGTGTTTTTACCCTTACACACTGTAAATATACATGTAATGTAGTATCCGTTACATTCGTAATAACATGTGATATTTACATTTTGTGCTCATTTTAAGCATACGGCGGCGTATTAATTTTGCTTTTCCTTTAAAAAAAAAAACTACTAATCATGGCGGACTTCATGAGAGACAACAAAGACTACTTTGAGACAAATTATTTTTGTAATGTAGTATCCGTTACATTCGTAATAACATGTGATATTTACATTTTGTGCTCATTTTAAGCATATGGCGGCGTATTAATTTTGCTTTTTCTTTAAAAAAAATAACCTACTAATCATGGCGGACTTCATGAGAGACAACAAAGACTACTTTGAGACAAATTATTTTTGTAATGTAGTATCCGTTACATTCATAATAACATGTGATATTTACATTTTGTGCTCATTTTAAGCATATGGCGGCGTATTAATTTTGCTTTTCCTTTAAAAAAAAAACTACTAATCATGGCGGACTTCATGAGAGACAACAAAGACTACTTTGAGACAAATTATTTTTGTAATGTAGTATCCGTTACATTCATAATAACATGTGATATTTACATTTCGTGCTCATTTTAAGCATACGGCAGCGTATTAATTTTGCTTTTCCTTTAAAAAAAACCTACTAATCATGGCGGACTTCATGAGAGACAACAAAAGACTACTTTGAGACAAATTATTTTTGTAATGTAGTATCCGTTACATTCGTAATAACATGTGATATTTACATTTTGTGCTCATTTTAAGCATATGGCGGCGTATTAATTTTGCTTTTTCTTTAAAAAAAACACCTACTAATCATGGCGGACTTCATGAGAGACAACAAAGACTACTTTGAGACAAATTATTTTTGTAATGTAGTATCCGTTACATTCATAATAGCATGTGATATTTACATTTTGTGCTCATTTTAAGCATACGGCGGCGTATTAATTTTGCTTTTCCTTAAAAAAAAACCTACTAACATGGCGGACTTCATGAGAGACAACAAAGACTACTTTGAGACAAATTATTTGTGTAATGTAGTATCCGTTACATTCATAATAACATGTGATATTTACATATTTTGCTCATTTAAAAAAAGCATACGGCGGCACATTAATTTCCCTTCAACAACAACAACATTACTAATCATGGCAGACTTCATGAGAGACAACAAAGACTACTTTCGGACAAATGATGATCCAGAACTTTATATTTTTGAGCCTGAATATAAGGAGGATGATCTACAAGTTTTAGAAGCTTTGTGCAAAACAAATGCAGCTATTGTGAAACACTAAGCATCATGTATCAGTATAGTTAGGAGGTAATGTGAGTGGCTCTAGTACAGTTATAAAGCTCTCTAAAAAAAACAGCAACATTTTATATACACGCTGTAAGTGTATATGTAATGTAGTATCCGTTACATTCATAATAACATGTGATATTTACATATTTTTCTCATTTAAAAAAAGCATACGGCGGCACATTAATTTCCCTTCAACAATAACAACATTGCTAATCATGGCAGACTTCATGAGAGACAACAAAGACTACTTTCGGACAAATGATGATCCAGAACTTTATATTTTTGAGCCTGAATGTAAGGAGGATGATCTACAAGTTTTAGAAACTTTGTGCAAAACAAATGCAGCTATAGTGAAACACTAAGCATCATGTATCAGTATAGCTAGGAGGTAATGTGAGTGGCTCTAGTACAGTTATAAAGCTCTCTAAAAAAAAATCAACGTTTTATATACACGCTGTAAGTGTATATGTAATGTAGTATCCGTTACATTCATAATAACATGTGATATTTACATATTTTGCTCATTTAAAAAAAGCATACGGCGGCACATTAATTTCCCTTCAACAATAACAACATTGCTAATCATGGCAGACTTCATGAGAGACAACAAAGACTACTTTCGGACAAATGATGATCCAGAACTTTATATTTTTGAGCCTGAATATAAGGAGGATGATCTACAAGTTTTAGAAACTTTGTGCAAAACAAATGCAGCTATAGTGAAACACTAAGCATCATGTATCAGTATAGCTAGGAGGTAATGTGAGTGGCTCTAGTACAGTTATAAAGCTCTCTAAAAAAAAATCAACGTTTTATATACACGCTGTAAGTGTATATGTAATGTAGTATCTGTTACATTCATAATAACATGTGATTTTTACATATTTTGCTCATTTAAAAAAAGCATACGGCGGCACATTAATTTCCCTTCAATAACAACAACATTACTAATCATGGCAGACTTCATGAGAGACAACAAAGACTACTTTCGGACAAATGATGATCCAGAATTTTATATTTTTGAGCCTGAATATAAGGAGGATGATCTACAAGTTTTAGAAGCTTTGTGCAAAACAAATGCAGCTATAGTGAAACACTAAGCATCATGTATCAGTATAGTAGGAGGTAATATGAGTGGCTCTAGTACAGTTATAAAGCTCTCTAAAAAAAATAAATGTTTTATATACACGCTGTAAGTGTATATGTAATGTAGTATCCGTTACATTCATAATAACATGTGATATTTACATATTTTGCTCATTTAAAAAAAGCATACGGCGGCACATTAATTTCCCTTCAACAACAACAACATTACTAATCATGGCAGACTTCATGAGAAACAACAAAGACTACTTTCAGACAAATGATGATCCAGAACTTTATATTTTTGAGCCTGAATATAAGGAGGATGATCTACAAGTCTTAGAAGCTTTGTGCAAAACAAATGCAGCTATAGTGAAACACTAAGCATCATGTATCAGTATAGCTAGGAGGTAATGTGAGTGGCTCTAGTACAGTTATAAAGCTCTCTAAAAAAAAATCAATGTTTTATATACACGCTGTAAGTGTATATGTAATGTAGTATCCGTTACATTCATAATAACATGTGATATTTAGATATTTTGCTCATTTAAAAAAAGCATACGGCGGCACATTAATTTCCCTTCAACAACAACAACATTACTAATCATGGCAGACTTCATGAGAGACAACAAAGACTACTTTCGGACAAATGATGATCCAGAACTTTATATTTTTGAGCCTGAATATAAGGAGGATGATCTACAAGTTTTAGAAGCTTTGTGCATAACAAATGCAGCTATAGTGAAACACTAAGAATCATGTATCAGTATAGCTAGGAGGTAATATGAGTCGCTCTAGTACAGTTATAAAGCTCTCTAAAAAAAAAATCAATGTTTTATATACACGCTGTAAGTGTATATGTAATGTAGTATCCGTTACATTCATAATAACATGTGATATTTACATATTTTGCTCATTTAAAAAAAAGCATACGGCGGCACATTAATTTCCCTTCAACAACATTATTACTAATCATGGCAGACTTCATGAGAGACAACAAAGACTACTTTCGGACAAATGATGATCCAGAACTTTATATTTTTGAGCCTGAATATAAGGAGGATGATCTACAAGTTTTAGAAGCTTTGTGCAAAACAAATGCAGCTGTTGTGAAACACTAAGCATCATGTATCAGTATAGCTAGGAGGTAATATGAGTGGCTCTAGTACAGTTATAAAGCTCTCTAAAAAAAATCAATGTTTTATATACAGGCTGTAAGTGTATATGTAATGTAGTATCCGTTACATTCATAATAACATGTCATATTTACATATTTTGCTCATTTAAAAAAAGCATACGGCGGCACATTAATTTCCCTTCAACAACAACAACATTACTAATCATGGCAGACTTCATGAGAGACAACAAAGACTACTTTCGGACAAATGATGATCCAGAACTTTATATTTTTGAGCCTGAATATAAGGAGGATGATCTACAAGTTTTAGAAGCTTTGTGCAAAACAAATGCAGCTATAGTGAAACACTAAGCATCATGTATCAGTATAGTTAGGAGGTAATGTGAGTGGCTCTAGTACAGTTATAAAGCTCTCTAAAAAAAACAGCAACATTTTATATACACGCTGTAAGTGTATATGTAATGTAGTATCCGTTACATTCATAATAACATGTGATATTTACATATTTTGCTCATTTAAAAAAAGCATACGGCGGCACATTAATTTCCCTTCAACAACAACAACAACATTACTAATCATGGCAGACTTCATGAGAGACAACAAAGACTTATTTCGGACAAATGATGATCCAGAACTTTATATTTTTGAGCCTGAATATAAGGAGGATGATCTACAAGTTTTAGAAGCTTTGTGCAAAACAAATGCAGCTATAGTGAAACACTAAGCATCATGTATCAGTATAGCTAGGAGGTAATATGAGTGTCTCTAGTACAGTTATAAAGCTCTCTAAAAAAAACTATGTTTTATATACACGCTGTAAGTGTATATGTAATGTAGTATCTGTTACATTCATAATAACATGTGATATTTACATATTTTGCTCATTTAAAAAAAGCATACGGCGGCACATTAATTTCCCTTCAACAACAACAACATTACTAATCATGGCAGACTTCATGAGAGACAACAAAGACTACTTTTGGACAAATAATGATCCAGAACTTTATATTTTTGAGCCTGAATATAAGGAGGATGATCTACAAGTTTTAGAAGCGTTGTGCAAAACAAATGCAGCTATAGTGAAACACTACGCACCATATATCAGTATTGCTAAGTACTAAACAAGATATACAAATTATCAACATCATAAAACAATCACTCACTGGACAATGTCTGCTCTCACTGCGATGTCCTGTTTAGATGAAGAAATCTTTGTTTTTAAGGTCTTTTCATGATTTTCTCCCCGTAAGTTGGATGTCAAAGTTGACCAACTTCTCGGTTTATGCCCACAACCTTCTACTATCCAGGTGAGAGACATGATCTATAATCTAGAATTAACTTTCACCGGCTCAGAGGCGATGCAGCAGCTCACTAGCTCTAAGATAGCAAATGTTAGCTAACAGTGGAGGTAATGTGAGTCGCTCTAGTCCAGCTATAAAGCTCTCTAAAAAAACATACATCAACGTTTTATATACACGCTGTAAGTGTATATGTAATGTAGTATCCGTTACATTCATAATAACATGTAATATATCCATATTTTGCAAATTTTAAGCATACGGCGGCACACTAATTTCACAGACGCATCACAACGTTTTCTTTTACCTTCAACAAAAACAACACTATTAATCATGGCAGACTTCACGAGAGACAACAAAGACTACTTTGGGAGAAATTACTATCCATAACTTTATTATTTTTGAGCCTGAGTATAAGGAGGATGATCTACACGTTTTAGAAGCTGTGTGCTAAACAGACGGCGCTTTAGTGAAACACTAAGCTTCATGTAGCAATACTGCTAAGTGCTAAACAAGATATACAAACTCGGGGCATAATAAAACAATCACTTACTGTACGATGTCTGCTCTCATTGGGATAAAGACTGATGAGAAGTTTATATCTTCGTGTTTAGTTGAATAATTGTTTTTTTAAATGCCGCAAACAAGCATCTCTTGGTTTTTTTCTCGCCATCTCCGGGTCTAAGTTGGATGTCAAAATTGACTCGCTTCTCGGTTTATGTCCACAACCTTCTACTATCCAGGTGAAAGGAAGGATTTATCATCTAGAATTAACTTTCACCAGCTTAGAGGCGATGCAGCAGCTCAATATGTTAACATAGCAGCATAAGCTAGTCAGCTCTCTGTGATTATGGCGCTAGCGCTTATCATAACAATATTGCTAATATTTGGTTAATATTCAGGTCACGAGATGTAAATGGAGTATTGTTGGCGGGTTTTGGATGTTTTTTAATAGAGAACTCCTATTGACTCCATTGTTGGCTGATTTTTGTTAACTTTAATTTATGATTTAGAATGTATTAAAAAAAAAGAAAAACATATGTTTTCTTTCTTACATGGAGAATGTAAATAACAGGCACATTGTGGAAAGAAAAACTGCAGTTCCCCTTTAAGAGTACTTGAGCAATGTGAAGGAGTTCTACTTGATCCTACACAATACACAGAGATTTCTCCATGGAAATGCAAGACCTGAATATGAGCGCTATGAGGGATAAGGATGGCACTTGCTGAGCTTTTTGCTAATTTTTGCTAATTTTTTAGTTTTTTTCATTGTTTTACATTTGTAGCTGTATGTTGAAATGGCACCGCTCAAGTGGCAGCTTGTAATATCAGCTCTGTGCTCTTTTAATGTCGTTTATGTCTTTTCCGTTCTTTGATGTTTCCCTTTTGTTTGCATGCTTTTTACCTTATTTGTTGTGGGCTTAATCCATCATGTCCTATACTAAAAAAAGGTCAACAACAGTTCTCGGTTTTGTCACCACACACACATTTTTCTGTAGCGCTCGCCACAGCAACAACAACACAACACTTCCTCATCATGCACCGGTCACAGTCACGACAAGCGAGATGCATTCAAAGACCCTGGAATTCTGAACATCAACATTACTTCAAGTATAAGCAAGTGTTTTTTTTGCACAGCCTCTGTCCTGTAATGCTGATGTTTTTGCTGTGATTATTTTGACAGTGTTCCTTTCTCTATTTCATATTGATATTTATTTTCATATCACTGAATCTTTTGAATTACCGTATTTTCCGCACTATAAGGCGCACCTAAAAACCACAAATTTTCTCAAAAGCTGACAGTGCGCCTTATAACCCGGTGCGCTTTATATATGGATAAATATTAAGATTCATTTTAATAAAGTTTCGGTCTCGCAACTTCGGTAAACAGCCGCCATCTTTTTTCCCGGTAGAACAGGAAGCGCTTCTTCTTCTACGCAAGCAACCGCCAAGGTAAGCACCCGCCCCCATAGAACAGGAAGCGCTTCTTCTTCTACTGTAAGCAACCACCCGCCCGCGTAGAAGAAGAAAAAGCGTGCGGATATTATCATTTCCTTTGTGTGTTTACATCTGTAAAGACCACAAAATGGCTCCTACAAAGCGACAGGGATCCGGTTCATGAAAAGACGCAATCTCTCCATCCGCACACGGATTACTATTTCACAGCAACTGATATTCCTGTGAACCGCACTGTGGATACAACGGGAGCACGTACGGTGAATATTCGCACCACAGGGAATGAGAAGTCATCCTTCACTGTGGTTCTAGCTTGCCATGCTAATGGCCAGAAACTTCCACCCATGGTGATATTCAAAAGGAAGACCTTGCCAAAAGAGACCTTTCCAGCCGGCGTCATCATAAAAGCTAACTCGAAGGGATGGATGAAGAAAAGATGAGCGAGTGGTTAAGGTAAGTTTAAGTTTACGCGAAGAGGCCGGGTGGCTTTTTTCACGCAGCTCCGTCCATGTTGATATACGATTCCATGCGCGCCCACATCACGCTGGTTTTTAATATATTATTAAAGTTTGACTGACCTATCTGACTGTTTTTTTGACATTCCTTTAGCGCAGTTAGATGCGGCTTACAACACGGGGCGGCTTATAGGTGGACAAAGTTTTGAAATATGCCGTTCATTGAAGGCGCGGCTTATAACCCAGGGCGCCTTATGGTGCGGAAAATACGGTATTTTTCTATTCAACTTGAGTTTAACAACTTTTTAAAAAACACGTTTTTTAAAACATGTTGTTATGATGTATCATATATATATATATATATATATATATATATATATATATATATATATATATATATATATATATATATATATATATATATATATATATATATATATCTGTGTGTGTATGTATATGGATGGATGGAGGGATAGATGGATGATGATGGATACATATATATGTGTGAATATATATATATATATATATATATATATATATATATATATATATATATATATATATATGCTATATTTAGATATATCTATATAGATAGAGGGATAGATGGATGATGATGCATACATATATATATATATATATATATATATATATATATATATATATATATATATATATATATATATATGTATATGTATAAACAATGTATATGTATATATTTATGTATATATATCTATATATATATTTATTTATATATATTTGTATATAAATAAATACATTTCGATGTAGGGATAGATGGATGATGATGCATACATATATATATATATATATATATATATATCGATTGTAGCTGAGATAGGCTCCAGCACCCCCCGCGACCCCAAAGGGAATAAGCGGTAGAAAATGGATGGATGTATATATATATATATATATATATATATATACATATACATATATATATATATATACATATATATATATATATATATATATATATATATATATATATATATATATATATATATATACAAGCGGTAGAAAATGGATGGATATACAATGTGTATATACATATATATATATTTATATATATATATATATATATATATATATATATATATATATATATATATATATATATATATATATATATATATATATATATAGTTGTTCGCAAATAAGCTTTGTTGATCAACAAAATGTTTTGCCTGAAAAAGTTGTCCTTTGTTTTATTCTGATTATAATCACAATCAATAAATTCAACTAAAGTAAAAAACAATATTATCCCTATTTTTTCTTGATATCAGAGCGATACCAAAAAGTACTGTATCGCCCACCTTTAATGCATAAATCTACTTCCATTGCACATCCATAGCACTCTTATTTCCCCCCCCCCCTCCCCCCCGCCCCCTTTGAATGTTTTTGCTCCTTTTAACTGCATTTCATTTGGTGAAGTCAAAAGCTTCAGCGCCGCTCTTTTGTCTCTTGAAGCAGAAGTCGTCGAGCTGACTTTATAAAGTCCCCCGCTTTTAGAACAGGGAGTCCCTCCTCCTCCAACCCACCCCTGGGGGGCGGGGGAGGGGTCACAGGGAGACCTGCTGCATTTATTGTGGTGCTGGGAGGGACGTCTCACCACACGCTCTGCAGATGCACACCTCCCAGTTTGAGCCTCTCACTTGCCTTCTGTCCCTCGCTGGAAGGTGAGTTGTCAGCCATATACGTGCTCTTTCCTGTCATAGTCTATCATTTGACACTAATCATGTGTTGTCTCCTTTCTCAGATCGCCATGGAC
>NC_084578.2:7695000-7697500 GCF_033978685.3 Nerophis lumbriciformis
AGCAGAAGGAGGACTGCACGGACCCTGTAATTGCAAGAACATCTGTGCACTTTTACGTCTCCAGCAGCCATGTCACTAATGTCAACAATCCCCCTATAATTAAACCTCATAATAAAGAAAGAAAACACGGTCCTTTCATTTTAAGACCAATATGCTTCCTTATCTCCTTCCCCCTTCCCTATATATATATATATATATATATATATATATATATATATATATATATATATATATATATATATATATATATAAAAAATATATAAATATATATATATATATATATATATATATATATATATATATATATATATTTATATTTTATATATATATTTATATATATATATATATATACATATATGTATATATATATATATATATATATATATATATATATATATATATATATATATATATATATATATATATATATATATATATATGTATATATATATATATATATATATATATATATATATATATAATCTAAGTAATATTAAACATCTCAAATAAGGGTGATATTTGCTTATTTTCTGTCTGATAAGATCATTCTTCTCACTAAGCAGATTTTATGTTAGAGTGTTTTACTTGTTTTAAGTGTTTTGGTCCTAAGTGAAGTGAAGTGAATTATATTTATATAGTGCTTTTCTCTAGTGACTCAAAGCGCTTTACATAGTGAAACCCAATATCTAAGTTACATACACAACGGCCATACCAATATGCTTCCTTATCTCCTTCCCCCTTCCCTATATATATATATATATATATATATATATATATATATATATATATATATATATATATATATATATATATATATATATATATATTTATATATATATATATATATATATATATATATATATATATATATATATATATATATATATATATATATATATTTATATTTTATATATATATATATATATATATATATATATATATATATATATATATATATATATATAAAAAATATATAAATATATATATATATATATATATATATTTATATTTTATATATATATATATATATATATATATATATATATATATATATATATATATACATATATGTATATATATATATATATATATATATATATATATATATATATATATATATATATATATATATATATATATATATATATATATATATATATATATATATATATATATATATATATATATATATATATATATATATATATATATAATCTAAGTAATATTAAACATCTCAAATAAGGGTGATATTTGCTTATTTTCTGTCTGATAAGATCATTCTTCTCACTAAGCAGATTTTATGTTAGAGTGTTTTACTTGTTTTAAGTGTTTTGGTCCTAAGTGAAGTGAAGTGAATTATATTTATATAGTGCTTTTCTCTAGTGACTCAAAGCGCTTTACATAGTGAAACCCAATATCTAAGTTACATACACAACGGCCATACTTGAGACCTCCGAATTAGGGAGATGGGGGTCGGGGGGGTTTGGTGGTAGCGGGAGTGTATATTGTAGCGTCCCGGAAGAGTTAGCGCTGCAAGGGTTTCTGGGTATTTGTTCTGTTGTGCTTATGTTGTGTTACGGTGCGGATGTTCTCCCGAAATGTGGCGATCTGTCACTACATTTCTGTTTGTTTCCTTGTTTTTGTATTTACTTCCTGTCAGCGCTCTTATTTTGTTATAATTCCTGTTTGTTCCGCTGAGCACTGTTTTTTCTTCACATGCCGTTGATTGGCAGCCGGTCCACACCTGCTGCCAATCAACATGTATCCTATTTATACTTTGTCTCGAGCACTCCTCACTGCTCGATGATAAGACTCATTATGTGTGGAACTGTTGTATGCAAGACTGCTACATTTCTCTGTTGATGATCATTAAAATCATCTTACCTGCTCATCCTCCTCCTGGTTCTTGCATCTTGGGGGTGACACAAACGGTAGCCATGCGAGTTCCTCACACGAAATGTGTTTTGTCATTCTTGTTTGGTGTGGGTTCACAGTGTGGCGCGTATTTGTAACAGTGTTAAAGTTGTTTATACGGCCACCCTCAGTGTGACCTGTATGGCTGTTGACCAAGTATGCATGCATTCACTTGTGTGTGTGTAAAAGCCGCATATATTATGTGACTGGGCCGGCACGCTGTTTGTATGGAGGAAAAGTGGACGTGACGACAGGTTGTAGAGGACAGTGCCTTTAAGGCACGCCCCCAATATTGTTGTCCGGGTGGAAATAGGGAGAAATTCGGGAGAATGGTTGTCCCGGGAGATTTTCGGGAGGGGCACTGAAATTCGGGAGTCTCACGGGAAAATCGGGAGGGTTAGCAAGTATGACAACGGCAGTGACTAGGATGGCGAAAGCGGGGATCGAACCTGGAACCCTCTACCAACCGAGCCATAGCACCCCAAAATGATCCTAAATGATCTCAGTAAGATATTACAGCTTGTTGCTGAGATTTGATGATTGATTAAAACATGCTTGAAACTAGAATATCAACAAGCTGTGTCAT
>NC_084578.2:7700000-7702500 GCF_033978685.3 Nerophis lumbriciformis
GTTTAGAGTTGGGGTTGGGGTTGGGGTTAGGGTTGAGGTTAGGGTTAGTGTTAGTGTTAGGGTTGGGGTTAGGGTTAGGGTTAGGGTTAGGGTTAAAGGTTAGGGTTAGGGTTAGGGTTGGGGTTGGGGTTAGGTTTAGAGTTGGGGTTGGGGTTAGGCTTAGGGTTGAGGTTAGGGTTAGGGTTGGGGTTAGGTTTAGAGTTGGGGTTGGGGTTAGGGTTAGGGTTGAGGTTAGTGTTAGGGTTAGGGTTACGGTTAGGGTTAGGGTTGGGGTTAGGGTTAGGGTTGGGGTTGGGGTTATGGTTAGGATTAGGGTTACGGTTAGGGTTAGGGTTAGGGTTAGGATTAGGGTTAGGGTTAGGGTTAGGGTTAGGGTTGGGGCTAGGTTTAGAGTAGGGTTAGGGTTATGGTTTGGGTTAGGGTTAGGGTTAGGGTTAGGGTTAGGGTTAGGGTTAGGGTTAGTGTTAGGGTTAGGGTTGGGGCTAGGTTTAGAGTAGGGGTTGGGGTTAGGGTTAAAGGTTGGGGGGCAGGGGGTGTGCACTGTCCGTCTACAACCCGTCAAGGTGGGTTAGGGTTAAGGTTAGGGTTGGGGTTAGGGTTAGGGTTAGGGTTAGGGTTAGGGTTGGGGCTAGGTTTAGAGTAGGGGTTGGGGTTAGGGTTAGGGTTGGGGTTGAGGTTAGGGTTAGGGTTAGGGGGAGCGGGGTGTGTGCACTGTCCGTCTACAACCCGTCAAGGTGACGCCCAAGCCAGACGCAGAAAAGGTTAGGGTTAGGGTTAGGGTTAGGGTTAGGTGTTGGGGGTTAGGGTTAGGGGTTAGGGTTAGGGTTAGGGTAAGGGGCTAGGCACTGTCCGTCTACAACCCGTCAGAAAGGGTTAGGGTTAGGGTTAGGGTTAGGGTTGGGGTCAGGTTTAGAGTTGGGGTTGTGGTTAGGGTTAGGGTTAGGGTTAGGGTTGAGGTTGAGGTTAGGGCTAGAGTTAGGGTTAGGGTTAGGGTTAGGGTTGGGGTTAGGTTTAGAGTTGGGGTTGGAGTTAGGGTTAGGGTTAGGGTTGAAGTTAGGGTTAGGGTTAGGGTAAGGGTTAGGTTTAGGGTTAGGGTTAGGTGTTGGGGGTTAGGGTTAGGGGTTAGGGTTAGGGTTAGGGTAAGGGGCTAGGCACTGTCCGTCTACAACCCGTCAGAAAGGGTTAGGGTTAGGGTTAGGGTTAGGGTTGGGGTCAGGTTTAGAGTTGGGGTTGTGGTTAGGGTTAGGGTTAGGGTTAGGGTTGAGGTTGAGGTTAGGGCTAGAGTTAGGGTTAGGGTTAGGGTTAGGGTTGGGGTTGGGGTTAGGGTTGGGGTTAGGTTTAGAGTTGGGGTTGGAGTTAGGGTTAGGGTTAGGGTTGAAGTTAGGGTTAGGGTTAGGGTAAGGGTTAGGTTTAGGGTTAGGTTTGGGGTTAGGGTTAGGGTTAGGGTTGGTGTTAGGTTTAGAGTTGGGGTTGGGGTTGGGGTTAGGGTTGAGGTTAGGGTTAGTGTTAGTGTTAGGGTTAGGGTTGGGGTTAGGGTTAGGGTTAGGGTTAAAGGTTAGGGTTAGGGTTAGGGCTGGGGTTGGGGTTGGGGTTAGGTTTAGAGTTGGGGTTGGGGTTAGGCTTAGGGTTGAGGTTAGGGTTAGGGTTGGGGTTAGGTTTAGAGTTGGGGTTGGGGTTGGGGTTAGGGTTAGGGTTAGGGTTAGGGTTAGGGTTAGGGTTAGGGTTAGGGTTAGGGTTGGGGTTAGGGTTAGGGTTGGGGTTGGGGTTAGGGTTAGGATTAGGGTTACGGTTAGGGTTAGGGTTAGGATTAGGGTTAGGGTTAGGGTTAGGGTTGGGGCTAGGTTTAGAGTAGGGTTAGGGTTAGGGTTATGGTTTGGGTTAGGGTTAGGGTTAGGGTTAGGGTTAGTGTTAGGGTTAGTGTTAGGGTTAGGGTTGGGGCTAGGTTTAGAGTAGGGGCTGGGGTTAGGGTTAAAGGTTAGGGGGCAGGGGGTGTACACTGTCCGTCTACAACCCGTCAAGGTGGGTTAGGGTTAGGGTTAGGGTTGGGGTTAGGGTTAGGGTTAGGGTTAGGGTTAGGATTAGGGTGAGGGTGAGGGTTAGGGTTAGGGTTAGGGTTAGGGTTGGGGTTAGGGTTAGGGTTGGGGTTAGATTTAGAGTTGGGGTTGGGGTTAGGGTTAGGGTTAGGGTTAGAGGGTTAGGGTTCGGGTTAGGGTTAACCCTAACCCTTAGGGTTAAGAACCACGGGTATAGAGGCAACTTGTTACTGGTACTTCAATGTCAATGCAAGGCTCTGCCAATGTGTTTACATCAGTAAACCTCTTTACAACAGCACGCTCGTGTTTTTAGGAATTTTTCCGCAAAAACCTTGAACGGCCCTGGTAGAGCGTGGGTCAGTTAATGTGTTCCCTCAACAACATGGATTATGCATCCAGAGGACACAGATGGGCAGAGCACCCCTTTGTCGGCTTCACACACTATATATTATCTGCTATGAATTGTT
>NC_084578.2:7707500-7750000 GCF_033978685.3 Nerophis lumbriciformis
ATGTAACGGAGTAAATGTAGCGCGTTACTACCCACCTCTGAAAAGGAACAAACGAAAAGCGCACACAATGGCGGAGGTAAAAACTTGGCGAATGAAAACAAAACTTGCACAAAGGCAGAAACTGAACACGAAATAAAAACACTTACTGTGGCATAGGACCGTGAACAGGGCTTGAAACGAGGGGATAGCAGGTTTGGAAAAGATATGACACCAGGACGAACAACAGAAAATGAAAAGCTTAAATAACACAGACATGATTAACAACAGGTGCGTGACTCAAAACAGGTGCGTGACATGACAGGTGAAACTAATGGGTAACTATGGTGACAACACAAAACAAAAGTGCACAAAAAGTCCAAAAACAAAACCGAACATGACTAAAACAAAACATGATCACACAGACATGACAGTTTTGATGCCTTCAGTGACAATCTACAATGTAAATAGTCATGAAAATAAAGAAAACGCATTGAATGAGGAGAAAGTGTGTCCAAACTTTTGGCCTGTTCTGTATATATATATATATATATATATATATATATATATATATATATATATATATATATATATATATATATATATATATATATATATATATATATATATATATATATATATATTAGAGATGCGCGGTTTGCGGGCACAACCGCGGAGTCCGCGGATTATCCGCGGATCGGGCGGATGAAATTAAAAAAAATTAGATTTTATCCGCGGGTCGGGTCGGGTCGGGTCGGGTCGGGTGGTTGAAATAGAAAAAAATTAGATTTTAAATATATTCAGGCGGGTGGCAGTTAAACCAATTCGGAAATATATATACATAGTTAAATGTTGTTACCCGCATACGAAAAACGAGCAGGCACCTGCAGCATATGCCACAACAGAAGAAAAAAAAAAAAAGAGATGGACACTTTTACGGAGCGGAGAAGGGACGCCTCGCCGGGGTCCGGGACCGAGGCCCCTTCCCCCGAGAGGGCCCCACCGGGAGCCGTAGCTGAGGCGATCCGTGAGAAGGGCCCGACGCACGTCCAGGGTCACCACCGCGCCCACCGCACCGACACCCCGCCTCGTCCGCCTTCGCCGCGGCCGGCGTCACGCGCAGCAGGTAAGCAGCTTACCTGCCCGCCACCCCCGTGGCCGGGGGCTCGTAACAGGGGTCACTCTGCGCGCTCCGCCCGCGCAGCTTACCTGCCCGCCACCCCTGTTGCGTAACAGGGGTCACTCCGCGCGCAGTGCGCTCACGAAAGGGGTGGGGCTCACCCTGGTTGATATAGACAGCAGGACGGTGGCCATGGAAGTTGGAACCCGCTAAGGAGTGTGTAACAACCCACCTGCCGAATCAACTAGCCCTGAAAATGGATGGCGCTGGAGCGTCGGGCCCATATACCCGGCCGTCGCCGGCAGCGAGACGCGCTTGGAGGTGCACTCAGCGCGGCTCCCATATGATTGCGCACTGGGTTGTGACAGCGTGGCACGCGAATGTCTGTGCTGCATTGGATCAGTCTCCTTTCTTTAACAGGCAAAAGCTTTATAACCTCACTAATGCCTTGCATCGTCTATATTAGATACTGTATATAACAACGGGCGGGTGCGGGTGGATGCGGTTCTAATCAAATGTTAGATCGGGTGGATTGCGGATGGTTGACGACTTTCTTATGCGGTTGCGGATGAAATAATTGCCTATCCGCGCATCTCTAATATATATATAAATATATATATATCTCAGCTGCATTCGGGCGGAAGGCAGGTTACCCCCTGGACAAGTCGCCACCTCATTTTATATATATATATATATATATATATATATATATATATATATATATATATATATATATATATATATATATATATATATATATATATATATATATGGTAAATGTATTGACCATAACTACTTCCATGTCTTGAACCACTTGCTCAGTCCTTAACATATATAATAAATAAAAGTAATGCTCCTAATGTAAAACACAGTATATTTTCCGTTTGTCCACTTTCCATGATTGAATTATTCTGGTCACTACGTCAAGTTGAGCCAAGGCAGGCTTCTATAATTCAACTTTTAAATTACATTTGAGTTATTGATTAAAACACTTGACTTGGATTTTGTATCTAATGTCCATCCATCCATCCATTTTCTACCACTTGTCCCTTTCATCTAATCACATTCAGCACAAGAAATACTTAACTGGGTTATAGTTCCTCTATTGATTTGGGTCTAAAATAAATAGGAAGAAATCATAATGGTGTAAAAATGTCCACCTTCTTTAAAAAGGCACTTGTTTTTTGCTTAAATTCATTTAATATTAATATTATCTTGATTGTGTATGTACTATATGTCATATTTTATTCATTATGGTACTTTTTCGTCACTTATTGTTTGTCGTTGGTACACCAATGTGTATATCATAGGCCCTTGGTTCTTTGTTTTATTTTTGCAAAAAATACATATCTATTTTTATATTGCTCTTTTTATCTTTGGTAAGAACATTGATTGATCGATTGATTGATTGAGACTTTTATTAGTAGGTTGCACAGTGAAGTACATTTTCCGTACAATTGACCACTAAATGGTAACACCCGAATAAATGTTTCAACTTGTTTAAGTCGGGGTCCACGTTAATCAATTCATGGTAATCATTATGTAAACTCGAAGTTATTGTTTTTTGGGGTTTTTTTGTTGTTGTTGCCATTTTTGTATTACAAAATGTTATTATTGATCATGTTATACTGCATTGTAATCTTTTGTTTTGGGATTGTGTGATGCTTTTCGCCTGGGCCCCAGGAAGAATAGTCTCCGCTGCGGCGTAGACTAATGAGGGTCCTTGTTAACAATCAAATGTAAACAATCAAATGCAGATACTTTTTCTTATGCCTTCTTATCTCTCTCTCTCTCTCTCAAGTTGTGTAAAAACATTCACGTTTTTTCAAACATTATCTCCTCTGAGCGCGTTTGTCGTGTCGGCTTCAAATTAGCACAGGAGAGAGATTGAACCCTTCGGATTAAAAGTTGATGAAAGAGTTTTATTACTGCTCCAGTTTGGATTTTATGAGCCCTCAATATACTCCATTAGTAATAACAATAACAATTATTATTTATTTATTTTTATTGTTATTACTTATGTAGTATATTGTGAATACATTGGAAGTGAACAAATGTTTCAGCAACTGCCATGTAAGGGAAAAGGGGTGGGATTAAATAAGCTCTGCTTCTTCCTACTCCTTTTCGAACATGTTGAATAGAGAAACTGGAAATTGTGATGTATCATGTTGTATGCATGCATGTTCGAAATAAACTCAAACTCAACTCAACTCAACTCAACTCTCTCTCTCTCTCTCTCTCTCTCTCTCTCTCTCTCTCTCTCTCTCTCTCTCTCTCTCTCTCTGCCCACTACTTGCTGTCCATATCCTACCAAGTCAGACCTACACTGTTTCAATATCCATTTCTCTGTTCTCAATTGTTGATGACTGATGATAACAACCAAACCCACCCCCCCTCCCCCCTCCCACTCCCCCTCCACACCCCGGATTGTAAATATTGTAAATAATTCAATGTGATCATCTTGTTTGATGACTGTATTATGATGATAGTATATATATGATAGTATATATCTGTATCATGAATCAATTTAAGTGGACCCCGACTTAAACAAGTTGAAAAACTTATTCGGGTGTTACCATTTAGTGGTCAATTGTACGGAATATGTACTTCACTGTGCAGCCTACTAATAAAAGTCTCAATCAATCAAACCTTAATAAACTAAACTAAAGTAAACTAATAATAATAATAATAATAATAATATAAATATATTTTATTTGTAAAAAGCACTTTACATTGAGTAAACAACTTCAAAGTGCTACAGTGTATTAAAAAAATTAAATAAAAAGATAATTAAAAAAATAAAAAATAAAAACTAGAACAGCCAAATAGCTAAAACTAATAACGCAGTCCCTTTGTTTTAATGAAGAACTCTGCAGTTAAAGTCACACATTATTGTATTGAATGGAGAGACATTTTTGTCTGAATTATACATGTGAATATTCTGTGGATTTTAGAGTGTGGGAGCAGCTCAAATGCATAAAAACAAAGCCCTAATTAGACGAACCTAAAACTTCCCGATTAATTCAGATTTTTTTTGGTCACAAACTAATAACATGTTAATTTTTTTTTTTTAAACAAATAATACAACATTAAAAGCATTGGTCGGGAACCAATTACCGCGGTGGTTTTGTTTTCTTCTCGGATTCGATAGCAGTCGGTATTTAGTGTTCCTCCAAAACAAGTCCGCCTTTCCGGTTCCGGAGCACGCTGTAACAGCTGACGAGGACTCTGCAGTGAAGCGTTTTTCGCCAAAATCTCCCAGAAAAGACTTCGCCATGATTAAAGAGGAAGCTCCTGGGTAAGAAGCGCCTTTTAAGGGAATAATATATTGACACGGCATGTCTCATGTCGAAAACTAGCGACTTATAGAAGAGTAGGAAGACTAGTTAACATTAGCCATGGCTTGCCACCACAAGCATGAGATTGCGTCATCTGTCAGTGGAAGTAAGTCACATTGTTGTCATAGTCTGTGATTAAATGTGTTATATTCAACAACTAATTGTTTACTATCCAGTGTTTCAAAGTGTAGTTTAATTTACAGGGTCTCTCGCAACGTTTAGGATTAACAGCCAGATGCAATTCATAGATTGCATTTAAAAGCCTCTTTGTGTTTTTATTTCTAGAATATGTAGTTACTGTCATGTGTGGATGAATGTGGCCAGAGGCTTAAAAATGTGTTAAACTGTTTAACTAAATTTTTTTAAGCCTCTGGCCACACTGGTGTCAAAAGTGCGGCTAGGGGGCCGTTTGCTGGCCGCAGGCAACTTTTTTACGGCCCCGCGGCACATTTAAAAAATAATACAAAAATACTATAATCGTTGCATTATTGACACTAATAACACAGAACTGCTGTTACTTTAAATCTACCATTGCTCTAAAATAATAATTCATTATTATCAATATTGGTTTGAATTATACTTGCCAACCTTGAGACCTCAGAATTAGGGAGCTATTCAAAAGGCAGCTGGGTGGGGTGTGTGTCTGTGTGTGTGTATATTAGAGATGCGCGGATAAGCAATTATTTCATCCGCAACCGCATCAGAAAGTCGTCAACCATCCGCCATCCACCCGATCTAACATTTAATCAAACCCGCACCCGCCCGTTGTTATATATCTAATATAGACGATGCAAGGCATTAGTGAGGTTATAAAGCTTTTGCCTGTTAAAGAAAGGAGACTGATCCAATGCAGCACAGACATTCGCGTGTCACGCTGTCACGGTCCAGACGCACACCAGTGCGCAATCATATGGGAGCCGCGCTGAGCGCACCTCCAAGCGCGTGGAGGTGCGATGTCCCTCGCGCCCGAGGCTTCAGCGCGCATCGCGGCGGCCATCCTACTCGTCGCGGCCTAGCCCTCGCGGCTCTCGCTGCCGGCGACGGCCGGGTATGGGCCCGACGCTCCAGCGCCATCCATTTTCAGGGCTTGTTGATTCGGCAGGTGGGTTGTTACACACTCCTTAGCGGGTTCCAAATTGGTTTAACTGCCACCCGCCTGAATCTATTTAAAATCTAATTTTTTTAAATTTCAACCACCCGACCCGCGGATAAAATCAAATTTTTTTTAATTTCAACCGCCCGACCCACGGATAATCCGCGGACTCCGCGGTTGTGTCCGCAAACCGCGCATCTCTAGTGTGTGTATATATATATATATATATATATATATATTAGGGCCTCAACTAAAGATTAATTTGATAATCGATTAATCTGTCGATTATTACTTCGATTAATCGATTAATAATCGGATAAAAGAGACTAACTACATTTCTATACTTTCCAGTATTTTATTGGAAAAAAAACAGCATACTGGCACCATACTTATTTTGATTATTGTTTCTCAGCTGTTTGTACATGTTGCAGTTTATAAATAAAGGTTTATAAAAAAAAAGAAAATGGCCTCTGTGCATGCGCATAGCATAGATCCAACGAATCGATGACCAAATTAATCGCCAACTATTTTCATAATCGATTTTAATCGATTTAATCGATTAGTTGTTGCAGCCCTTATATATATATATATATATATATATATATATATATATATATATATATATATATAGCTGTAATTCACTGACATTCAAGTATTTCTTATATATATGTATATATATATATATATACATATATATGTCTTAATAAGGTTATCCAAAAAATAGTGCTCGATACCGTAGTAGAGCGCAATATATGTATGTGTGGGAAAAAAAATCACAAGACTACTTCATCTCTACAGGCCTGTTTCATGAGGGGTTCCCTCAATCATCAGATTTTTTTTTTTTTTTTCTCCTGATGATTGAGGGAACCCCTCATGAAACAGGCCTGTAGAGATGAAGTAGTCTTGTGATTTTTTTATCCCACACATACATATATATATATATATATATATATATATATATATATATATATATATATATATATATATATATATATATAAAATTAAAGGTAAAGCACCAATGATTGTCACACACACACTAGGTGTGGTGAAATGTGTCCTCTGCATTTGACCCATCCCCTTGATCACCCCCTGGGAGGTGAGGGGAGCAGTGAGCAGCAGCGGTGGCCGCACCCGGTTATCGTTTTTGGTGATTTAACCCCCAATTCCAACCCTTGATGCTGAGTGCCAAGCAGGGAGGTAATGGCTCCCATTTTTATAGTCTTTGGTATGACTCGGCCGGGGTTTGAACTCACAACCTACCCATCTCAGGGCGGACTCTCTAACCACTAGGCCACCGAGTATGTTTTACTAATTTTTTAATTGTAATTTTTTACGGCCCCGTGGCACATTTAAAAAAACAAAAAAAAACAACTAATTGTGCATTATTGACACTAATAACACAGAACTGCTGTTACTTTAAATCTACCATTGCTCTGAAATAATAATTCATTAATATCAATGTTGGTTTGAATCATACTTGCCATCCTTGAGACCTCAGAATTAGGGAGATATTCAAAAGGCCCGCTGGGGGTGTGTATATATATATTTATATATATATATATATGTGTATGTATGTAAGATATATATATATGTATATATATATATATACAATCTATCCATCTATCCATCTATCCATCTATCTATCCATCTATCTATCTATATATATATATATATATATCTGTAATTCACTGAAATTCAAGTATTTGGGGAAAATATTGCATTGTTCTTGCCATAAAAAGCAGGGTTTTGACAATAAAGGCATTTAACGCACAACAAAATGTACTCCGGACGTGAAACCGATCGCTAGGCCCTGACCGTACGTCCTCTTTTCACCGGACATGTCCTCTTTTGCGGAGCGGTCGGGCGGTGTTTCTTAAATGCCTCAAATGTCCGGCATTTTGAGTTAGGGTTGCGTGTATTTTCAATATACGTTCAGGGTTAAGAAGGTTAAAAACAACAAATTGTGTGTGCAGCAGCATTCGTGAGGGAGGGGCAGAGACAGAGAGAGAGAGAGAGAGTTATGATAAACGCGCATGCGTCGTCAGGCTCTGCTTTTTATCCATACATTTATCAGATAACATTTTATATTATCTATAGCAGGGGTGTCAAAAGTGTGCATTTTTGTAACATTTTCCTTGTTTTATTTGGCAATTTGAAAGAGCATGGCGCCAGTATGCTGTTTTTTTCCCCAATAGAATACTGGAAAGGATAGAAATGTAGTTTGTCTCTTTTATCCGATTATTAATCGATTAATCGAAGCAATAATCGACAGATTAATAGATGATCAAATTAATCGTTAGTTGCGCCCTATATATATATATCAGTGACGTGCGGTGAGGTTGATGGCTGGTGAGGCACTGACTTCATCACAGTCAGATTTACAAACATATGAACCCTAAAGAGTATCTTATTCACCATTTGATTGGCAGCAGTTAACGGGTTATATTTAAAAGCTCATACCAGCATTCTTCCCTGCTTGGCACTCAGCATCAAGGGTTGGAATTGGGGGTTAAATCACCAAAAATGATTCCCGGGCGCGGCGCCGCTGCTGCCCACTGCTCCCCTCACCTCCCAGTGGGTGATCAAGGGGATGGGTCAAATGCAGAGGACACATTTCACCACACCTAGTGTGTGTGTGACAATCATTGGTACTTTAACTTAACTTTAACTTTACACATACAAACTGTAGCACACAAAAAAGCACATTTAATTAAAAAAACTTTATTATGGTCTCACCTTTACTTATAAGTGCGGGAACAGTGGTGTTCGTGTTGGAGGAGTTGTGAATGAATGAAATATGAAATCCGTGCTGCAGTCTGCAGGTGTACCTAATGTTGTGTCCCTGCAGTCGTTCACGGCTCCTCCGGCGCGAGCATTGTTGTTTTTGCACTTTTTGGCTTCTTGTTAAGTTTTTTTGGGTGGATTCGGTCTTGCACGTGGAGGGTTTGGGTGTGGCTTTGGTTGGTGTGGCGCTCCCGTCGGGGGGTGCATTAACCGGCACTAGGAGGCGGGATTACTGCGAGCATCAGCCAGTGCGTCTTCGCAGCAGTTTTATGATTGCTCAGCACAAGAAATATGTTACACACATACAGTTGTTGACAAAATACACTGTACATTATATACCTCAGCTAACTAAACTATGGAAATGTATAATATAATTCATATAGCAATACGGTCTCACTGCACAGCAGGCCAGCAGTTAGCCAGTCATTGCGCAATCCATGTTGAGGCACTGAGTGACGTGCCTCAACTGGCTGCTGATCACCGCACCGTCTCTTCTCAGTATTTGAACGGCAAATGTGAAAATTCAGCGTTTTTGAATAAAAATAATCTAAAACTGGTGAAGTTAAATGGAAAATAACTTTATAGTATAATCACTGAATACATAACAATTTAATACATTTTTTTCTTTTTACATTTTTTTTCTTTCCATGAAGGCAGGTGAGGCGGGGCCTCACCTGCCTCCAGTGACCGCACGTCACTGATACGTATACACATATATATATATATATATATATATATATATATATATATATGAAAATACATACACTAAAAAAAGTTTAGTCTGGCCCCTGGCCAGATTCTTTTTACCCAATGTGGCCCCGGAATCAAAAAGTTTGGGGACCCCTGGTGTTTCTAAATATAAACGTAAACTAACAATAGCACGTAAAAAAGCAATATTCATGGCAACGTTCCCAACAGACACTGCCACAGCCAGAGAGTAAAGTCACATGATGCTTTTTTTGTACTTTCAAAATAAAAGCACATATTGTATACTTCTTTATTTTTTTAGGGGGGGGGGGCACGTCCCCCTGTTTCCTACGCCTACGCATGTGGCCAAGAATGTTGTTTTTGTTGGCAATGTAGCTTTGTTTGACCTTTAAAGCCGACATTAATGGTGTTCGTGTAAGTCATCTGCACCACCCACTTATTCGGTTTATTAAATAACCTCCATGAACAAAAACATTAAAGCTTGTCAAACAAGCGTACAACCTCGGCCTACATCTCAGTTTGTATTGGCAATGCTTGAAAGTTAAACACATGGAGTTGACACACTATTGCATGTGAAGTTATTATTGGCAAACATCTGTAGTTATTGATGTCAGTTCTTGAGGTTACTATGCAAATCCATGTTCCTAATCATCCACATTCCTCGTGAGTTTTCCCTCATTCCTTTCCTTTTAACAACACTCCGTAAACGTTTGGGAACTGAGGAGACACATTTTTGAAGCTTTTCAGGTGTAATTCTTTCCCATTCTTGCTTGATGTACAGCTTAAGTTGTTCAACAGTCCGGGGGTCTCTGTTGTGGTATTTTAGGCTTCATAATGCGCCACACATTTTCAATGGGAAACCGGTCTAGACTAGAGGCAGGCCAGTCTAGTACCCGCACTCTTTTACTATGCTGTTGTAACACATGGCTTGGCATTGTCTTGCTGAAATAAGCAGGGGCGTCCATGATAACGTTGCTTGGATGGCAACATATGTTGCTCCAAAACCTGTATGTACCTTTCAGCATAACTGGTGCCTTCACAGATGTGTAAGTTACCCATGCCTTGGGCACTAATACACCCCCATACCATCACACATGCTGGCTTTTGAATTTTGCGCCTAGAACAATCCGGATGGTTCTTTTCTTCTTTGGTCCGGAGGACACGACGTCCACAGTTTCCAAAAACAATTTGAAATGTGGACTCGTCAGACCACAGAACACTTTTACACTTTGCACGAGTCCATCGTAGATGAACTCGGGCCCAGCGAAGCCGGCTGCGTTTCTGGGTGTTGTTGATAAATGGCTTTCGCTTTGCATAGTAGAGTTTTAACTTGCACTTACAGATGTAGCGACAAACTGTAGTTACTGACAGTGGTTTTCTGAAGTGTCCCTGAGCCCATGTGATATCCTTTACACACTGATGTCTGTTTATGATGTAGTACCGCAAGGCCCGTAATATCATCGCTTACGTGCAGTGATTTCTCCAGATTCTCTGAACGTTTTGATGATATTACAGACCTTAAATGGTGACATCCCTAAATTCCTTGCAATAGCTGGTTGAGAAATGTTGTTCTTAAACCGTTCAAAAATTTGCTCGTGCATTTGTTGACAAAGTGGTGACCCTCGCCCCATCCTTGTTTGTGAATGACTAAACATTTCATAGAAACTGCTTTTATACCCAATCATGGCACCCACCTGTTCCCAATTAGCCTGTTCACCTGTGGGATGTTCCAAATAAGTGTTTGATGAGCATTCCTCATCTTTCTCGGTCTTTTTTGCCACTCGTGCCAGCTTTTTTGAAACATGTTGCAGGCATCAAATTCCAAGTGAGCTAATATTTGCAAAAAATAAGGTTTTCCAGGTGGAACTTTAAGTATCTTGTCTTTGCAGTCTATTCAATTGAATATAAGTTGTAAAGGATTTGCAAATCATTGTATTCTGTTTTTATTTACCATTTACACAACGTGACAATTTCACTGGTTTTGGGGTTTGTACATAAAATGAGATTACATATCCCTATTACACAGGAGTTGTTTCTCCATACTGTCATTTGATATTAGATACATTTTGTGCCACCGTAAATGTGTCGATACCTGTCAATGCAGGTTTATGCATAGACCAGGGGTCGGCAACCCGCGCCTCCGGAGCCGCATGCGGCTCTTTGATCACTCTGATGCGGCTCAGCAGCTTACTTGCTGAACCCCCCAATTTTCCCGTGAGACTTCCGGATTTCAGTGCCTCTCGCAGGAAATTCCCGGGATTAATTTTCACCGATTTTCACCCTTAAAGCTATAATAAGGGCTTGCCGTGATGGTACAACATTTGGCGCCCTCTACAATCTGCATTGACAGCGTGCCAGCCCAGCACTTGTTATACAATACATATCTTCTGCTTGCACACGTACGTAACAGCAATGCATACTTGGTCAACAGCCACACAGGTTACACTGACGGTGATCATATAAAACAACTTTAACACTCTTACTAATAATGCGCCACACTTTGAACCAAAACCAAACAAGAATGACAAACACATTTCGGGAGAACATCTGCACCTTAACACAACATAAACACAACAGAACAAACACCCAGAATCCCATGCAGCCCTGACTCTTCCGGGCTACATTATACACACCTGCTACAACCAAACCCCGCCCCCACCCCAAGCCTGCTCCCTCACACATCAACCACCCCCTGTGCGTCGGTTGAGGTGGGCGGGGTTTGGTAGCAGGGGTGTATAATGTATCCCGGAAGAGTTAGGGCTGCATGGGATTCTGGGTATTTGTCCTGTTGTGTTTATGTTGTGTTACGGTGCAGATGTTCTCCCGAAATGTGTTTGTCATTCTTGTTTGGTGTGGGTTCACAGTGTGGCGCATTATTAGTAAGAGTGTTAAAGTTTTTTTTATACCGCCACCGTCAGTGTAACCTGTGTGGTTGTTGAGCAAGTATGCCTTGCTGTCACCTACGTGAGCAAGCGGAAGCCCCATACAACGTGTGACTGATCAGGCACGCTGGTTGTAGTGGGCGCTATATGCTGTACCATCACGGAACGCATGACGCTGACAAGCGCTATTCATTCAAAACCCGCGTGCCGCACCAGCTTAAAAATTCCATATAAAGATGTGGGCAGCGTGTCTGAGACCCCTGGTTTGTACATAGCACAAAGTAAAAAAAAAATTTATATGCAGTGTTATGTCATTTAAATTTTCAAAAATTTTTGCGGCTCCCATTGTTTTCTATAATTTGTGAAACTGGTCAAAATGGCTCTTTGACTGGTAAAGGTTGCCGACCCCTGGCATAGACTCATTTTTTTAAACGTTTTTCTTTGAAATGTAAGCCTAAGGTTTTTGTAATGTTACGATTGGTAGCTGCAGATATCCTTTGCCCATGTGCATTTTCTCACGCTTTCAGAGATACATTTGGAGCATCAGTGGCTTCTCCTGAGTGTGTGGGGGATGTTTATTGATGTTCTGATGACATAATAGTCGGAATGACAGCTGTGTTTCTTGAGTACCTGCTCACCCTTGCTCATAAACATCTTAAAATGGGACCCATCAGGGAAAGGCAACGAAGTTCCTTTATTTTGCGTTTGTTATCATGCATTAGACAATGGTGACTTTTGCAATAATAATATTAGAAACATGTTGTACTAAGTGGCTGAGTATTAGGGGCCTCAAAAAATATATATATTTTTGAATTAATTGTGATTCTTATTTGTAACAATTCTTAAAAGATAAAAAAAAAATCCATCCATCCATCCATCTTCTTCCGCTTATCCGAGGTCGGGTCGCGGGGGCAGCAGCCTAAGCAGGGAAGCCCAGACTTCCCTCTCCCCAGCCACTTCGTGCAGCTCCTCCCTGGGGATCCCGAGGCGTTCCCAGGCCAGCCGGGAGACATAGTCTTCCCAACGTGTCCTGGGTCTTCCTCGTGGCCTCCTACCGGTCGGACGTGCCCTAAACACCTCCTTAGGGAGGCGCTCGGGTGGCATCCTGACCAGATGCCCGAACCACCTCATCTGGCTCCTCTCGATGTGGAGGAGCAGCGGCTTTACTTTGAGCTCCCTCCGGATGACAGAGCTTCTCACCCTATCTCTAAGGGAGAGCCCCGCCACCCGGCGGAGGAAACTCATTTCGGCCGCTTGTACCCGTGATCTTGTCCTTTCGGTCATAACCCAAAGCTCATGACCATAGGTGAGGATGGGAACGTAGATCGACCGCTAATTTGAGAGCTTTGCCTTCCGGCTCAGCTCCTTCTTCACCACAACAGATCGATACAGCGTCCGCATTACTGAATACGCCGCACCGATCCGCCTGTCGATCTCACGATCCACTCTTCCCCCACTCGTGAACAAGACTCCGAGGTACTTGAACTCCTCCACTTGGGGCAAGATCTCCTCCCCAACCCGGAGATGGCACTCCACCCTTTTCCGGGCGAGAACCATGGACTCGGACTTGGAGGTGCTGATTCTCATCCCAGTCGCTTCACACTCAGCTGCGAACCGATCCAGTGAGAGCTGAAGATCCTGGCCAGATGAAGCCATCAGGACCAAATCATCTGCAAAAAGCAGAGACCTAATCCTGCAGCCACCAAACCGGATCCCCTCAACGTCTTGACTGCGCCTAGAAATTCTGTCCATAAAAGTTATGAACAGAATTGGTGACAAAGGGCAGCCTTGGCGGAGTCCAACCCTCACTGGAAACGTGTCCGACTTACTGCCGGCAATGCGAACCAAGCTCTGACACTGATCATACAGGGAGCGAACTGCCACAATCAGACAGTCCGATACCCCATACTCTCTGAGCACTCCCCACAGGACTTCCCGAGGGACACGGTCGAATGCCTTCTCCAAGTCCACAAAGCACATGTAGACTGGTTGGGCAAACTCCCATGCACCCTCAAGGACCCTGCCGAGAGTATAGAGCTGGTCCACAGTTCCACGACCAGGACGAAAACCACACTGTTCCTCCTGAATCCGAGGTTCGACTATCCGGTGTAGCCTCCTCTCCAGTACACCTGAATAGACCTTACCGGGAAGGCTGAGGAGTGTGATCCCACGATAGTTAGAACACACCCTCCGGTTCCCCTTTTTAAAAAGAGGAACCACCACCCCGGTCTGCCAATCCAGAGGCACTGCCCCCGATGTCCACGCGATGCTGCAGAGTCTTGTCAACCAAGACAGCCCTACAGCATCCAGAGCCTTAAGGAACTCCGGGCGGATAAAAAAAAAAAGTTTAATAAAAAAAAAATCTGTTTTATATATACGGTGTCACCACAGACTACAGTTGCAGACACGCGCACATTTTCAGGACTTATGCAGATCCCAAATACACATCAGCAGGTTTCAGAAGGTAAGAAAAAGTTGGTTTTGCATAATATTGCGAAACAAAACGCCAAATAATCCATCCATCCATCCATTTTCTACTGCTTGTCCCTTTCGGGGTCGCGGGGGTCTGCTGGAGCCTAACTCAGCTGTATTCGGGCGGTAGGTGGGGTACATATGTCTGCTAATAGTTGCCATTTTGCGGTCCTTATATACCGTATTTTTCGGACTATGAGTCGCAGTTTTTTTCATAGTTTGGCCGGGGTGCGACTTATACTCAGGAGTGACTTATGTGTGAAATTAACACATTACCGTAAAATATCAAATAATATTATTTATCTCATTCACGTAAGAGACTAGACGTATAAGATTTCATGGGATTTAGCGATTAGGAGTGACAGATTGGTTGGTAAACGTATAGCATGTTCTATATGTTATAGTTATTTGAATGACTCTTACCATAATATGTTACATTAACATACCAGTTGGTTATTTATGCCTCATATAACGTACACTTATTCAGCCTGTTCTTTATTTATTTTAAATTGCCTTTCAAATGTCTATTCTTGGTGTTGGGTTTTATCAAGTAAATTTCCCCCAAAAATGCGACTTATACTCCAGTACGACTTATATATGTTTTTTTCCTTCTTTATTATTCATTTTCGGCAGGTGCGACTTATACTCTGGTGCGACTTATACTCCGAAAAATACGGTACACACAGTGACACCATAATAATACCATAACAATCCATCAAGCGGTGCGGCTTCATAGCTTACCAAAGTCGTACTAAAAACCATTTGACAGATTTTTGAGTGCCGTGTGTAATGTTTTATATTCTCAATGGAACATTTAAAGTTTTGGTGTTGTTTACTGCCATCATATTGCAGTCTACACGTATCTCTTATGTGTGACTGCTATCTATTAGTCACACTTATCATTACACCATGTACCAAACAAAATGTATTCGAGGTCAGTAAGCACAACCAGAATTATGCCGTACATTAGGCACACCGGGTTATAAGGCGCACTGTCGATTTTTGAGAAAATGAAAGGATTTTAAGTGCGCCTTATAGTCCAAAAAATACGGTACTTGAGGGGGCGTGGCTACAGGATAGAGTTGCCAATTGAGAAACATTTTCTGAGGTTTTGCATGCAGCTCATATAATTTTACATTACATACTGTTAATAATATTACTAAATTATAGAGATGTCGGCAGTCCGATATTATCGGCCGATAAATGCTTGAAAATGTAATATAGGAAATTATCGGTATCAAAAAGTAAACATTTTTAAAACGCCGCTGTACGGATTGGTACACGGCCGTAGGGAGAAGTACAGAGCGCCAATAAACCTTAAAGGTACTGCCTTTGCATGCCGGCCCAATCACATAATATCTACGGCTTTTCACACACACACACAAGTGAATGCAATGCATACTTGGTCAACAGCCATACAGGTCACACTGAGGGTGGCCGTATAAACAACTTTAACACTGTTACAAATATGCGCCACACTGTGAACCCACACCAAACAAGAATGACAAACACATGTCGGGAGAACATCCGCACCGTAACACAACATAAACACAACAGAACAAATACCCAGAACTCCTTGCAGCACTAACTCTTCCGGGACGCTACAATATACACACCTCAACCCCGCTCACCTCAACCTCCCCATGCTCTCTCAGGGAGAGCATGTCCCAAATTCCAAGCTGCTGTTTTGAGGCGTGTTAAAAAAAAAAAAAAATGCACTTTGTGACTTCAATAAAAAATATGGCATTGCCATGTTGGCATTTTTTTCCATAACTCGAGTTGATTTATTTTGGAAAACCTTGTTACATTGTTTAATGCATCCAACAAAATTAGGCATAATAATGTGTTAATTCCACGACTGTATACATCAGTATCGGTTGATATAGGAATCGCTAATTAAGAGTTGGATAATATTGGAATATCGGATATCAGCAAAAAAAAGCCATTATCGGACATCTCTACTAAATTATCTACTAAAATAACTCAAAATGTTGTGGTAGATTACATGGGACATGTGTCAAAAAGAGGTTGGTAGATGAGAATAAATCTAAAGGTAAAATATAATGTAGAAATGCACCCAATTGCAGGAAATGTAGTCTTGATTTTCAAAATGTTCTTTCAGCGTTTGTGTTGATAGAAATGTTCCTCTTTTTTTCACTCAATGTTCCTTTTTTTCTCGAATAGTACTTTCATGCCGTTGGCTGAATAAGCGGGGTATATGTTTTAATCACTGTAATATTGTTTAAAAAAGGTTGATGCATGTTGTGACCGTTGTAGGGTTAATTTAACATAATTCTGTTGTTGTAATTATCTTTGATCATTGTTTGGTGTGGGTTGTGTTTTGAAGATGGGATTTGATAAACGGTTAGCTTTGGAGCAGCTGCACCCCACACAGTAATTACTTGCCTGGGGTAATAAGAGTTGTTAATCCTGTTCAACTCAGTTAACCTGAACTGGAGACATATTTGATACACAATTGTGAGGGTTTGCATTATAGAACCCGGGTTAAGAAATAGTACAGCTGCTGGGATGCAGAGTCCGTTGAAGGTACACATTTTGATTTACAGTTTTTCATTGGAAATATATGACCAGTCGAATTTTTAGGGATGCACATATTCTTTGTCCAAACTGATATCAATTTCAAATAAGCTTTTCAAGATTGATATTGATACCGACAATAAATAACTAATAGCCGGCCCCCTATAAAGTCCCACATAGCTGGCAGAAACTCTTAATAGATCCTGAAGAACTACATCTACCTGGGTAGATTTTTGGTGGAAACACAGGGGGAACTTTATTTAAATAAGTAAATGGGAAAGTTCCTGCGGTGGAAAAGGGCCTAATCTTGCTTTCCTACATCCTCCAAACGAGGAGTACTTTTGACTTTGTTTTGTCAAACAATTGCGTGTAATAAAAGAGAATAATGAACTAGTTGAAATATTGTGCTGTTATTGTTAAACTGTCAATTCGGGCTGGGCGATATATCGCGGGTTTGTCTCTGTGCGATATAGAAAATGACTATATTGTGATATTGGAGTACCGTATTTTCCGCACCATAAGGCGCCCTGGGTTAAAAGCCGCGCCTTCAATGAACGGCATATTTCAAAACTTTGTCCACCTATAAGCCGCCCGGTGTTGTAAGCCGCATCTAACTGCGCTAAAGGAATGTCGAAAAAACAGTCAAATAGGTCAGTCAAACTTTAATAATATATTAAAACCAGCGTGATGTGGGCGCGCATGGAATCGTATATCAACATGGACGGAGCTGCGTGAAAAAAGCCACCCGGCCTCTTCGCGTAAACTTAAACTTACCTTAACCACTCGCTCATCTTTTCTTCATCCATCCCTTCGAGTTAGCTTTTATGATGACGCCGGCTGGAAAGGTCTCTTTTGGTAAGGTCTTCCTTTTGAATATCACCATGGGTGGAAGTGTCTGGCCATTAGCATGGCAAGCTAGAACCACAGTGAAGGATGACTTCTCATTCCCTGTGGTGCGAATATTCACCGTACGTGCTCCCGTTGTATCCACAGTGCGGTTCACAGGAATATCAAAAGTCAGTGGAACCTCGTCCATGTTGATAATGTTCTCTGGCCGGATCTTTTTTTCAGCTATCTTGTTTTTACAATATGCACGGAAAGTAGCCAGCTTTTCTTGAAAGTCTTTAGGCAGTTGCTGTGAAATAGTAATCCGTGTGCGGATGGAGAGATTGCGTCTTTTCATGAACCGGATCCCTGTCGCTTAGTAGGAGCCATTTTGTGGTCTTTACAGATGTAAACACACAAAGGAAATGAAACGTACGGTAATATCCGCGCGCTTTTTCTTCTTCTACGCGGGCGGGTGGTTGCTTACAGTAGAAGAAGAAGCGCTTCCTGTTCTATGGGGGCGGGTGCATACCTTGGCGGTTGCTTGCGTAGAAGAAGAAGCGCTTCCTGTTCTACCGGGAAAAAAGATGGCGGCTGTTTACCGAAGTTGCGAGATCGAAACTTTATGAAAATGAATCGTAATATTAATCCATATATAAAGCGCACCGGGTTAAAAGCCGCACTGTCAGCTTTTGAGTAAATTTGTGGTTTTTAGGTGCGGCTAATAGTGCGGAAAATACGGTATACGTTCTCAGGTAGTTGCTTTTAGCTGCGGGCATTACACTACAGGCGTTTCTCACTCTTCGTTGTCTCTCCTTCTCACAGAGACTTAAACAAGCGCACTTTCTTACATACGTCACATACGTATACGCCCTCATGGGTAACGTTAGCTGTGGTGCTGGCGGTGTTGTGCGAGTGGTAATACGAGAGAAAGAAGGTGCGAATCTGGTAACAAATGAAGGAAGAATAATGAATTCCCAAGAAAAACAGCACAGGGTCATCGTCTGGCGGTGGTTTGGCTTCAAGCGGGAAGATGTTGAACAGGTATGCGGCAAAAGCGTTGCTACAAAATGTAGCATTACTGCTAATATGTAGCATCATTTGAAAAGTCACCCGCTAGAGAATGAAGAGTGCTTGAAACTCCGCATGTCAACATCTCCGTTTGGTGCCACACCCACAAAATGCCCAAGCAACCATTTCCACATCAACATCGTATGAAAAAAATAGTCAACAACAGAAGGAGATAACGTCCACAGGAAGCTACCACATAGCGAAGGATTTGATTTCCTATTATGCAGCTAATTTTTATTGGACACTTATTGAAATATTTTGCACAAAAGTGCACTTTATTTGTTTTAAACTATTGTAGTGGTGTTCTGTACAAAACGTGCACTTTAATTTAGTGATGTTTTGACATGTCATCTTAGTAGGGATGTCCCGATCCGATATTTGGATCGGATCGGCCGCCGATATTTGCCAAAAAATGCCTATCGGCAAGGCATGGGAAAAGGCCGATCCAGATCCAGTTTAAAAAAAACTCCGGTCCGTGTTTTCCAACGCACCGATTTAAATAATACATTCCACTTTTCTGCTGCTCCCTAATTTCCGTTCCGCATTTTCCAGCACACCTTCAACACATCCACAGGTCTGTGGATTCTAACGCAGTTGCTTTTAGCTGCTGGCATTACACGACAGGCTCTTCTCACTCTTTCCTGTGTCTCCCTCTCACAGACAGCGAGCGCAGCTTCTTACACATGTCACATACTGTCACGTCATACTTCACATACGTATACGTCCTCTCCCAGCAGAGAGGTAGCAGCATGGCTAACGTTAGCTGTGATGCTAGCGCTGCCGCTAAGGTGCGCGCCTGCTCAAGCGTCCTCTGCGCACGGTAAATCTATGCCACACACAAAATCAAATAAAAAAAATAAGCGCATAACAATTTTCGACACACGGACACGACAGAGAAAACAGTTTTCGTCATCATTGTTCAAATATTGTAACGTCTGTTGAGACGCTTATCTCCATTCGGTGCCACACGTCCATACCATCAAAATGCCGAGGCAAACATTTCCACATCAACACCGTATGAAAAAAAATAGTGATTTTTTTAGTTGTGATTTCCTTCTCTGCATGAAAGTTTAAAAGTAGCATATATTAATGCAGTATGAAGAAGAATGTTTTAATGTAGACACATAGAATCATCATACTGCTGTGATTATATGCATCAAGTGTTCATTCAAGGCTAAGGCAAAATATCGAGATATATATCGTGTATCGCAATATGGCCTTAAAATATCGCAATATTAAAAAAAGGCCATATCGCCCAGCCCTAGTTCAATGATGCCATTTCTGTTTGTCATGTATAATTTTGTCTATTTTGTGTTTATCCTTGAATAAACAGGTCAGTTTCTTGTTACCAACCATTGTGTATTATTCAAACTCCCCTAATTCAGCTGGCTAGTTGTTATCAAGAGTACTAAAACCCTTTTCAACATGATTCTGACAACTAAGTAGGCTAAATAACTTTAAACTTTAATACATGCTCGGATAGGCCTGTATCGGTCAGTATCGGTATCGGATCGGAAGTGCAAAAACAATATCGGTATCGGATCGGAAGTGCAAAAACCTGGATCGGGACATCCCTAATGTAGGCACATAGAATCATCATACTGCTGTGATTATATGCATCAAGTGTTCATTCAAGGCTAAGGCAAAATATCCAGATATATATCGTGTATCGTGACATGGCCTAAAAATATTGAGATATTAATAAAAGGCCATATCGCCCAGCCCTACTGTCAATAGCACTCACAATAAATACTTTGACAAATGTACAGTTAATGCATGTGATCGGCCGATCTCACTCTGGGAGAACCAGAATAGGGCAGCATAACTACCCGATCAAAACATCCCCAGCAAACTTAAAACAGGTTTTTCTTCCTCTGAAACAGTGAAGAAGTTCCACACAATCAAGGCCATGTTTGTTTATAGTGAGCTCAGGAGAAGTGAGGACCTCCTACTCATTTTATATCATCCTTCACGGTTAAAGTTCTCAGAAGAGAAAATGAAAATTGCACCCAGTTAACAGAAGGGTATCGCGTTACGTTTTTTAATGACTTCATTTTTTTTTAGATGAGGCTTTATTGCTGTTTATAGTGATACTTTGATCCTTGTTATTTCCTATGACTAAGCAAGCGCTGTTTCTAAATAGCTCATAGGCTTCCTTTCGGTCAGGCCACCTGGTCTGAGAGGAACCAAACTGCACGCACCTGCAATCTCAACTTGCATAATAAAAGCTAATGCAAGACATTTTGAGAAATGCAACGTTAAAACGTGTCGATGAGATCAGATGTAGAGTACTGGATTTGGTTTCATCTTGTACCTTCTTCCGGTCTTTTACTTATTAGAATAGATTAGAATAGAAAGTACTGTATTGATCCCTGGAGGGAATTCAGCACCACAGTTCGCTCACAATTGACAATAAACACTTAGGTATTTTTTACATGTGAATAATATAAATACAGTCTATTATACAGCATTATTCACATGTGAATAACATAAATACAGTCTATTATACAGCATTATTCACATGTGACTAATATAAATACAGTCTATTATACAGCATTATTCACATGTGAATAATATAAATACAGTCTATTATACAGCATTATTCACATGTGAATAACATAAATACAGTCTATTATACAGCATTATTCACATGTGACTAATATAAATACAGTCTATTATACAGCATTATTCACATGTGCATAATATAAATACAGTCTATTATACAGCATTATTCACATGTGAATAACATAAATACAGTCTATTATACTGCATTATTCACATGTGAATAACATAAATACAGTCTATTATACAGCATTATTCAAATGTGAATAATATAAATACAGTCTATTATACAGCATTATTCACATGTGAATAATATAAATACAGTCTATTATACAGCATTATTCACATGTGAATAATATAAATACAGTCTATTATACAGCATTATTCACATGTGAATAACATAAATACAGTCTATTATACAGCATTATTCACATGTGAATAATATAAATACAGTCTATTATACAGCATTATTCACATGTGAATAATATAAATACAGTCTATTATACAGCATTATTCACATGTGAATAACATAAACAGTCTATTATACAGCATTATTCACATGTGAATAATATAAATACAGTCTATTATACAGCATTATTCACATGTGAATAATATAAATACAGTCTATTATACAGCATTATTCACATGTGAATAACATAAATACAGTCTATTATACAGCATTATTCACATGTGAATAATATAAATACAGTCTATTATACAGCATTATTCACATGTGAATAATATAAATACAGTCTATTATACAGCATTATTCACATGTGAATAATATAAATACAGTCTATTATACAGCATTATTCACATGTGAATAATTTAAATACAGTCTATTATACAGCATTATTCACATGTAAATAATATAAATACAGTCTATTATACAGCATTATTCACATGTGAATAATACAAATGCAGTCTATTATACAGCATTATTCACATGTGAATAATATAAATACAGTCTATTATACAGCATTATTCACATGTGAATAATATAAATACAGTCTATTATACAGCATTATTCACATGTGAATAATATAAATACAGTCTATTATACAGCATTATTCACATGTGACTAATACAAATGCAGTCTATTATACAGCATTATTCACATGTGAATAAAATAAATACAGTCTATTATACAGCATTATTCACATGTGAATAATATAAATACAGTCTATTATACAGCATTATTCACATGTGAATAACATAAATACAGTCTATTATACAGCCTTATTCACATGTGAATAATATAAATACATTATACATTTAAGTACATTATTGTATATATATAACGTTATTGTATATATTCTCACTTTTTATGCCAGTCTTTGGCAGTTTTCCCCTAAAGTTTCACCTGAAACTGTTTTACCTTGAAGTTATGTGTGCCCACAACGAAAGATGCACAGTTGCTGACAAAATAATCATTCAAAAACAGTGGTGTTCCATTTCACAGTGAGACTGGGACAAATGTTAAAGATATAACAGTCTTTAGGTTTTACTTGACGATATATAGACCTACAAATTATTGCCGATAAACTATATACTTTACAGATACTGTATAATGATTGTATTTCAGTCAGTACAGATTGGCGTCTTATTAGTGTTGTGCTTTACAAACTCAAACATGTTTCGTGCTGACGCAAAAACTAGCTTATCTCTTTCCGTAGCTAGCTTTTCCGGCTAATACCGAAGCATGCCGATGTGTTAGTACGCTAGAAAAAGAGTTCCTCAGTGTTCTCTCTTACAATAACAATGTTGTTACAGCTTGGTTATTGTACAGGTTACGGAACGTAAATAAAGTATCCTTGACGGTTTCTGAATAAATTTTTAAAGGGACTTAGAGGTAAAATAGATTGATTGATTGCGAGCCACCAAGAACGAGACGATTTTTACATGTTTTAATTAGGGATGTCCCGATCCAGGTTTTTGCACTTCCGATCCGATACCGATATTGTTTTTTCACTTCCGATCCGATACCGATACTGACCGATACTGGCCTATCCGAGCATGTATTAAAGTTTAAAGTTATTTAGCCTACTTAGTTGTCAGAATCATGTTGAAAAGGGTTTTAGTACTCTTGATAACAACTAGCCAGCTGAATTAGGGGAGTTTGAATAATACACAATGGTTGGTAACAAGAAACTGACCTGTTTATTCAAGGATAAACACAAAATAGACAAAATTATACATGACAAACAGAAATGGCATCATTGAAACTAGGGCTGGGCGATATGGCCTTTTTTTAATATTGCGATATTTTAAGGCCATATTGCGAAACACGATATACATCTCGATATTTTGCCTTAGCCTTGAATGAACACTTGATGCATATAATCACAGCAGTATGATGATTCTATGTGTTTTGATTGATTGAGACTTTTATTAGTAGGTTGCACAGTGAAGTACATATTCCGTACAATTGACCACTAAATGGTAACACCCGAATAGGTTTTTCAACTTGTTTAAGTCGGGGTCCACTTATTTTTGATTCATGATACAGATATATACTATCAGATATATACTATCATCATAATACAGTCATCACACAAGATAATCACATTGAATTATTTACATTATTTATAATCCGGGGTGTGGAGGGGGGCGCCGGATGTAAGTGTCAAAAAGACAGCCAAAAGAGTTTGATATGAGAATAAATCTAAAGTTAAAATATAGGGTAGAAATGCACCCATTTGCAGGAAATGTAGTCTTGATTTTCAAAATGTTCTTTCAATGCTTGCATGTCTACATTAAAACATTCTTCTTCATACTGCATTAATATATGCTACTTTTAAACTTTCATGCAGAGAAGGAAATCACAACTAAAAAAAATCACTATTTTTTTCATACGGTGTTGATCTGGAAATGTTTGCCTCGGCATTTTGATGGTGTGGACGTGTGGCACCGAATGGAGATAAGCGTCTCGACAGACGTTACAATATTTGAACAATGATGACGAAAACTGTTTTCTCTGTCATGTCCGTGTGTCGAAATTTGTTATGCGCTTATTTTTTTATTTGATTTTGTGCGTGGCATATATTTGCCGTGCGCAGAGGACGCTTGAGCAGGCGCGCACCTTAGCGGCTGCGCTAGCATCACAGCTAACGTTAGCCACGCTGCTACCTCTCTGCTGGGAGAGGACATATACGTATGTGAAGTATGACGTGTGTAAGAAGTTGCGCTTGCTGTCTGTGAGAAGGAGACAGAAGGAGTGGGAAGAGCCTGTAGTGCAATGCCAGCAGCTAAAAGCAACTGCGTGAGAATTCACAGACCTGTGGATGTGTTGAAGGTGTGCTGGAAAATGCGGAACGGAAATAGGGAGCAGCAGAAAAGTGGAATGTATTATTTAAATCTGTGCGTTGGAAAACACGGACCGGAGTTTTTTTTTAAACTGGATCTGAATCGGCATTTTCCCATGCCTTGCCGATACGCATTTTTTGGCAAATATCGGCGGCCGATCCGATCCAAATATCGGATCGGGACATCTAGTTTTAATGCAAAAAACTTTTGTCTTCTTGTCTGTCATGATTGTGAATGATAGGCAAAATTCCCCCCCAAAAAGTCCAGGTCTCCTTTAATGTCTCTTGTTTTCATGTTAGCATTTAAGATCGCTAACAAGCTAATGCTAGTCAATCCATGGTTTTATCACGGGTTTATGATCATTTTAATTTAATGCGGTTGTAATACCGGTCGTAAGTTTCACGTAGGGTTGCAAAATTCCGGGAATATTCAAAGTTGGAAACTTTCCATGGAAATTAACGGGAATATATGGGAATTAATGGAAAAATAATGGGGAAAAAACATTGAATGCAATATTCTAGATCTTGCAGCATGATTATTAGCTAAAACAACCTGATTTAATGCAAATTCAGTAGAATTTCAACCCTGCACTGTGCATTCCTCCATCACATGCACAGATAATTGCCAGCATGCTACACACTACAGCAGGGCTATTGAGGCCACACTAGTATTAAAGCCCAAGGACTTCATCCAGTCAGGTAAGTTTTGATGATATTACTGGGGTAAATATATTTGATCTATGGTATTTAAGTTTAATAGAGGTGTAATTGCTTGATACTGTATGACTGTGACTACTCCAGCAGACTTCCACTCAAGCTAGCGAGCTGTTCCTGTACTTGTTAAATGATTTTGGGGCCAATATCTCTAGCTAGCTAGGTTTATGCACCACCACAGTCTCATAATGAACCGAAAATATTCTCCGTTAGCCGTGATGCTAATTTTCTCCATGTTAAATCCCATTCATTTATGCTAACAACGTTAGCGATCCGAATTTACTTTTTTTGTGATCTGTAAAGTTCAACTAGCAAATACTAAATCAAAACTCTGCCTTCTGTTCTGCGAGCCATTCTGTTGTCATACAAGAATGTAGGTTATAGTTTGATTTAGCATGCTGATTGAGTGTTCATTTAGTCATCTAGCCTATTTCTATTCATTTGTCCATCAGTCAAATATTTTTAAAGACTACTCCAGTTGTTTAGCTGACTGAATTTCCCCCAGGGATCAATAAAGTACTTCCTATTCTATTAGAGTATATTCTATTTATATCTGTGTATGGCATTGCATTAGAGTTTTACAAGAATAAATACAAACCCCGTTTCCATATGAGCTGGGAAATTGTTAGATGTAAATATAAACGGAATACAATGATTTGCAAATCATTTTCAACCCATATTCAATTGAATGCACTACAAAGACAACATATTTGATGTTCAAACTCATATACTTAATTTTTTTTTTTGCAAATAATAATTAACTTAGATTTTCACGGCTGCAACACGTGCCAAAGTAGTTGGGAAAGGGCATGTTCACCACTGTGTTACATGACCTTTCCTTTTAACAACACTCAGTAAACGTTTGGGAACTGAGGAGACACATTTTTTAAGCTTCTCAGGTGGAATTCTTTCCCATTTTTGCTTGATGTACAGCTTAAGTTGTTCAACAGTCCGGGGGTCTCTGTTGTGCTATTTTAGGTTTCATAATGCGCCACACATTTTCAATGGGAGACAGGTCTGGACTACAGGCAGACCAGTCTAGTACCCGCACTCTTTTACTATGAAGCCACGTTGATGTAACACGTGGTATGGCATTGTCTTGCTGAAATAAGCAGGGGTGTCCATGGTAACGTTGCTTGGATGGCAACATATGTTGCTCCAAAACCTGTATGTGCCTTTCAGCATTAATGGCGCCTTCACAGATGTGTAAGTTACCCATGTCTTGGACATTAATACACCCCCATACCATCACAGATGCTGGCTTTTCAACTTTGCGCCTATAACAATCTGGATGGTTCTTTTCCTCTTTGGTCCGGAGGACACGGCATCCACAGTTTCCAAAAACAATTTGAAATGTGGACTCGTCAGAACACTTTTCCACTTTGTATCAGTCCATCTTAGATAAGCTCAGGCTCAGCGAAGCCGACGGCGTTTCTGGGTGTTGTTGATAACCGGTTTTCGCCTTGCATAGGAGAGTTTTAACTTGCACTTACAGATGTAGCGACCAACTGTAGTTACTGACAGTGGGTTTCTGAAGTGTTCCTGAGCCCATGTGGTGATATCCTTTACACACTGATGTCGCTTGTTGATGAAGTACAGCCTGAGGGATCGAGGTTCACGGGCTTAGCTGCTTACGTGCAGTGATTTCTCCAGATTCTCTGAACCCTTTGATGATATTACGGACCGTAGATGGTGAAATCCCTAAATTCCTTGCAATAGCTGGTTGAGAAAAGTTTTTCTTAAACTGTTCAACAATTTGCTCACGCATTTGTTGACAAAGTGTTGACCCTCGCCCCATCCTTGTTTGTGAATGACTGAGCATTTCATGGAATCTACTTTTATACCCAATCATGGCACCCACCTGTTCCCAATTTGCCTGTTCACCTGTGGGATGTTCCAAATAAGTGTTTGATAAGCATTCCTCATCTTTATCAGTATTTATTGCCACCTTTCCCAACTTCTTTGTCACGTGTTGCTGGCATCAAATTCTAAAGTTAATGATTTGCAAAAAAAAAAAAGTTTATCAGTTTGAACATCAAATATGTTGTCTTTGTAGCATATTCAATTGAATATGGGTTGAAAAGGATTCGCAAATCATTGTATTCCGTTTATATTTACATCTAACACAATTTCCCAACTCATATGGAAACGGGGTTTGTAAATACAAACATAATAATGCCACATACACCATCTGATGTGTGGAGACATTTCACCCCAACCAATCCCCACACAGTAATTACTTGCCTGGGGAAATAAGAGTTGTTAATCCTGTTCAACTAAGTTAACCTGAACTGAAGACATATTTGATACACAATTGTGAGGGTTTGCATTATAGAATCCGGCCGGGTTAGGAAATAGTACAGCTGCTGGGATGCAGAGTCCGTTGAAGGTGTACATTTGCAAATACTGTGCAAAGAGCTATGTCAAAAATGCCACAAAGATGCAGCAGAATATAGACAAGTGCCCAATAATATATCATTACTGTAATTCCACATTAATTCCCATTTATTCCCATTAATTCCCATGGAAGGTGTCCAACATTTAAATAATCAAAAAATGGTCAATGTTTCCAAACTTCCCGTGGTAAATTTTCGGAAATTTACCGGAAACTTTCCACCCCTTTGCAACCCAAGTTTAGGGATGTCCCGATCAAGGTTTTTGCACTTCCGATCCGATACCGATACTGACCGATAATGGCCTATCCGAGCATGTATTAAAGTTTAAAGTTATTTAGCCTACTTAGTTGTCAGAATCATGTTGAAAAGGGTTTTAGTACTCTTGATAACAACTAGCCAGCTGAATTAGGGGAGTTTGAATAATACACAATGGTTGCTAACAAGAAACTGACCTGTTTATTCAAGGATAAACACAAAATAGACCAAATTATACATGACAAACAGAAATGGCATCATTGAACTAGGGCTGGGCGATATGGCCTTTTTTTAATATTGCGATATTTTAAGGCCATATTGCGATACATGATATACAGTACATCTCGATATTTTGCCTTAGCCTTGAATGAACACTTGATGCATATAATCAGCAGTATGATGATTCTATGTGTTTTGATTGATTGATTGAGACTTTTATTAGTAGGTTGCACAGTGAAGTACATATTCCGTACAATTGACCACTAAATGGTAACACCCCAATAAGTTTTTCAACTTGTTTAAGTCGGGGTCCACTTAAATTGATTCATGATACAGATATCAGATATATACTATCATCATAATACAGTCATCGCACAAGATAATCACATTGAATTATTTACATTATTTATAATCCGGGGTGTGGAGGGGGGCGCCGGATGTAAGTGTCAAAAAGACAGCCAAAAGAGTTTGATATGAGAATAAATCTGAAGTTAAAATATAGGGTAGAAATGCACCCATTTGCAGGAAATGTAGTCTTGATTTTCAAAATTTTCTTTCAAGGCTTGCATGTCTACATTAAAACATTCTTCTTCATACTGCATTAATATATGCTACTTTTAAACTTTCATGCAGAGAAGGAAATCACAACTAAAAAAAATCACAAATTTTTTCATACGGTGTTGATCTGGAAATTTTTGCCTCGGCATTTTGATGGTGTGGGCGTGTGGCACCGAATGGAGATAAGCGTCTCGACAGACGTCACAATATTTGAACAATGATGACGAAAACTGTTTTCTCTGTCGTGTCGGTGTGTCGAAAATTGTTATGCGCTTATTTTTTTATTAGATTTTGTGCGTGGCATATAATTGCTATGCGCAGAGGACGCTTAAACAGTGCGCAATTGCACAGGCGCGCACCTTAGAGGGAGCGTTGGTCACACGGCTGCGCTAGCATCACAGCTAACGTTAGCCATGCTGCTACCTCTCTGCTGGGAGAGGACGTACACGTATGTGATGTATGACGTGACGGTATGTGACGTATGACGTGACAGTATGTGACGTGTGTAAGAAGGTGCACTTGCTGTCTGTGAGAGGGAGACACAGGAAAGAGTGAGAAGAGCCTGTCGTGTAATGCCAGCAGCTAAAAGCAACTGCGTGAGAATCCACAGACCTGTGGATGTGTTGAAGGTGTGCTGGAAAATGCGGAACGTAAATTACGGAGCAGCAGAAAAGTGGAATGTATTATTTAAATCGGTGCGTTGGAAAACACGGACCGGAGTTTTTTTTAAACTGGATCTGGATCGGCATTTTCCCATGCCTTGCCGATACGCTTTTTTTGGCAAGTATCGGCGGCCGAGCCGATCCAAATATCGGATCGGGACATCCCTAGTTTTAATGCAAAAAACTTTTGTCTTCTTGTCTGTCATAATGATTGTGAATGATAGGCAAAATTCCCCCCAAAAAAGTGCAGGTCTCCTTTAATGTCTCTTGTTTTCGTGTTAGCATTTAAGATCGCTAACAAGCTAATGCTAGTCAATCCATGGTTTTATCACGGGTTTATGATCATTTTAAGTTAATACGGTTGTAATACCGGTCGTAAGTTTCACGTAGGGTTGCAAAATTCCGGGAATATTCAAAGTTGGAAACCTTCCATGGAAATTAACGGGAATATATGGGAATTAATGGAAAAATAATGGGAAAAAACATTGAATGCAATATGCTAGATCTTGCAGCATGATTATTAGCTAAAACAACCTGATTTAATGCAAATTCAAAATATCGGATCGGGACATCCCTACCCAAGTTTCACGTTTATATGCATGTATTACCGTATTTTCCGCACCATAAGGCGCCCTGGGTTATAAGCCGCGCCTTCAATGAACGGCATATTTCAAAACTTTGTCCACCTATAAGCCGCCCCCGTGTTGTAAGCCGCATCTAACTGCGCTAAAGGAATGTCAAAAAAACAGTTAGATAGGTCAGTCAAACTTTAATAATATATTAAAAACCAGCGTTCTAACAACTCTGTTCACTCCCAAAATGTACGCAAATGTGCAATCACAAACATACGTATATCAACATGGACAGAGCTGCGTGAAAAAAGCCACCCGGCCTCTTCGCGTAAACTTAAACTTACCTTAACCACTCGCTCATCTTTTCTTCATCCATCCCTTCGAGTTAGCTTTTATGATGACGCCGGCTGGAAAGGTCTCTTTTGGCAAGGTCTTCCTTTTGAATATCACCATGGGTGGAAGTTTCTGGCCATTAGCATGGCAAGCTAGAACCACAGTGAAGGATGACTTCTCATTCCCTGTGGTGCGAATATTCACCGTACGTGCTCCCGTTGTATCCACAGTGCGGTTCACAGGAATATCAGTTGCTGTGAAATAGTAATCCGTGTGCGGATGGAGAGATTGCGTCTTTTCATGAACCGGATCCCTGTCGCTTAGTAGGAGCCATTTTGTGGTCTTTACAGATGTAAACACACAAAGGAAATGAAACGTACGGTGATATCCGCATGCTTTTTCTTCTTCTACACGGGCGGGTGGTTGCCTACAGTAGAAGAAGAAGCGCTTCCTGTTCTATGGGGGCGGGTGCTTACCTTGGCGGTTGCTTGCGTAGAAGAAGCGCTTCCTGTTCTACCGGGAAAAAAGATGGCGGCTGTTTACCGAAGTTGCGAGACCGAAACTTTATGAAAATGAATCTTAATATTTATCCATATATAAAGCGCACCGGGTTATGCACTGTCAGCTTTTGAGAAAATTTGTGGTTTTTAGGTGCGCCTTATAGTGCGGAAAATACGGTACAAAGGCCATCAGCAAAAGTGACTGTTCTGATGGTCTTCCAACCAAAGATGGACAAAGCAGTGTCAGATCCTACGACATGGTGTTATTTTGACATTTGTCTAATTTGCATCATCGGCCAGTATGCATGCATTTTTAAAAAGACAGCATGTTAATGCAAGCATGCATGCTTGGCAGCGTTATATTGTGGCATTTCAGCAAATTAAAACGCCGACTAAAAAACCGACGGCTGTGTGTTTGAGGAAACCCGTCATCTTTCATCACTAATTTAACACACACGACAATGGGATTGAAGGTAGAGGCGAGACATGATGATGACCCAGAGTGAGTTGTTCCCGGGTGGTCAACAACTTCCTCCGGCATACACGAGAAATAGAAGGTGGAAGTCGACTTCAATGTTTATGTCGTGTGTTTCTTCCTGTCTCAGGGCGGCGGAGGAGGAACAGCAGGCCCAGTCAAAGAAAGCCCAGAAGAAACAGCAGAAGGAAGCGGAGAAAGCGGCAAAAAAGGCTGAGAAACAGGCCAAGCTGGTCAGTTGTGTTTTTTTGTGTGTGTGTTTTTCACATCCGTTGCCTCCTCACAGCTGCTTAGACTATATGTCGTGCCTCCTTGCTCGGTATTGTGGGTCCAGCAAGGTTGTTAGTCAGCGGGGGAGGGTAAGACTATCCATTGTTCAAGTATTCCTGCCATTTTAGTTTTGTTTATGTCTGCCCACAAAGTGTTATTTTCCTCCACACTGTGGGAATGACACGTTAGCTCCCACTCAACGCGCAAACATTTTTTTACCGAGACCACTCTAGGTCACGTACGGCCTGCAAAAAAAATCACCCCATTAATAAAACCATCCGGTCTTATTAGACGCTTCCTGTGTGTGTCACAATAAAGACGCGGTGAGGTTGATGGCTGGTGAGGCACTGACTTCATCACAGTCAGATTTACAAACATATGAACCCTAAAGAGTATCTTATTCACCATTTGATTGGCAGCAGTTAACGGGTTATGTTTAAAAGCTCATACCAGCATTCTTTCCTGCTTGGCACTCAGCATCAAGGGTTGGAATTGGGGGTTAAATCACCAAAAATGATTCCCGGGCGCGGCGCCGCTGCTGCCCACTGCTCCCCTCACCTCCCAGGGGGTGAACAAGGGGATGGGTCAAATGCAGAGGACAAATTTCACCACACCTAGTGTGTGTGTGTGTGACAATCATTGCTACTTTAACTTAACTTTAACTTTACACATACAAACTGTAGCACACAAAAAAGCACATTTAATAAAAAAACATTATTATGGTCTTACCTTTACTTATAAATGCGCCGCTGTTGTGCTGGATTAATGAACCCCCTGATGGGAGTGTTATATCAACTAAAGCCCTCACTTCAACTTTCCACGTGCAAGATTGAATCTATTTAAAAAAGTGTAACCGAGGGTTTATAAATGTCGCCTATACTGTATGAAACTACAAAATAACAAACACGGAGGCTCCAGTTTACACGAGGACCACTTTATTTACATTCTTTCAAAAACTTCCGCTCCACTCCGTGTCAAAATTCCGCTCTTAGCGCCTTCAAAATAAGAGCTCAAGGCATATACTGTATAACAGCGCATAACAGGAACTTAACATCACAAAGAGGAAAGCCCATAAAAATAGGTTACAAAAGTTATTTAATAAGAAGCCAAAAAGTGCAAAAACAATAATGTTCGTGTTGGAGGAGTTGTGAATTAGGTACACCTGCAGTCTGCAGGCGTACCTAATGTTGTGGCCCTGCAGTCATTCACAACTCCTCCAACACGAACATTATTGTTTTTGCACTTTTTGGCTTCTTATGAAATAACTTTTTTAAATAGATTCAATCTTGCACGTGGAAAGTTTAAGTGTGGGCTTTAGTTGATATAACACTCCCATCAGGGGTTGCCGTGCATTCTACGGCGGGGGTGCAGGAGGCGAGCCTCAGCCAGTGCGTCTTTTGCAGCCGTTTTATGATCGCTCAGCACAAGAAATACGTTACACACATACAGTTGTTGACAAAATACACTGTACATTATATACCTCAGCTAACTAAACTATGGAAATGTATAATATAGTTCATATAGCAATATGGTCTCACTGCACAGCAGACCAGCAGTTAGCCGAGTCCGTCCATGTTGAGGCACTGAGTGACGTGCCTCAACTGGCTGCTGTTCACCGCACCGTCTCTTCTCAGTATTTGAACGGCAAATGTGAAAATTCAGCGATTTTGAATAAAAATAATCTAAAACTAGTGAAGTTAAATGGAAAATAACTTTAAAGTATAATCACTGGATACATTTAACAATTTAATGTATATTTTTTTCTTTTTACATTTTTTTTCTTTCCATGATGGCAGGTGAGGCCCAACCTCACCTGCCTCTAGTGACTGCACGTCACTGTAAAGACGTATACACTTGCACTGCTACAAAGAGATGTGGTGCTACCTGTTAGGTGACAGCTAATGATGCAAACTAAACGACGATGCATTTAACCGTGTGTTCCTATTGGCTGGTTTGCTGACACCTGTCATAGCGACAGCAAAAGGCAGACACCCAGAGGTGATGTCTCTAAAAATTTGAATACAGCTTCCTCTGTCGCGGTTTAAAAGTGTTTTCAATGGCCAATTTAGTTACATGCATCCTGACCAATTATGCAAATTTGACAATCCAATCCAAAACACTTTATTTGTATAGCACATTTAAAAAACCCAATATAAGTTTCAGAAAGTGCTGCACAGAAGTTAAAGGGGAACATTATCACAATTTCAGAATGGTTAAAACCATTAAAAATCAGTTCCCAGTGGCTTATTATATTTTTCGAAGTTTTTTTCAAAATTTTACCCATCACGCAATATCCCTAAAAAAAAGCTTCAAAGTGCCTGATTTTAACCATCGTTATATACACCCGTCCATTTTCCTGTGACGTCACATAAAGTTAAAGTTAAAGTTAAAAGTTAAAGTACCAATGATTGTCACACACTAGGTGTGGTGAAATTATTCTCTGCATTTGACCCATCACCCTTGATCACCCCCTGGGAGGTGAGGGGAGCAGTGAGCAGCAGCGGTGGCTGCGCCCGGGAATCATTTTTGGTGATTTAACCCCCAATTCCAACCCTTGATGCTGAGTGCCAAGCAGGGAGGCAATGGGTCCCATTTTTATAGTCTTTGGTATGACCCGGCCGGGATTTGAACTCACAACCTACCGATCTCAGGGCGGACACTCTAACCACTAGGCCACTGAGTAGGTAGTGAAGCCAACACAAACAAACATGGCGGAAAGAACAGCAAGCTATAGCGACATTAGCTCGGATTCAGACTCGGATTTCAGCGGCTTAAGCGATTCAACAGATTACGAATGTATTGAAACGGATGGTTGTAGTGTGGAGGCAGGTAGCGAAAACGAAATTGAAGAAGAAACTGAAGCTATTGAGCCATATCGGTTTGAACCGTATGCAAGCGAAACCGACGAAAACGACACGACAGCCAGCGACACGGGAGAAAGCGAGGACGAATTCGGCGATCGCCTTCTAACCAACGATTGGTATGTGTTTGTTTGGCATTAAAGGAAACTAACAACTATGAACTAGGTTTACAGCATATGGAATACATTTGGCAACAACATGCACTTTGAGAGTGCAGACAGCCCAATTTTCATCAATTAATATATTCTGTAGACATACCCTCATCCGCTCTCTTTTCCTGAAAGCTGATCTGTCCAGTTTTGGAGTTGATGTCAGCAGGCCAGGGAAGCTATGGTCGGTGGCATAAGGGACGGTGTGAGCCAAGACATCCAGGGGGTTTAGCTCGCTCGTCTGCGGGAACAAACTGCCGCCATTGCTTGCCGTGCTACCGAGGTCCTTTGTCCCTGAATTGCTCACACACTCCGGCAGATTCAATGGGGGTCTGGCGGCAGATTTCTTTGACTTTATGGTTGGAAATGCATCTGCTTTGAGTGTCGCAGGATATCCACACATTCTTGCCATCTCTGTCGTAGCATAGCTTTCGTTCGGTAAAGTGTGCGGAACAAACGTCCAATTTCTTGCCACTTTCGCATCTTTGGGCCACTGGTGCAACTTGAATCCGTCCCTGTTCGTGTTGTTACACCCTCCGACAACACACCGACGAGGCATGATGTCTCCAAGGTACGGAAAACTGTCGAAAAAACGGAAAATAACAGAGCTGATTTGACTCGGTGTTTGAGAAAATGGCGGATTGCTTCCCGATGTGACGTCACGTTGTATAATAGAAAGGCGTTTAATTCGCCAAAATTCACCCATTTAGAGTTCGGAAATCAGTTAAAAAAATATATGGTCTTTTTTCTGCAACATCAAGGTATATATTGACGCTTACATAGGTCTGGTGATAATGTTCCCCTTTAAAGCATTTATCGGCCACAGCAGAAAATGCACTATCACCTCTGGATTTTAAACGGGTTTTTGGGCCGACAAGAAGAAACTGATCAGCTGACCTCGGAGACGTTGTGGGGGTGTTCATTTTTAAAAGGTCTGACATATATTGTGGTGCTAATCCGTTAAGAGATTTAAAAACACACAATATTTTAAAATTAATTCTAAAATGAACTGGGAGCCAGTGAAGGGATGCTAAAATGTGTTCATGTTTTTTTTAGTGCCAGTTAAAAGGCGAGCACCAGCATTTTGGACTAACTGCAATCAAGCGATTGAGGCCTGGTTTGTACCAACGTAGAGGAAGTTGCATTATTTCAAACGTGATGAAATAAAAGCATGGATTACCCGCTCAAAGTCATCACAAGATAAAACTTTTGCTAAACGTCTTAGATGATAAAAACTAGATCGTACAATGGATTTCCATCCATCCATCCATTTTCTACCGCTTATTCCCTTCGGGGTCGCGGGGGGCGCTGGAGCCTATCTCAGCTACAATCGGGCGGAAGGCGGTGTACACCCTGGACAAGTCGCCACCTCATCGCAGGGCCAACACAGATAGACAGACAACATTCACACTCACATTCACACACTAAGGCCAATCTACATCCTGAAAATATGCAAACAAAACTGTGTTTAGATCATTGATACTGCAAACTTGCATAAATAAATATTAAGGAATATAACATTCAACAACAATGGATTTCCAATTTAAGTTAAGTTAAGTAAAAGTACCAATGATTGTCACACACACACACTAGGTGTGGCGAAATTTGTCCTCTGCATTTGACCCATCCCCTTGTTCACCCCCTTGGGAGGAGAAAGTCTGGGCTTCCCTGCTTAGGCTGCTGCCCCTACGACCCAACCTCGGATAAGCGGAAGAAGATGGATGGATGGATGTGCAAAACTGCAACATAGAAGTCCTAAAATAAAAGAGCTCGTCAGATTTTTCCCTGATTTTTAGAATTGTGTCCATTACTGTATTTACCAGAAATAAATATTTGATTATTGACGTTTTCTAATCGATTTTACAATCGCCCCATGTCCGAATTGCGTTTCACCACACCTTTAATGGTGCCAGTGTCCAGCGCGGTACATGGTTGATGGCTTTGTTTGAGTATGCCTGAAGAGAAACCCAGCGTCCATTGTTGAAACATGTGATGCCTGTCCTATTCAGCACTCATTCTATGTCCAATCACTTCATCAATCAATCAATCAATCAATCAATGTTTATTTATATAGCCCTAAATCACAAGTGTCTCAAAGGGCTGCACAAGCCACAACGACATCCTCGGTACAAAGCCCACATAAGGGCAGGGAAAAACTCACCCCAGTGGGACGTCGATGTGAATGACTATGAGAAACCTTGGAGAGGACCGCATATGTGGGTAACCCCCCGCCCCCTCTAGGGGAGACCGAATGCAATGGATGTCGAGTGGGTCTGACATAATATTGTGAGAGTCCAGTCCATAGTGGATCCAACATAATAGTAAGAGTCCAGTCCATAGTGGGGCCAGCAGGACACCATCCCGAGTGGAGACGGGTCAGCAGCGCAGAGATGTTCCCAGCCGATGCCACAAGGAAGAGGGGAGCAGAGGAGAAAAGAAAAGAAACGGCAGATCAACTGGTCTAAAAGGGGGGGTCTATTTAAAGGCTAGAGTATACAAATGAGTTTTAAGATGGGACTTAAATGCTTCTACTGAGGTAGCATCTCTAATTGTTACCGGGAGGGCATTCCATAGTACTGGAGCCCCAATAGAAAACACTCTATAGCCCGCAGACTTTCTTTGGGCTCTGGGAATCACTAATAAGCCGGAGTTCTTTGAACGCAGATTTCTTGCCGGGACATATGGTACAATACAATCGACAAGATAGGACGGAGCTAGACCGTGTAGTATTCTATACGTAAGTAGTAAAACCTTAAAGTCACATCTTAAGTGCACAGGAAGCCAGTGCAGGTGAGCCAGTATAGGCGTAATATGATCAAACTTTCTTGTTCTTGTCAAAAGTCTAGCAGCCGCATTTTGTACCAATTGTAATCTTTTAATGCTAGACATAGGTAGACCCGAAAATAATACATTACAGTAGTCGAGACGAGACGTAACGAACGCATTAATAATGATCTCAGCGTCGCTAGTGGATAAAATAGAACACATTTCACCGATATTACGGAGATGAAAGATGAGTAATCGTTGAAAGGTACCTCGTCACGTTACCCACTATGACTGCTTGGTCTCGGGCCAGGACACTGGGCTGACAGTTCATCTGAAAGCACGCCTTCTCATTTTTTTTTTTGTCAACTGCTTTTTGCTCCACAAGTTGCTCTGATGACTTTAGCAACGCTATCTTCATCGGATGCTGCAATACCATCAATCATGCGATTGGATTACCGTGTCAAGGCTGGGCGATTCCAATTGAGTCCAGCAGCGTCAGGCAGTTCCACGCACTCATTTGCATAGGAAATGAAAGTCTACATCCACCAAGATTCCATCTGTGGCACATTTGCTTTCATATCGGGATGTCGAGAGTGTCTGTCCATTACAAAGCAATACCTCCAGCTGCCATTCCTCATTGTCTGTCTGTTGGAGCAGTATGTATGAAGAAGATCCAGGGCTTCTCCCTACTGTGATATTAGAATGGGGTGGGTTATTGCTAGGGACGGGATGATTAACTGGTTTCCAAGGAATTGCGGACATGGGCTTGTGAGATACGGATGCATCGGTAGAGCAGTTTTAATTCGCTGCGGTCCTGGAGGATATTTGCGGTGCATTGGATTTAAACTCAAAACGATTAAATTCACTTTTGATGTATTTTAACAAAAAAATATGAATTATGTAACTAATAAGACTAATGCTATTTGCACAGCAACATGATGCCTTTATTTCTTTCACAGAAAAGAGTAATTCGTATAATTTTTACAGTAGGATATAGAGACCACACAAATCCACTCTTCATTAGGTCAGGATTATTACAACTAAAAGACATTGTAGAATTGCATACTCTTATTAGTGATGTTCAAAGCTAGAAATAAAGTTCTTCCGAAGGACTTACAAAAGTTATTTGTGTTCACGTCTGAAGATGAGAACCACAGAAGGCCGTATGATTTTAAACATCCAAGAGTGCGAACAAATTTGAAACAAATGTGCTGGTGTGAAAGCATGGAATTCTCTAAAGAAAGACTTAAAAAGTTGCAAGAATATCTTTGAAAAGTTACAAAAAGAGACAACTGGAATTATATCAAACTGATTTTTGATTTTACAGAGCGACAGGTGATTAGATAATAAGGCAAACCTGGGCCATCTACGCACGTGTCGCTGACTTCGAAGCCGGTCCTGGCACACCCCGTTCCACTGCAGACCCGCAGGCCACGCCCCCCCTCCACAATTACATTTCAACATTTCTGCCAACCAAAATTTGCTTCAGCCTGCGACACATAGTCATTTTGATAGTAGGCTATTATAGCTAATATAGACACTTACGTCATGTTTTTTGATTGATTGAGACTTTTATTAGTAGGTTGCACAGTGAAGTACATATTCCGTACAATTGACCACTAAATGGTAACACCCGAATAAGTTTTTCAACTTGTTTAAGTTGATATACTATCATATATACTATCATCATAATACAGTCATCACACAAGATAATCATCAGGGTGTATTCATAGAATTATTTACATTATTTATAATTCGGAGTGTGGAGGGGGGGTTAGGTTTGGTTGTTATCAGTCATCAACAATTGAGAACAGAGAAATGGATATTGAAAAAGTGTAGGTCTGACTTGGTAGGATATGTACAGCAAGTAGTGGACAGAGAGAGAGAGAGAGAGAGAGATCAGAAGGCATAAGAAAAATATCTGCATTTGATTGTTTACATTTGATTATTAACAACAATCCGGGGAGGGTGTTAGTTTAGGGTTGAAGTTGCCTGGAGGTGAACTTTTATTGCGGTTTTGAAGGAGGATAGAGATGCCCTTTCTTTTATACCTGTTGGAGCGCATTCCACATTGATGTGGCATAGAAAGAGACCTTTGTTAGATCGGAATCTGGGTTTAACGTGGTTAGTAGAGCTCCCCCTGGTGTTGTGTGTTGTCTTTTTATATACGGATTTTCATTTTTTGCGGCTCCAGACAGATTTGTTTTTTGTATTTTTGGTCCAACGTTTTGGGTTGCCGACCGCTGCCATATAGGAAAGAAGGGTTTTTCAAGCTTTGGCTTCTATTTGGCACTTGGTCGCCTTGACTTCCCAAGCCAAAGACCGTGCTGCACTGCATTTCCATCAAGAGTAGACATGGTACTAAGTCTTGAGGCAGTTACACAACCTGTCCCTCACTGTAAGTGTTGTTTGCTGCAGTTTAATTGTGAATACACGAATAAACTCCCATCACCTCTTTGTGTTGCAGGCCGGTGATCAGAAAACTGTGGAGGAAGATGTAAGTATCCTCCAAAGTTGACAGTTTAGCTTCTCTGACTCACCTGTTGATCCACACCTTTTTACAGCATTTGTTGAGTAAGCGCCCGCATGCACCCCACCTGTCACTTCCCTGTAGATTAAACCTTATCATCTTTTATCTCGCATGTACGAGCCACACTGACGCTTGTGAAAGAAAAGTGAAAGGTGTTTTGGAGAAAAGCGAAGAGCTGACAATTAACCTTGTCTTTTCAAAATGTTTCAGGACTTTGCCAAGGATCGTTATGGTGTTGCAGCAATGGTCCGGTCCCAAGAAAAACTGGGTTAGTTTGCCCATTTATATTTTCAATATATGTGCTGCTATAGATGTTTGTCAGTGGTGCCAATGGCAGTGTGTGCTGCTCCATGTCTTGGACAGTGTGTGATTGTATAGCTTATATTACATGTTTTTATATTAAGCTCTTTTGCACCGTGCCTTTTTGCAATCCCTAGAGACACTTTCTCATTGACAGCTAAATGACAACGCTTCATTTGATTTGATTTGATTTCTTCTTCTACTTGTCACTCGTACGCCAGTGCTTCTCAATTATTTTGTTACGCCCTCCCAGGATGAAGAAAACATTTTGCGACCCCCCACCTGGGCCCCTTCCCATTCTCCCCCAGTGAATATAAAGACCGTATTTTCCAGACTATAGAGCACACATTTTTTTTTCCCTGGAAAAAAACATTTTATTTAATAGCCACACAAGTTATTTACCCTGTAGTATTCTGTAAATGTTTATTTACATACCTTTATAGTTTCCAAATGGTGTCTGTAACACGGCAGTAAAACGGCTGATCAAACAAAACAGAAGTCATCGCCGTGGACCCACTAGCTGCGGAAGCTAGCTCTCCAATCAGCTAAACAGACTCAATAACTCCACGGTTACGTCTTGGTGAATTTACTGAGGACTTTGTAAAACTGAAACCACACAAAAAGAATAGCTACCGTATTTTCGGACTATAAGTCACAGTTTTTTTCATAGTTTGGTCGGGGATGCGACTTATACTCAGGAGGGACTTATGTGTGGAATTATTAACACATTACCGTAAAATATCAAATAATATTATTTAGCTCATTCACGTAAGAGACTAGACGTATAAGATTTCATGGGATTTAGCGCGATTAGGAGTGACAGATTGTTTGGTAAACGTATAGCATGTTCTATATGTTATAGTTATTTGAATGACTCTTACCATAATATGTTACGTTAACATACCAGGCACGTTCTCAGTTGGTTATTTATGCCTCATATAACGTACACTTATTCAGCCTGTTGTTCACTATTCTTTATTTATTTTAAATTGCCTTTCAAATGTCTATTCTTGGTGTTGGCTTTTATCAAATACATTTCCCCAAAAAATGCGACTTATACTCCAGTGCGACTTATATATGTTTTTTCCCTTCTTTATTATGCATTTTCGGCAGGTGCGCCTTATACCCCGGTGCGACTTATAGTCCGAAAAATACGGTAGATAATAAGGCTCACCTGGGCCATCTACGCACCTGTCGCTGACTTTGAGGCCGGTCCTGGCACACCCTGTTCCGCTGCAGGCCCGCAGGCCACGCCCCCCTCCACAATTACATTTCAACATTTCTGTCAACCAAAATTTGCTTCAGCCTGCGACACAGTCATTTTGATAGTAGGCTATTATAGGTAATCTAGAGTAGGGATGTCCCGATCCAGGTTTTTGCACTTCCGATCCGATACCGATGTTGTTTTTGCACTTCCGATCCGATACTGGCCGATACTGGCCTATCCGAGCATGTATTAAAGTTAAAACTGAAACCATACAAAAAGAATAGCTACCGTATTTTTCGGATTATAAGTCGCAGTTTTTGTCATAGTTTGGCCGGGGGTGCGACTTATGTGTGGAATTATTAACACATTACCGTAAAATATCAAATAATATGAGACTTATACTCCGGAGCGACTTATACTGTGAAAAATACGGTAGCTTGATTAAAATTACGATAGCGCGTACAAATATGCATGAAAACATTCAGCGCACATGGGATTGTTTTGTAAGTATAAACAGTTTTAGTTATACTATAAAACATACAACATATGAAGAATTTGTACTAGTAGAAAAACTATGGACGAGTAGAAGATTGAACGGCATGCCGGTTAAAAAAAAAAAATAGCTCTACCGATAAATGGAAGGACACTGCAGCCTTTGGAGTGAACAAAGTCTTGGTGGTGCATAGCACAAACAATAAAACACTCTCTAAGTGTTTTTGCTTATATATTTTTGTAAAATGATTTTTATTATGGCCGTCAGCGAAGAAAAATCCATGAATTAGGGTTCAAAGTTTAGGAAAAAAGTAGCAGCTTATAGTCCGGAATCATTTGTCTATAAAATTGTTGTAAGTACACCTCTGCGTAACATTATATCCTTATTAACATTAAAGAAAAAAAAAAAAATATATATATATATATAGTTTAACTTGCAACAAACAAAAATGTTATTAACATTGTTTTTTAGTCTGTAACAAAGTTACAGACTTTGTTACAGATTGTCACTGTAGATTGCCTTCAGTGACAATCTACAATGTAAATAGTCATAAAAATAAAGAAAAC
>NC_084578.2:7755000-7862500 GCF_033978685.3 Nerophis lumbriciformis
CGGGTTACGGTTGCAGTGATTAAAAAATACGGTTTTTCATTAATAAAATTTTTTTTTTTTTTTTAAAGTTTTATTCACGAAATCGCGTAACAACAATCACAATCGACACTGCTTCCCGTAACTTCCTATCGAGCCATTCCGAATGCCATGCGCGAGGCTATTTATAGCACCGCTGCCAAGCACGAGGCCATTGTTTCCAAACAAGCGAACGATCATGGAATCAGCCGGAGAAAAATCGCAAACGAGTCTTAAACCGAAAAGAAAACTGCAGTCATTCCGTGAAGAATATTCAAAAGCCTATCCGGGAATAATTATCCGTTCCAAAAAGGGTGAAAACTACGCGAATTGCACCTTGTGCAGACAAGATTTTTCGATCGGACACGGAGGAATTAGCGATGTAAAAGACCACGTTGGGACAAAAAAACACAAGTCTAATGCCGTTGCTAGCGATGGGTTTTAGCCACAAAAAGGTAATGACACCAATGTTATCTATTGGAATTGTTTAGTTCTGTTATACTGTTAAAAGTGTTTATACTATTTATGCTTTCAAGTCCAAGTTGAAGAAATCTTGTTAAATGTTGACAGCATAACTACCAAAATACAGAAGTATGTCCTTAATATTTTTGCAGTGCTATTTCTGTTGATTACATTAGAGATGTGATGTGCCACTTTTCAAGTGTCTGATGGCTTAAATTAATTTTCATTAATTTTTCATATTTAGAATTATTTTGAAAGGCTTACAAAAAAACTACATTTGAATTGTAATTCCATGCTATTGACAGGACTATTAATTTTAATGAAGTTAGCTTACCATGTTTACAGTATGATAATTGTGATAGAAATGTGAATTTTAGGCACAGAATATTTTTTTCAATTGAACAAGGCAGTAGATTATACAAGCTTGGACAGAAAGTTAATAATGACACCAATTTTTTTTTTTATGGAATTGTTTAGTACTGTTTTACCATTTGTTTACTGTAAAAAGTGTTTATACTGTTTATACTTTCAATTAACAAATTGAAGTCTTGTGAAAGGTTGACAGGATAACTGGCATTAACTGTCGAAATAATTTCAAACTATTGCAGTTAGCTTACAGAATAAACATGTCAATCAACCCATATGATTTTTGCTGTAATATTTTTGTTTTGAAAAGTCACTGTGACTGATAGAAAAGTGATGGTTTTAGCAACATTTTAACCTGTCTGAATGCAATCAATCATTTTGATTTCAAAAGTTGGCAGGTATGGGGTTGGAATTGGGGGTTAAATCACCAAAAGTGATTCCCGGGCGCGGCCACCGCTGCTGCCCGCTGCTGCCCGCTGCTGCCCGCTGCTCCCCTCACCTCCCAGGGGGTGATCAAGGGTGATGGGTCAAATGCAGAGAATAACTTCACCACACCGTGTGTGTGTGTGTGTGTGTGTGTGTGTGTGTGTGTGTGTGTGTGTGTGTGTGTGACAATCATTGGTACTTTAACTTTTAACTTTAACTTGGGGTCCACGTTAATCAATTCATGGTGTGAGCACACTCACAAACCCCCTTTTTCTTTTTTTTAAAAATAAATCGCACTTAAAAGATTCGCTTCTTATTACCGTATTTTCCGAACGAGAAGGCGCATTTTAAATCCTTTTTTTTCCCCTCAAAACTCGACAGTGCGCCTTATAACCCGGTGCGCCTAATGTACGGAATAATTCTGGTTTGGCTTACCGACTTCGAAGCAATTTTACTTGGTACATGGTGTAATGATAAGTGTGACTAGTAGATGGCAGTCAAACATAAGAGATACGTGTAGACTGCACTGTGATGGCAATATGACTCAAATAAACAACACCAACATTTTATATGTTCCATTGAAAATATAGAACATTACACACGGCATTTAAAAATCTATCAAAATGTTTTAGTACGACTTTGGTAAGCTATGAAGCCGCACCGCTTGATGGATTGTACTGTGTTTCAACACACGAGTATTATTATGGTGTGTGTATAAGGTAAGACGTATTATCTGCCATTTTTGTTTCGCAATATTATGCAAAAGCAACTTTTCTTACCTTCTGGTACCTGCTGATCTGTATTTGGGATCTGCATAAATCCTGAAAAATTGCGCGCGTCCGCTTTTGTAGTCCGTAGTCGATAAGCTTCTTCTTTTTCTCTATCTTTTCTTTATCTTTTTGTAATAGGACATTCATCCTCCGCTGTTGTCATTTTTGATATAAAGTAGTGTAAAGTTCTTACTTATATCTGTCAGTAAACTCGCCATGAAAGTGCTAAAACATACCGGTGTAGTGAGTTTTATTATTCACCCAAGGAACTTTAGTTATTAGAGAGTTCCGGTCGGACGGTTTTTCACGGGACACATTTCCGGCGTTGTTATAGCGAGCCACGGATGAGGAGATAGTTAAATCCCAGCACTCTTAAGTCACTCGGGGTCAGCAAAGTAATGACACGCAGCAACCAGCGATACAAAAAAAATACACGGCTATACTTGGTTAAAATGGAAAAAAAGAGTTTTTCCCCCCCTGCGTTACATCACAACACACATCACGTCACAGGAAAGCTTCATCGACCGAAGAGCCGAGCCACGACAAGCCAGACACGGTCCCCGGGCGCTCCACCATGTCTGCACAATAAGAGAGAAAGGCTCAAATATACCGCAGAGACTACCTTGTACTGTACGTGTGACAATGAAGATCTTCTTCTCAGTTAGCCACCTCCTGCTAGTGTTGTTTTGCACAAAAAGAGAAAGATGTGTGTTCTTGTCTCACATAAGGATTGTGGATTAAAAGCGAAATTTACCCCCACCCCCAAAAGTGCACTTCCCCTTTAAGAGTTGGGCAATATCGTCGTATCAGACATTTGTAATTACTGCTATGCAAAATACCTTCTTTCGTTATCCTCCTAACCAAAAGGGCCGTTATGAAAACCTAAACGCACTTTACATATAGTTAAATTCATTGAAACCGCACATAGAAAGCGAAGACGAGTGCAAATACTAATTTTTGATTCCCCCTGGGTGAGCTTTTCTACATTACATGGGACTGTAACTGTGGATTTTTACACACATTGCCATATTTTAATAAAGGCAACAAAACAGTGGATCTGTAATTGTAACCCCATCGTTTCATTGTTAATTCATCTGATAAGCATTAATTACTTTGGTTACTTTATGATCTCATCAGGCTCTTTGAATATGCTTTGGTCAAGTCAAAGCTAAAACGAAAAGTATATTGAAGTTTAGACCTTGGTTGTCTGAGCACAGTGACCTGTCTATGCTTGTCGTGTCGGACTCCCCTGACCTAGCCATTTGTAGTTCCTCTCACTCACTTGACTCACAGCTTCAGTTCATTTTTATACATTAATTTGCAGCTACAAAGAAATACATTTATCTCTGTGTGTGTGTGTGTGTGTGTGCATATATATATATATATATATATATATATATATATATATATATATATATATATATATATATATATATATATATATATATATATATATATATATATATATATATATATACCGTATTTTCCGCACCATAAGCCGCCCTGGGTTATAAGCCGCGCCTTCAATGAACGGCATATTTCAAAACTTTGTCCACCTATAAGCCGCCCCGTGTTATAAGCCGCATCTAACTGCGCTAAAGGGAATGTCAAAAAAACAATCAGATAGGTCAGTCAAACTTTAATAATATATTAAAAACCAGCGTTCTAACAACTCTGTTCACTCCCAAAATGTACGGTAATGTGCAAATGTGCAATCACAAACATAGTAAAATTCAAAATAGTGCATCAATAACTTAATGTTGCTCGAACGTTAATGTCACAACACACAAAATAAACATAACGCTCACTTTCTGAAGTTATTCTTCATTCATAAATCCCTCGAATTCTTCTCCTTTGGTGTCCGAATTAAAAAGTTGGGCGAATACGGGATCCAAAATGGCCGGCTCCGTCTCGTCGAAGTCATCGGAGTCAGTGTCGCTGTTGTTGTCCAGCAGTTCTGTGAATCCTGCCTTCCGGAAAGCTCGGACCACAGTTGTGACCGAAATATCCGCCCAGGCATTTACGATCCACTGGCAGATGTTGGCGTATGTCGTCCGGCGCTGTCTCCCTGTCTTAGTGAAGGTGTGTTCGCCTTCGGTCATCCATTGTTCCCACGCCGTTCGCAGTCGTGCTTTAAATGCCTTGTTGACACCAATATCGAGCGGTTGGAGTTCTTTGGTTAATCCACCCGGAATGACGGCGAGTGTTGTATTTGTGTGCTTCACTTGTTTTTTGACACCATCTGTGATGTGGGCGCGATTCATTTATGTTATATTCTCTTGCTGCTGCTCTATTTCCGTGTTCTTCGGCATGACTTATTGCCTTAAGTTTAAATTCTGCGTTATACGCGTGTCGCTTAGTAGGAGCCATTTTGTGGTCTTTACAGATGTAAACACACAAAGGAAATGAAACGTAATACCCGCGCGTTTCTTCTTCTACGGGGGCGGGTGGTTGCTTACCGTAGAAGAAGAAGCGCTTCCTCTTCTACGGGGGCGGGTGCTTACCTTGGCAGTTGCTTACCATAGAAGAAGAAGCGCTTCCTCTTCTACGGGGAAAAAAGATGGCGGCTGTTTACCGTAGTTGCGAGACCGAAACTTTATGAAAATAAATATTTATATTAATCCATATATAAGGCGCACCGGGTTATAAGCCGCACTGTCAGCTTTTGTGAAAATTTGTGGTTTTTAGGTGAGGCTTATAGTGCGGAAAATACGGTATATATATATATATATATATATATATGTATATATATATATATATATATATATATATATATATATATTTAACACAACACACACTACAGGCCAAACGTTTAGATGCACCTCAGTTTTCTTTATTTTCATGACTATTTACATTGTAGATTGTCACTGAATGCATCAAAGCTATGACCATACTTGCCAACCTTGAGACCTCCGATTTCGGGAGGTGGGGGGGTGTGGTCGGGGGGGCGTGGTTGGGGGGCGCGGCTAAGAGGGGAGGAGTATATATATATACAGCTAGAATTCACCAAGTCAAGTATTTCATATATATATATATATATATATATATATATATATATATATATATATATATATATATATATAAATAAGAGAAATACTTGAATTTCAGTGTTCATTTATTTACACATATACACACACATAACACTCATCTACTCATTGTTGAGTTATGGGTTGAATTGTCCATCCTTGTTCTATTCTCTGTCACTATTTTTCTAACCATGCTGAACACCCTCTCTGATGATGCATTCTGATTTGTCTCCTTGTTGTTTGCGCAGTTGTGCACTCTTTAAAAGCTGTAGATGTTATTGTCACTTATGTATGTACAGTAGATGGCAGTATTGTCCTGTTTAAGAGTGTCACAACATTGCTGTTTACGGCAGACGAACTGCTTAACGGTAGACGAAAACGTGACTGCTGTTATTGTGTGTTGTTGCCGCGCAGGGAGGACGTTAATGAAACTGCCTAACGATAAACCCACAAAAGAAACCAAGAACTCGCCCTCGATCATTCTACAGTTATAACGTGATTGGGCAGGCACGCTGTTTTATTGTGGGAAAGCGGACGTGAAAACAGGCTGTCGACACGTCACTCAGGTCCGCCTGAATTTCAGGAGATTTTCGGGAGAAAATTTGTCCCGGGAGGTTTTCGGGAGAGGCGCTGAATTTCGGGAGTCTCCCGGAAAATCCGGGAGGGTTGGCAAGTATGGCTATGACACCTGTGAAGTGAAAACCCTTTCAGGTGACTACCTCTTGAAGCTCAGCGAGAGAATGTCAAGAATGTGCAAAACAGTAATCAGAGCAAAGAGTGGCTATTTTGAAGAAACTAGAATAAAAAACACGTTTTCAGTTATTTCACCTTTTTTTTTTGTTAAGTACAGTCGTGGTCAAAAGTGTACATACACATGTAAAGAACATAATGTCATGGCTGTCTTGAGTTTCCAATAATTTCTACAACTCTTATTTTTTTTGTGATAGAGTGATTGGAGCACATGCTTGTTGGTCACAAAAAACATTCATGAAGTTTGGTTCTTTTATGAATTTATTATGGGTCTACTGAAAATGTGACCAAATCTGCTGGGTCAAAAGTATACATACAGCAACATACATGATCAATTTTGGTGATGTAGAAAAGTTACAATCAAATCAAATGAGCTTCATGGCACGGCCTCTTAACTTCATGTGAGTGATTATGATTGACGACACCTGTTGACTTCTCTGAGCCCATTTAAATAGGACTCATGTGATGCAATCACTAGACCCGGTTACAAACGCGACAATGTGAAAGTCAAAGGAACTCAGCACAGATCTGAAAAACTAATCATTGACTTGAACAAGTCAGGAAAGTCACTTGGAGCCATTTCAAAGCAGCTTAAGGTCCCAAGAGCGACTGTGCAGACAATTGTTTGTAAGTAGAAAGTGCATGGCACAGTTTTGCCACTGCCACGATCAGGAAGAAAGCGCAAGCTGTCACCTGCTGCTGAGAGAAAATTGGTCAGGATGATCAAGAGTCAACCAAGAACCACCAAAAAGCAGGTATGCAATGAATCGGAAGCTGCTGGAACACAGGTGTCATTGTCCACAGTCAAGCGTGTTTTGCATCGCAATAGACTGAGAGGCTACCATGCAAGAAGGAAGCCCTTGCTCCAGAAGCGACACCTTAAGGCTCGTCTAAAGTTTGCTGCTGATCTAATGGACAAAGATAGAAGACTTTTCTTAATTTGATTACATGCTATAGTATGATTTTATTGTCATAATTTTATTGCATGATTTTTGTATCCCTTTAATTTAGGTAGCCAGGGACTGCAGATGGAAATTAGCTATTTAGCTATAATCTGGTACAGAACATATCTGTCTTTGAGCTTAATGTTTCTGTGCATTGTCCCTTCAAATAAAGACTAAACTATAAGACCTACTGGAGGAAAGTTCTCTGGTCAGATGAAACAAAAATTAAGCTGTGTGGCCACAATACCAAGCAATATGTTTGGGTGAGGCCTTTAATCCCAGGAACACAATTCCTACCGTCAAGCATGGTGGTGGTAGTATTATGCTCTGGGCCTCTATTGCTGCCAATTGAACTGGTGCTTTACAGAGTGTAAATGGGACAATGAAAAAGGAGGATTACCTCCAAATTCTTCAGGACAAGCTAAAATCATCAGCCCGGAGGTTGGGTCTTGGGCGCAGTTGGGTGTCCCAACAGGACAATGACCCCAAACACACGTCAAAAGTAGTAAAGGAATGGCTAAATCAGGCTATGGCCTTCCCAAAGTCCTGACTTAAACCCCATTGAGAACATGTGGACAATGCTGAAGAAACAAGTCCATGTCAGAAAACCAACAAATTTAGCTGAACTGCACCAATTTTGTCAAGAGGAGTGGTCAAAGATTCAAACAGAAGCTTGTGGATGGCTACCCAAAGCGCCTTATTGCAGTGAAACTTGCCAAGGGACATGTAAGCAAATATTAACATTGCTGTATGTATACTTTTGACACAGCAGATTTGCTCACATTTTCAGTAGACCTATAATAAATTCATAAAAGAACCAAACTTCATGAATGTGTTTTGTGACCAACAAGTATGTGCTCCAATCACTAATCACAAAAAATAAGAATTGAAGAAATTATTGGAAACTCAAAACAGCCATGACATTGTTCTTTACAAGTGTATGTAAACTTTTGACCACGACTGTACATAACTCCACATGTGTTCATTCATAGTTTTGATGCCTTCAGTGACAATCTACAATGTAAATAGTCATGAAAATAAAGAAAACCCAATGAATGAGAATGTGTGTCCCAACTTTTGGCCTGTACTGTAAATAAATATATATATATATATGTATGCATGTATATATATATATATATATATATATATATATATATATATATATATATATATGCATGTATACATAAACACATATATACATATGTATATACACATGTATATTTGGGCCGGTTGTTAGCATAAGATTGGCAATAAAAGTTAAGAGTGTCAGACTTCATGTAATTTATTTTGGAGCCTACAACACATTATATTACTTGTATTTGTTTTCACGTAAAAAACCCTCCTTTTTAAGGTGTGGCAGCTTTCTTTTTACTTTCGCGGTGCGCCATGATCAGGGGAACCCTGTACACATACTGCATACACTTGCACACCACAATCCACTTCCTCTACCACAATCACTCGAAGCAATCGCCTCCTAGTGTACGTGAAATGGAGAGAGCATGTGATCCAGGACTTTACGTACACGTGTGAAAATAGTACAAACCAAGTTATTTGAGAAATCAGTGTATTAAAATGAAATTTTTGCTGCTAGCTTGTTTGAAATAACCATGCACTGCAAACCTAGTTGACCTTTATAAGGCACAACTTCCCTGCTGTGAGATCCTGGTGTTAGCCCCTCATGTGGAAATTCAGAATCAGAATCAGAATCAGCTTTATTGTCATTACGCAAGGTAACGAGATTGAGGCCATTCCATACAGTGCGATGTGTGCATGCTAGAAAAACAATGTGCAAATATATAAAAATATAAAAAATATAGAATAATAATAATGAAATAAAATAATAAATAAATTAAAAAGGTTGTGATTAATAATCTTCTCACATTTATTTCCATCACATTACATATAGTACCGAATAGAGAAGGGGTGTCCTAACTATGGCCCGCGGGCCTAGTGTGCCCCTCCGGCGTCTTTAATTTGGCCTGCGAGACCCCATGACCTCAATTCAGAATCTGGCCAGCAGGGTGATTTGATTTCATTTTAAAAGTTATCAACTTTAAAGTTGCTACTGTACTGCTATCTTGTACATTATATGAGTAATAAATGTGAAAGATCATTGAAAAAGATCGAGAAAAAGAAGGAGCTAACAGACTACAATGGCCGACGCTCGCAAATTTTTTGGACATATGCAGATCCCAAATAGGTACCAGTAGGTAAGAAAAGTTTGTTTTGCCAAATAGTTTGAAACAATGCGCCAGATAATGTCTCCTAAGAGGTACCATTTAGGGGTCCATATACACACCATAATAATAGCCGTATGTTGAAGCACAGTACGTCTGACTACTGTAGCTGTAATGCTCTGCGTTCCATAAAGCGCCGTGTGCAATGTTCTATATTCTAGGCCTAGGCCGATGCAAAATTTTGCTTGACGATATATTGACCTAAAAATTATTGCTGATAAACAATATTTTCATTATTCTTATTGGACCAGCCACGGATGTATTGATAATACATAATGATAATAATAATGCATTTATATCCTTTCAAATGCAATAAAGTTGTATTTCTTGTATATTTTAACATTGTTATTGGTATAAGTTAAATAAACAAATTATACTTTGTCTGTTAGCAGAATATTCCACTTGAATAAAAATCACAACTGAAAGCAAAAACACATGTTAAGGAGGGTGTGGAGGAGGGTTCAAATACACACACTCACAACAATAAATGAAATAGCTAAATAATATTGAACAAAGATCATTACTTATGCTCTGTTAACCCGCGAGCACAGCATTTACTTATGACCCTTTGCAAGCAACCTTCCCTAGTCATGGCGTCTTTAATAATAGCCGTATGTTGAAGCACAGTACGTCTGACTACTGTAGCTGTAATGCTCCGCATTCCATCAAGCGGCGTGTGCAATGTTCTATATTCTAGGCCTAGGCCGATGCAAAATTTTGCTTGACGATATATTGACCTAAAAATTATTGCTGATAAACAATATTTTCATTATTCTTATTGGACCAGCCACGGATGTATTGATAATACATAATAATAATAATAATGCATTTATATCCTTTCAAATGCAATAAAGTTGTATTTCTTGTATATTTTAACATTATTGGTTTAAGTTAAATAAACCAATTATACTTTGTCTGTTAGCAGAATATTCCACTTGAATAAAAATCACAACTGAAAGCAAAAACACATGTTAAGGAGGGTGTGGAGGAGGGTCCAAATACACACACCCACAACAATAAATGAAATAGCTAAATATTATTGAACAAAGATCATTACTTATGCTCTGTTAACCCGCGAGCACAGCATTTACTTATGACCCTTTGCAAGCAACCTTCCCTAGTCATGGCGCAAAATTAAAAAGGAAAATACAACCAACACAAATGGTCACACACAAAAGAATCTTCTCACTGAAGTTTATCAATATTATAAAAAACGTCTACACATAACAAAATCAAAATTACACTCTCTACAATGAATGATGGGAAAATGTAAAACTCTCTGTCCTTACTTATTCATGTTTGACGCATTTTAGCTGCTCGATATTTATGATTGATTACAAAACTATAAAGAGGTCGTCACGGAAGTAAATAAGGTAGGAGTTGAACTCTGACATGCTCATAATATCCAATGATATTAATTATATATCCAATACATTAATATGATATAGACACACACACGCGCGAATATACGGCCCACAAGTTTGGACACCCCTGGAATAGAGCATCTATAAATAGTGGTATCTGTAGGGAATATAGGTATTGGAAATTTGGCATCAATAAAATCATGCTGATATACATCCCTGGCCGCAGCAGTCCAAATGTTTGGCACATATGTCTAAATCCAAAAACAGGTGCTACAGTCCTCTCATTCCCGCAGGCTTTTGGGTCATGTCCAACTTCACAAACCTTGGTTTGATGAGTGACAACCTAAGACTCGGGATTACAAGTAAATCCTCCCACTGTTGACGACTGTGATTATATTACTGGGCAAATCTCCTTTTGTCGATTGGATGGCATTCTCCTCTTCTGCAGTTTAATTAGTCAGTTCCATTTCAGCGGTGAAATGCCATCTCCAAGTCTAAAGAAATTTAAAGAACAAAACTATATTTTTAGGGTATATCCCGACTGTCAGGCTTTTGTTCATCAGTTAACCTCCATATGGCCAAACTTGTCTTCATTAATTCTGGATTTATTTATCAAACTGAGCTAACAGAATAATGAGTATAGTCCATACCTGCCAACTACTCCGGTTTTCATCAACCTATTCCGGGTTACGGTTGCAGTGATAAAAAATACGGTTTTTCATTAATTTAAAAAAAAAATATTTTTTTAAGTTTTATTCACGAAATCGCGTAACAACAATGACAATCGACACTGCTTGTCGTAACTTCCTATCGAGCCATTCCGAATGCCATGCGCGAGGCTATTTATAGCACCGCTGCCAAGCACGAGGCCATTGTTTCCAAACGAGCGAACGATCATGGAATCAGCCGGAGAAAAATCGCATACGAGTCTTAAACCGAAAAGAAAACTGCAGTCATTCCGTGAAGAATATTCAAAAGCCTATCCGGGAATAATTATCCGTTCCAAAAAGGGTGAAAACTACGCGAATTGAAGTTAGCTTACAGAATAAACATGCCAATCAACCCATATGATTTTTGCTGTAATATTTTTGTTTTGAAAAGTCACTGTGACTGATAGAAAAGTGATGGTTTTAGCAACATTTTAACCTGTCTGAATGCAATCAATCATTTTGCGTCTGGGGGCGAAGGAACCCCCCACCAGGACTTTGTCCTGGACCTACCGGGGCCTGCGGCCCCTAGACCCTGGCTACTAGGTTTTTCTGATTTCAAAAGTTGGCAGGTATGATAGTCGCAGCTGTTTAGGGGCTAAAAGAGACCACACCACATTTGGTTCTGGAGTTAAAATTAGAGATGTCTGATAATATCGGACTGCCGATACTATCTGCCGATAAATGCTTTAAAACGTAATATCGCAAATTATCGGTATCGGTTTCAAAAAGTAAAATTTATGACTTTTTAAAACGCCGCTGTACAGAGTGGTACACGGACGTAGGGGGAAGTACAGAGCAGTTGCGTCTCCCAGTCATACTTGCCAACCCTCCCGATTTTCCCGGGAGACTGCCGAATTTCAGTGACCCTCTCAAAAATCTCCCGGGGCAACCATTCTCCCGAACTTCTCCCGATTTCCACCCGGACATCAATATTGGGGGCGTGCCTTAAAAACACTGCCTTTGCATGCCCAGTCACATAATATCTACGGCTTTTCACACACACAAGTGAATGCAACGCATACTTGGTCAACAGCCATACAGGTCACACTGAGGGTGGCCGTATAAACAACTTTAACACTGTTTCAAATATGCGCCACACTGTGAACCCACACCAAACAAAAATGACAAACACATTTCGGGAGAACATCCGCACCGTAACACAACATAAACACAACGGACCAAATACCCAGAACCCTTTGCAGCACTAACTCTTCCGGGACACTACAATATACACCCCACCTCAACCCTGCCCCCCTCAACCTCCTCATGCTCTCTCAGGGAGAGCATGTCCCAAATTCCAAGCTGCTGTTTTGAGGCATGTTAAAAAAAAAATAATGCACTTTGTGACTTCAATAATAAATATGGCAGTGCCATGTTGGCATTTTTTTCCATAACTTGAGTTGATTTATTTTGGAAAAGCTTGTTACATTGTTTAATGCATCCAGCGGGGCATCACAACAAAATTTGGCATAATTATGTGTTAATTCCAAGACTGTCGGTATCGGTTGATATCGGAATCGGTAATTAAGAGCTGGACAATATAGGAATATAGGATATCGGCAAAAAAGCCATTATCGGACATCTCTAGTTAAAATGCAACTCTTGTTTTTTTCCTCTATGACAATACTCAAAGCTCTTAACCATAAACGGCATGACTCCGGAAAGTATTCACAGCGCTTCACTTTTTTTCACATTGTCTTATGTTACAGCCTTATTCCAAAATGGAATAAGTTCATTTTTGTCCTCAAAACTCCTCACTCAAAAGCCGATGACAATGTCAACACATTTTTTTGATAGAATTTTTTGTAAATGTTTTTGATCAAAAATATTACATGTATATTATCAATCAATCAATGTTTATTTATATAGCCCTAAATCACAAGTGTCTCAAAGGGCTGCACAAGCCACAACGACATCCTCGGTTCAGAGCCCACTTAAGGGCAAGGAAAAACTCACAACCCAGTGGGATGTCAATGAGAATGACTATGAGAAACCTTGGAGAGGACCGCAGATGTGGGTGACCCCACATCTGCGGTCTTCTCCCTCTAGGGGAGACCGGATGCAATGGATGTCGAGTGGGTCTAGCATAATATTGTGAAAGTCCAGTCCATACTGGATCTAACACAATAGTGAGAGTCCAGTCCATAGTGGATCTAACATAATAGTTGGAGTCCAGTCCATAGTGGATCTAACATAATAGTGAAAGTCCAGTCCATAGTGGATCTAACATAATAGTGTGAGAGTCCAGTCCATAGTGGATCTAACATAATAGTGAGAGTCCAGTCTATAGTGGATCTAACATAATAGTGTGAGAGTCCAGTCCATAGTGGATTTAACATAATATTGTGAGAGTCCAGTCCATAGTGGATCTAACATAATAGTGAGAGTCCAGTCTATAGTGGATCTAACATAATAGTGTGAGAGTCCAGTCCATAGTGGATCTAACATAATAGTGTGAGAGTCCAGTCCATAGTGGATCTAACATAATATTGTGAGAGTCCAGTCTATAGTGGATCTAACATAATAGTGTGAGAGTCCAGTCCATAGTGGATCTAACATAACAGTGAGAGTCCAGTCCATAGTGGATCTAACATAATAGTGAGAGTCCAGTCCATAGTGGATCTAACATAATAGTGTGAGAGTCCAGTCCATAGTGGATCTAACATAATAGTTAGAGTCCAGTCCATAGTGGATCTAACATAATAGTGAGAGTCCAGTCCATAGTGGATCTAACATAATAGTTAGAGTCCAGTCCATAGTGGATCTAACATAATAGTGAGAGTCCAGTCCATAGTGGATCTAACATAATAGTGTGAGAGTCCAGTCCATAGTGGATCTAACATAATAGTGAGAGTCCAGTCCATAGTGGATCTAACATAATAGTGAAAGTCCAGTCCATAGTGGATCTTAACATAATAGTAAGAGTCCAGTCCATAGTGGATCTAACATAATAGTGAGAGTCCAGTCCATAGTGGATCTAACATAATAGTGAGAGTCCAGTCCATAGTGGATCTAACATAATAGTGAGAGTCCAGTCCATAGTGGATCTAACATGTTAGTTAAGAGTCCAGTCCATAGCGGATCTAACATAATAGTGAGAGTCCAGTCCATAGTAGATCTAACATAATAGTGAGAGTCCAGTCCATAGTGGATCTAACATTATTGTGTGAGAGTCCAGTCCATAGTGGATCTAACATAATAGTGAGAGTCCAGTCCATAGTGGATCTGACATAATAGTGAGAGTCCAGTCCATAGTGGATCTAACATAATAGTGAGAGTCCAGTCCATAGTGGATCTGACATAATAGTGAGAGTCCAGTCCATAGTGGATCTAACATAATAGTGAGAGTCCAGTCCATAGTGGATCTAACATAATAGTGAGAGTCCATTCCATAGTGGATCTAACATAATAGTGTGAGAGTCCAGTCCATAGTGGATCTAACATAATAGTGAGAGTCCAGTCTATAGTGGATCTAGCATAATATTGTGAGAGTCCAGTCCATAGTCGATCTAACATGATAGTGAGAGTCCAGTCCATAGTGGATCTAACATAATAGTGTGAAAGTCCAGTCCATAGTGGATCTAACATAATATTGTGAGAGTCCAGTCCATAGTGGATCTAAAATAATAGTGTGTGAGTCCAGTCCATAGTGGATCTAACATAACAGTGAGAGTCCAGTCCATAGTGGATCTAACATAATAGTGCGAGTCCAGTCCATAGTGGATCTAACATAATAGTGTGAGAGTCCAGTCCATAGTGGATCTAACATAATAGTGAGAGTCCAGTCCATAGTGGATCTAACATAATAGAGTGAGAGTCCAGTCCATAGTGGATCTAGCATAATAGTGTGAGAGTGCAGTCCATAGTGGATCTAACATAATAGTGAGAGTCCAGTCCATAGTGGATCTAACATAATAGTGAGAGTCCAGTTCATAGTGGATCTAACATAATAGTGTGAGAGTCCAGTTCATAGTGGATCTAACATAATAGTGAGAGTCCAGTCCATAGTGGATCTAACATAATAGTGAGAGTCCAGTCCATAGTGGATCTAACATAATAGTGTGAGAGTCCAGTCCATAGTGGATCTAACATAATAGTGAGAGTCCAGTCCATAGTGGATCTAACATAATAGTGAGAGTCCAGTCCATAGTGGATCTAACATAATAGTGAGAGTCCAGTCCATAGTGGATCTAACATAATAGTGAGAGTCCAGTCCATAGTGGATCTAACATAATAGTGTGAGAGTCCAGTCCATAGTAGATCTAACATAATAGTGTGAGAGTCCAGTCCATAGTGGATCTAACATAATATTGTGAGAGTCCAGTCCATAGTGGATCTAACATAATAGTGTGAGAGTCCAGTCCATAGTGGATCTAACATAATAGTGTGAGAGTCCAGTCCATAGTGGATCTAACATAATAGTGAGAGTCCAGTCCATAGTAGATCTAACATAATAGTGAGAGTCCAGTCCATAGTGGATCTAACATAATCGTGTGAGAGTCCAGTCCATAGTGGATCTAACATAATAGTGAGAGTCCAGTCCATAGTAGATCTAACATAATAGTGAGAGTCCAGTCCATAGTAGATCTAACATAATAGTGAGAGTCCAGTCCATAGTGGATCTAACATAATAGTGAGTGCCCACTAGTGGATTAGTATTCACAGCCTTTGCCACAAAGCTCAAATGCTCAATCACCCTAAGTACACAGGCAAGATATCAAAGGAGTGGCTTCTGGACAAATGTCCTTGACTGGCCCAGTCGGTAGGCCATGTTGTTTGTACTTGGTCCGTCATTTGCAACATTGCGTGACTGATTGCCTTCTTTAAGGAGTTTGGTAATCCTCTCCTTTGTTTCAATTGACATCTCTCCTGTTGGAGCCATGATTCATGTCAATCCACCTGGTGCAACAGCTCTCCAAGGTGTAAACACTCCTTTTTTAACTGCAGACTTATTGAACACATTTAATTTGATGCAGGTGTTAGCTTTGGGAATGAACATCTATTCCATCATTTCCCCCAGAGGTTGCAGATCACACATGATGCCGCCATGCTTTGTTTAAGCTCTGTAAGAACATACAACTATATTTGGTGGTTTCATGTTGAAGTGATACATGATATTCTCTTATAATGGTTTGTCTTACCAGCCTTACACTGTTTTAGTGTTCTGTCGTTTTAATTTGTACCTTCGGAAAGTAGCTGCCTCTTGACACTGAACAAATAAGTGTGAGCTGTGCTTTCCGGCGCCTACTGTTTCTTGAAAAGCCACAGCACACCACACACATCAAAGGAATGTTCCACTTCATGAAAAAACACTTTCTCATGCAGATTTGTTTAGTTATTTTTTTTTTCTTCTTTGCGCTTTTTTTTCTTTCTCTGCTCTAATTTGTTTCCTCGTGCATCTCTCCCCCGCCAGCATCACCAAGGAAAGTATTGTTGATGTGGAGGCATCGGTGAGGAAAGTGGATCAAAAGATTGAGAGCTGCTCCCAGCAGGATGTGGAGCTGCACATTGAGAAGGTACATTAATGGACAATCTAGCGTTCAGTGTCAATCAGTCTTGCACAGCGCTGTAATCACGCCTTTATTGATGGCCAAATGGCTTGGCTGTTTAGCCCAACAATCTATAAAACGCCTACCCAGCAAGCTACAAGGCATTATCATGCGTGCACTCCTGCGTGTTTGTGCTCACACAACACATACGCGAAAAGCCCAGAAAGATGAGATCGGGCTGTGGACAGTCTGGGAAATGCTGCATTTATGTGAAACAAATAGGGGTGTAACGTATGGCGTCACATTAGTGCCAAAAATCCGAGCGCATAAAAACTGTTATCGCGCTCTGATTCTCCACTTCGTGCGCGACACCCTTTTGCGCGCGCGTGGTGCCTTTTTGTGCGCGCGCGACGCCTTTCTGCGCGCTCTCTGTGTACTCCTGGCATCTCTCCTCATGCTGTCATGTTTCTTTTTGGCACTTTGGGGGCGGGTATGCTTAGACGGCCCCTTCTTTCTGATTGGTCAGGCGAAAAATGGTGAAAAATGCTCAGAGCCAATCAGAAGTATAGCAGGGCGGGTCATCGTCAATATGTATCAAGATTTACGGAGGAAGAAGTGGATAAAAAAAATGTCGCGCGCTGATGAAGGTTATTTCATACCACATAAACTAGAGATGCGCGGATAGGCAATTATTTCATCCGCAACCGCATCAGAAAGTCGTCAACCATCCGCCATCCACCCGATGTAACATTTGATCAGAACCGCACCCGCCCGCACCCGCCCGTTGTTATATATCTAATATAGACGATGCAAGGCATTAGTGAGGTTATAAAGCTTTTGCCTGTTAAAGAAAGGAGACTGATCCAATGCAGCACAGACATTCGCGTGCCACGCTGTCACGACCCAGACGCACACCAGTGCGCAATCATATGGGAGCCGCGCTGAGCGCACCTCCAAGCGCGTCTCGCTGCCGGCGACGGCCGGGTATGGGCCCGACGCTCCAGCGCCATCCATTTTCAGGGCTAGTTGATTCGGCAGGTGGGTTGTTACACACTCCTTAGCGGGTTCCGACTTCCATGGCCACCGTCCTGCTGTCTATATCAACCAGGGTGAGCCCCACCCCTTTCGTGAGCGCACTGCGCGCGGAGTGACCCCTGTTACGCGCCCCCGGCAACAGGGGTGGCGGGCAGGTAAGCTGCGCGGGCGGAGCGCGCGGAGTGACCCATGTTACGAGCCCCCGGCCACGGGGGTGGCGGGCAGGTAAGCTGCTTACCTGCTGCGCGTGACGCCGGCCGCGGCGAAGGCGGACGAGGCGGGGTGTCGGTGCGGTGGGCGCGGTGGTGACCCTGGACGTGCGTCGGGCCCTTCTCGCGGATCGCCTCAGCTACGGCTCCCGGTGGGGCCCTCTCGGGCGAGGCGTCGAGGGCCCCCCGGCGAGGCGTCGGGGGGCCTTCTCCGCTCCGTAAAAGTGTCCATCTCTTTTCTTTTTTTTTTCTTCTGTTGTGGCATATGCAGCAGGTGCCTGCTCGTTTTTCGTATGTGGGTAACAACATTTAACTATGTATATATATTTCCGAATTGGTTTAACTGCCACCCGCCTGAATCTATTTAAAATCAAATTTTTTTTTATTTCAACCGCCCGACCCGACCCGCGGATAAAATCTAATTTTTTTTAATTTCATCCGCCCGATCCGCGGATAATCCGCGGACTCCGCGGTTGTGCCCGCAAACCACGCATCTCTAACATAAACACAATACAGGGTAATACAAAATGTGACCCAAATATATAATAAGACAACAAACACCATAATCACATCTTTCAGCCAGAACTGGTCCACCAGCAATAACATCCAACCATAACATTATTCTATATTTTCACTTCTTCTTGAACATTTGTTTTCTAATTTATGGAATTTCTTTTGATTCAGCCATAAAATTAATGAAATCTTTGAATTTAGTTTTTAAAATGTTAAAAATAGCCTTTTAATAATGTATTCTGAAACAGTTTAAAATAATCAGAGAACTGACTAACACTGACCCTACACAACTATGTTGCACAATTAAGTCATTTGTTTTTTAAAGCGAAAGAGGTAATTTCAACAGGTACAGCATCCTATGTCATATCTACATGTAATAAGATTTGTAACAAGGCAAACCGTTTGTAAATTGGTCGAAAATCGAGCAAGTTATGGTAATTTAATTAGTACATGTACCATTGACATCAATGTAATGATTGAGACTAGATGTCCGAGGTAAGATGGCTACAACGTTGCTACGCTGGAGAATGATTGGTCATATGAAAAATGCTCACAGCCAATCAGAAAGGAGGTGGCCGTCTAAGCATACCCGCCCCCAAAGTGCCAAAAAGAAACATGACAGCGCAAGGAGAGATGCCAGGAGTACACAGAGAGCGCGCAGAAAGGCGTCGCGCGCGCGCAAAAGGGTGTCGCGCGCACGCACGAATTTGGAGAATCAGCGCGCGATAACAGTTTTTATGCGCTCGGATTTTTGGCACTAATGTGACGCCATAGTAACGGTACACAAAAATTTCGGTTTGGTACGTACTTCGGTTTTGAGGTCACGGTTCGGTTCATTTTCGGTACAGTAAGAAAACATCAAAATATACATTTTTGGGTTATTTATTTACCAATTTTGCAATATCTTCCACCAAAAATATTTTTCTTAGTGGAATATTTGATGTGAAGTAATGGGAACCTTGGATAGGTCAATAATTCATAATAACATTGATTTTGATTCAATATTATGTTTTGAGCAATTACAGTTTGAAAGAAAAAAAAAAACAGCTTTGTTTTATTAGTCAACATTGCAACTTTTTCTATATTACATTTAACCTTTAAGCTTTTTTATTTCACTTTTGTTATGTTTTTGTTTATTTTAATAGTATTTTTAGAATGTGCCGTGGGCCTTTAAAACATTAGCCGCAAATGGCCTCCGGGGCACACTTTTGACGCCCCTGCTATAGATAATAAAAAATTGAATCTGATAAATCTATGGATAAAAAGCAGAGACTGGCAACGCATGCGCGTTTATCATAACTCTCTCTCTCTCTCTCTCTCTCTCTCTGTCTCTGCCCCTCCCTCACCAATGCTGCTGCGCGCACAACTTGTTTTTGTTTTCAACCCCTTCTTAACCCTGAACGTACATTGAAAATACACACAACCCTAACTCAAAATGCCGGACATTTGAGGCATTTAAGAAACTCCGCAAAAGAGGACATGTCCGGTGAAAAGAGGACGTATGGTCAGTCTATCGTAGCCCGTTAGCTGCTAGCATGCCATGTGTTGTGCCTCGGTGTGTATTGTTTACACAACGTGCGTTACGCTACTTAATATGTCCGTGTGGAAACTCGTTTGGTACACCTCCGAACCGAACCGGAACCCCCATACCGAAACGGTTCAATACAAATATACGTACCGTTACACCCCTAGAAACAGAGTATTTTTTTCATCTTTGGTATTGACATCTTTTTCATCGGTATTGGGACCTAAGTTATTCATACTTTATTTAAATGATTTTTGTTCAGTTCACCACTGATGACATCTATTAAACAGACAAGAAGCAAGGAATCATGCAGAGACAAGAGTTACATTTTGCTCAATTGAGGAGAGACTTTTTTTGGGCTGTACTCTAGTTACAGATCCAAACTACGCTCTAAAGTCCAGCCCACGTGCTTCCTCTATTTATTTGGGAGGTCCCTGGTTACATCACTGAAGCTGCTGCTGAAGGAGGTGGGGTAATTTCAGCAACCCCAGTTAGACACAATATATGACTATTCAAGAAATGCAAATGTGCTGACACTCGTGATATCGCCTCGTCTCTGCTCTGTCTGCGTCACGGTACTCGATGTTCGGCCTTGGCAGTCAGCAGGCAACACTGATTCGAGACGACTTGCAATCTTTTGGATTGCCAGCTTTGCACAGATAGAAAAATACAACTTCAGCACAATTGGTAATAACTATAGCAGTGGTTCTCAACCTTTTTTCAGTGATGTACCCCCTGTGAACATTTTTTTAATTCAAGTACCCCCTAATCAGAGAAAAGCATTTTTGGTTGAAAAAAAGAGATAAAGAAGTACAATACAGCACTATGTCATCAGTTTCTGATTTATTACATTGTATAAAAATATTGCTAATTTGTAGTGGTCTTTCTTGAACTATTTGGAAAAAAAGATATGTTTTTATTTATATTTATAAAGGATTTTTGAATTGTTGCTATTTTTAGAATATTTAAAAAAAATCTCACGTACCGCTTGGCATACCTTCAAGTACCCCCACGGGTACGCATACCCCCATTTGAGAACCACTGTACTATAGCAATGGCCCTTAAGCATAAGAGTTGTGTGATAATATATACATAATTATTCTAACCAGTATCTAATAAATTGAAATGTTCTGTTTACAGATGATACAAATGTATATTGTTCAGCAGAAGACTTGAAGGAAGTGTTGAGGATAATAATGGGTTGCTTCAGCTAAAAAAAATGGTTTAATATTAATAAATTATCATTAAATGATAAGGAAACTAAATGTATGGTGTTAAATGGTGCAAGGACAAATTGTGAAGCAAAATTTAAAATTAAATCAAGTGGAAATTGATAGAGTATATGAAACTAAGTTCTTGGGAATAATATGAGATCGGTAGGTTGTGAGTTCAAACCCCGGCCGAGTCATACCAAAGACTATAAAAATGGGACCCATTACCTCCCTGCTTGGCACTTGGCATCAAGGGGTTGGAATTGGGGGTTAAATCACCAAAAATGATTCCCGGGCGTGGCCGCCGCTGCTGCTCACTGCTCCCCTCACCTCCCAGGGGGTGAGGGTGACGGGTCAAATGCAGAGGATAATCTCACCACACCTAGTGTGTGTGTGACAATCATTAATATTTCAACTTTAACTTGAATTGATCATAAATGATGATGTAAACAGCAGATTGAAGAGAGGGATGGGTGCGAAATGTTTTTGCCTTCCGAGGGAGTCATAACAGAAGTTGAGAAGCACTGCCTTATATCAACACAAGAACACAGGACAAAAAAATGTGTACATCAAATCTCCTCTGCGAACAAAACATGTTTTCCAGAAAGACAATCATGGCACATACAAACATTGCATCTGGTGAGGTTTGTTACTTATTAACTTGGGTTTATGCTGGGTTCTTTTTCAGATTTTTGTCATCAGCCAGGCAGAGGCCCGTCTCCCCCTGCAGTTGGAGGATGCTGTTAGGCCTGAAGGAGAGGGGGATGAGGTAAGGATGACTGCAGTGGGAGATTCACAAACTAGGGCCCTTGGACCCCCTAGGGGTCCGGGAGTCATACATTGACCAATTAGGTTTTAGCATATCTTTATAAACAGTGAATACAAACCACATTTTTTTAAATTAGCATGATGATTACCGTATTTTTCGGACCATAGGGCGCACCGGATTAAAAGGTGCACTGCCGATGAGCGGGTCTATTCAGATCTTCTTCTTGTGACCAACGTTCTCTCTAAGGTGCACGCCTGTGCAATTGCAAACTGCTCAAGCGTCCACTGCGCATAGCAATTATATGCCACGCACAAAATCAAATAAAAAAATAAGCGCATAACAATTTTCGACACACGGACACGACAGAGAAAACAGTTTTCGTCATCATTGTTCAAATATTATAACGTCTGTCGAGACGCTTATCTCCGTTCGGTGCCACACGCCCACACCATCAAAATGCCGAGGCTAAAATTTCCAGATCAACACCGTATGAAATAATTAGTGATTTTTTTAGTTGTGATTTCCTTCTCTGCATGAAAGTTTAAAAGTAGCATATATTAATGCAGTATGAAGAAGAATGTTTTAATGTAGACATGCAAGCCTTGAAAGAAAATTTTGAAAATCAAGACTACATTTCCTGCAAATGGGTGCATTTCTACCCTATATTTTAACTTTAGATTTATTCTCATATCAAACTCTTTTGGCTGTCTTTTTGACACTTACATCAATTTTGTCTATTTTGTGTTTATCCTTGAATAAACAGGTCAGTTTCTTGTTACCAACCATTGTGTATTATTCAAACTCCCCTAATTCAGCTGGCTAGTTGTTATCAAGAGTACTAAAACCCTTTTCAACATGATTCTGACAACTAAGTAGGCTAAATAACTTTAAACTTTAATACATGCTCGGATAGGCCAGTATCGGTCAGTATCGGTATCGGTCAGTATCTGTATTGGATCGGAAATGCAAAAATAATATCGGTATCGGATCGGAAGTGCAAAAGCCTGGATCGGGACATCCCTAGTTTATATCCATCCATCCATCCATTTTTTACCGCTTGTCCCTTTCGGGGTCGCGGGGGGTGCTGGAGCCTATCTCAGCTGCATTCGGGCGGAAGGCGGTGTACACCCTGGACAAGTCGCCACCTCATCACAGGGCCAACACAGATAGACAGACAACATTCACACACTAGGGCCAATTTAGTGTTGCCAATCAACCTATCCCCAGGTGCATGTCTTTGGAGGTGGGAGGAAGCCGGAGTACCCGGAGGGAACCCACGTAGTCACGGGAAGAACATGCAAACTCCATACAGAAAGATCCCGAGCCCGGGATTAAACTCAGGACTACTCAGGACCTTTGTATTGTGAGGCACATGCACTAACCCCTGTACCACCGTACTGGTTAATATGCATGTAAATAGAGCTTTGTTGGCGGTTTTAAAAATGTTTTTTTAGAGGGTTTTTTTTTTTCACTATAGATGACTCTTCCATTACTTGCATTGTTAGCCGCCTCTTTAAAGCATTTTCCCCCCCAATTTGCAATGCACAGACAAAGATATACATGCTCTTGTCTCCACATAAGGATTGTGAATGATGAGCAAAATTCCATAAAAAGTGCAGCTCCCCTTGAGGAAAGTGCTCTTAAACTCAAGTCGTTGTGGGGATAAAAGACACCTGTCATAGAAACAGTCTCTTCCATTCAAAGCTCTCAGCCACAATGAGAAAGACCAAAGTTCTGGGAAAGGACCTTAGGGACAGGACTGTAGACCTGCACAAGAATGAAATGGGATGCAAGGCCATCAGCAAGAAGCTTGGTGAAAAAGCCACCACTATTTATGCAGTAATTCTGCAATGAAAGGAATAAAATATGAGTCGTTCGCCCTCCTTCTGGAGATTCGTACAAGATTCGACCTTGTGGGGTAAGTATGAATCTGAAATGGTGAGGCACCGTCCCAGAATTACACCGGAGCCGGTTAATGCTCTCAAGGGACCAAAGTCGCGGAGGAAAAACCATACGTACCTCCTGCTCAAGAAGACACGTGCACAGGCCTGTCTGGAGATTGCAAATGAACTCATGAATGATTCAGAAGAGGCTTGCAAGAATGTGATATGGTCAAACCAGACACAAAATTCAACTGCTTGCCGTGGAAGTGGGTTGCCCCCTTGGAAAATGAGCCTAATCTTCCCTGCCAGTCCCAAACAGTGTATTTTGTCATTGAGCCTTGGCTTGTCTTTGTCGTTGTGGCTTGTGCAGCCCTTTGAGACACTTGTGATTTAGGGCTATATAAGTAAACTTTGATTGATTGATTTGATTGATTGATTTGGGGGATCCAATGTTTGAAGGAGGGCTTGTCGATTTTATGATTGTGATCGTTGAGTTCGATCACGGTGATCAGCTGTTTTTGTTCCTGACATAATCATTAAACTTGTTGTATGTGTTGGTACTCATTATTTTGCAGTACCTCCAATTTCAAACAACACTTTAATGTATTTTCATTCAATAAAATATACTAGGGTTGTCCCGATACCAATATTTTGGTACCGGTACCAAAATGTATTTCGATACTTTTCTAAAAAAAATAAATAAAAAAAAATAAAAATTTTCATAATTGGCTTTATTTTAACAAAAAATCTTAGGGTACATTAAACTTGTCCTTAAATAAAATTGTGAACATTCTAGACAACTTGTCTTTTAGTACCGTATTTTTCGGAGTATAAGTCTCTCCGGAGTATAAGTCGCACCGGCTGAAAATGCATAATAAAGAAGGAAAAAAACATATAAGTCGCACTGGAGTATAAGTCACATTTTTTGGGGAAATGTATTTGATAATAGACATTTGAAAGGCAATTTAAAATAAATAAAGAATAGTGAACAACAGGCTGAATAAGTGTACGTTATATGAGGCATAAATAACCAACTGGTATGTTAACGTAACATATTATGGTAAGAGTCATTCAAATAACTATAACATATAGAACATGCTATACGTTTACCAAACAATCTGTCACTCCTAATCGCTAAATCCCATGAAATCTTAAACGTCTAGTCTCTTACGTGAATGAGCTAAATAATATTATTTGATATTTTACGCTAATGTGTTAATAATTTCACACATAAGTCGCTCCTGAGTATAAGTCGCACCCCCAAACTATGAAAAAAACTACGACTTATAGTCCGAAAAATACGGTAGTAAGTAAACAAACAAAGGCTCCTATTTTGTCCGCTGACATATGCAATAACATATTGTGTAATTTTTCATTCCATTATTTTGTCAACATTGTGAAGGACAAGCTGTAAAAATGAATTATTAATCTACTTGTTCTTTAACTGTTAATATCTGCATATTTTCCGTTTCAGCATGTTCTATCTACACTTCTGTTCAAATGTAATAATCACTTATTCTTCTGTTTGGATACTTTTCATTAGTTTTGGATGATACCACAAATGTAGGTATCGGTCCGATACCAAGTAGTTACAGGATCACACATTGGTCATATTTAAAGTCCTCATGTGTCCAGGGATGTAGTTCCTGAGTTTATAAACATAATATAGGTTTTAAAAAGATTGAAAAATATCGATGTAATCATAGTAGTATCGATTAGATACGCTCCTGTACTTGGTATCATTACAGTGGATGTCAGGTGTAGATCCACCCATGGCGTTTGTTTACATTGTGATGCCGGTGTGTAGTGAAGCATGTTTAGCTATTCCTCGTCTTGTAGTGATAATGTTACTTGTAAGAAACATACTTTATTTGTCGCCATGGAGGCGAGGATTAGTGATTTAGAAGTAGCTAAAACACTGCTGACTACGGATGGACTTTAGCCGCTCGCTCGCTAGTCTTAAAGCACATCTTCCTGAGGGCGTTTCAGTGTTATAACTTCACCTTTATCTTTAGTTTTTAAGCCAAAATGCGTTTGTCTCCCTTTTTTGTCTACACGCTGTGTCTGCTTCTAAGTACTCTGTGATTGTGCGCTGCCGAACATGCTCCTCTGCTCGTAAACCCATCATGACGTGACTAGGATGGTGGAAGCTGGAGATCGAACCAGGAACCCTCAGGTTGCTGGCACGGCCGCCCTACCAACCAAGCCACGCCGTCCCCTAGTCCTGATACAACTTATTCCTAAAGTGAGGATTCGATTTAGAATCGATTCTCGTTTCAAACCGATTCTCGCAATGTTTTATATATAAAATATTACTTTTTCAAAACATATTACAGGTTAGAAAAGTGTCTTCTGGTTTAATGGGGACGGCCTTTAAACACATATTAAAAATGCATTATATATAATATTTTTATTTTTATTTTTATTTTTTTATTTAAAATACATTTTGAAAAATAATCGATTTTAAGTCGGGATGAATAAGAATCGCCATTTATATTTTTCTATAAATTAAATCACACTGCAAAAAGTCAATGTTCAAAAACAAGAAAAAAAAATACAAAAATTAGGGGTATTTTATTTGAAGTAAGCAAAATTATCTGCCAATAGAACAAGAAAATTCGGCTTGTCAAGACTTTCCACAAGTAAAATTAGCTAACCTCAATCAACCCAAAAATACCTTAAAATAAGTATATTCTCACTAATAAGTGCATTTTTCTTGGTAAAAAAAAGAGACCTTTTTGCTCAATATGTTGAAAAATATTCTTAAATTAAGTATATGTTCAAAAACAAGAAAAAAAAATACAAAAATTAGGGGTATTTTATTTGAAGTAAGCAAAATTATCTGCCAATACAACAAGAAAATTCGGCTTGTCAAGACTTTCCAAAACAAGTACAATTAGGTAACCTCAATGAACCCAAAAATACCTTAAAATAAGTATATTCTCACTAATAACAAGTGCACTTTTCTTGGTAAAAACAAAAACAGACCTTTTTGCTCAATATGTTGAAAAATATTCTTAAATTAAGTAAATGCTAGTGCCGTTATCTTGACATAATGATATGCATACATCATGATTTTTTTTTTCATGCTTTAAGTAAGAAATTATTACTTTAAAAAAGTAGTTTTATACTTGTGAGTGTTGATGACACAGCTTTGCATCAGTTGATATTCTAGTTTCAAGCATGTTTTACTCAATATAGGTCAGGGGTGCTCATTACGTCGATCGCGATCTACCGGTCGATCTCGGAGGGTGTGTCAGTCGATCACCAGCCAGGCATTAAAAAATAGTCCTAAAAATGAGCGATCATAAATCTTCACTATGACGTCACTTTCGTCACTTGATTGACATTCACGGCACCCGAGGGTCTTCTGAGATGACGCTGGCTGCTGCCAGCTCATTAAAATTACCGACTGGAAGGCGAGAAACACTTTATTTCAACAGACTCTGGCGCCGTACCTGTCGTCAAAACTCCAAAGACCGACTGCACAGTTGCACAATAATAGCGCTTCTTCATCCTGCCTGCGCTACCAAAATAAGAGTCTCAGAAAGCTGGCGTGCACAAGCTAGCAAGCTGCGGAATTTGCCGACAATGTATTTCTTGTAAAGTGTATACAAAGGAGTACGGAAGCTGGACAAATAAGATGCCAAAAACCAACCACTTTCATGTGGTATTGGACAGAAAGGACTTTTTTTCTCTTCCATTCGAAAATGCGGACATTATCAGCACTACTGTCTGATTCCAATCAATGCAAGTCATCAGAATCAGGTAATACACCAACTTATATTCTTGTCTTCATGAAAGAAAGGAATCTATATGTGTTAAACATGCTTGTATTATCTTTAACCACCTTTAACTTGTTAACAATATTAACTATATGTGTTAAACATGCTTGTATTATCTTTAACCACCTTTAAGTTGTTAACAATATTAACTATATGTTAACAACCTTTAACCACCTTTAATTTGTTAACAATATTAACTATTTGTGTTAAACATGCTTGTATTATTTTTAACCATCTTTAACTTGTTAACAATATTAACTATATATGTTAAACATGCTTGCATTATCTTTAAACACCTTTAACTTGTTAACAATATTAACTATATGTATTAAACATACTTGTATGATCAATAAACACCTTTAACTTGTTAACAATATTAACTATATGTGTTAAACATGCTTGCATTATCATTAAACACCTTTAACTTGTTAACAAAAACATATATTTCATAAATAAGTAAATATAAATTATATATATGAATGAGGTAGATCCCCACGACTTGATCAATTGAAAAGTAGCTCGCCTGCAGAAAAAGTGTGAGCACCCCTGATATAGGTCATCAAATCTCAGCAACAAGCTGTAATATTTTACTGACATCATTTAGTACCAAAACACTAACATAAAATCTGCTTAGTGAGAAGAATTATCTTATCAGACAGAAAATAAGCAAATATCACCCTTATTTGAGATATTTAATCTTACTTAGATTTCAGTTTTTGCAGTGCACATTTTGCCTGTAACAGATTGATTTCAGGTTTGGCAATATGAAAGTTACAAACATTTAAATCTGAATTTGTTAATAAAGCACAGCAGTTTTTTTTATTTTTTTTATTTTTAATTTGACAAAATCTGTATTAGAAGGCTGCTCAGGAGAACATTTGCTCTGAAAACTGAAGTTTTGAGCAACACAACACAATTGTATCCCTCAAGTTCAGGCAAAAATGACACCATCTAATTCTCCTCATCCTACATAATGTGATTTACATTCTTTTTAGCCTTGCAGAGCAATATGAATTGTGTTTGGAGTGCTTTGTGCTCTAATGCAGCATCATTAGAAGCGTTTATGCATGCAGGAATACGTTCAATTACGCTTTCTCTTTGTAGATAAGTGGCAGTGGAGTCCTAATCGGATTAACCATGATTCTGTTCCGTTCACACATTTCTGCTGCTAATGGTACCATTCATAATAATATTTTATAAAATACATTTTCCACATGGCGATCGTGCTTCATGTTGCTGTGCAGAATTAGTAAACACCATTTGAACTAGGAGGAGCTGTGTTTGTGCGTGCGTGTGTTATTGTTATTGCGACTGAGTACTAATGCTGGAAATTATGTCAACGGCAGCCACATTTCCGTGACCTTTTTAAAGGTGTTACTGCAGCCTCGCAAGGATCATATTTGCAGATATTTTCCACAGCGCTACATTGCTTATTATATCTGTCAGTTCACGCCAACACTCTGGTCTTTGATTTGCAAAGGATAACAAATCTCATTTATTTACCGCGCACTGTCTTGAACTGTAAACAGAATTACCAATCATTTATGGCCGTGTTTTTCAACCACTGTGCCGTGAAATACAGTCTGGTGTGCCGTGGGAGATGATCTAAATTCATCTATTTGGGTTAAAAACATTTTTTGCAAACCGTTAATTATAGTCTGCAAATGATGTGTTGAGTGTCGGTGCTGTCTAGAGCTCAGCAGAGTAACCGTGTAATACTCTTCCATATCAGTAGGTGGTAGCTAATTGCTTTGTAAACGTCGGAAACAGCGGGAGGCAGGGTGCAGGTAAAAAGGTGTCTTATGCTTAATCTAAAAATAAACAAAAGGTGAGTGCCCCTAAGAAAAGTCATTGAAGCTTACGGAAGGCTTTGCAGAACAAAACTAAAACTGAACTGGCTACAAAGTAAACAAAAACAGAATGCTGGACGACAGCAAAGACTTACTGTGGAACAAAGACGGCGTCCACAATGTACATCCGAACATGACATGACAATCAACAAAGTCCCCGCAAAGAAGGATGAAAACAACTCAAATATTCTTGATTGCTAAAACAAAGTAGATGCGGGAAATATCGCTCAAAGGAAGACATGAAACTGCTCCAGGAAAATACCAAAAAAAAAGAGAAAAAGTCGCCAGAAAGAAACTAAAACTGAACTGGCTACAAAGTAAACAAAAACAGAATGCTGGACGACAGCAAAGACTTACTGTGGAGCAAAGACGGCGTCCACAATGTACATCCGAACATGACATGACAATCAACAAAGTCCCCGCAAAGAAGGATGAAAACAACTGAATTATTCTTGATTGCTAAAACAAAGTAGATGCGGGAAATATCGCTCAAAGGAAGACATGAAACTGCTACAGGAAAATAGCAAAAAAAAGAGAAAAAGTCGCCAGTACGAAACTAAAACTGAACTGGCTACAAAGTAAACAAAAACAGAATGCTGGACGACAGCAAAGACGGCGTCCACAATGAACATCCGAACATGACATGACAATCAACAAAGTCCCCGCAAAGAAGGATGAAAACAACTCAAATATTCTTGATTGCTAAAACAAAGTAGATGCGGGAAATATCGCTTAAAGGAAGACATGAAACTGCTACAGGAAAATACCAAAAAAAGAGAAAAAGTCGCCAGAACGAAACTAAAACTGAACTGGCTACAAAGTAGACAAAAACAGAATGCTGGACGACAGCAAAGACTTACTGTGGAGCAAAGACGGCGTCCACAGTGTACATCCGAACATGACATGACAATCAACAATGTCCCCGCAAAGAAGGATGAAAACTACTCAAATATTCTTGATTGCTAAAACAAAGTAGATGCGGGAAATATCGCTCAAAGGGAGACATGAAACTGCTACAGGAAAATACCAAAAAAAAAAAGAAAAAGTCGCCAGAACGAAACTAAAACTGAACTGGCTACAAAGTAAACAAAAACAGAATGCTGGACGACAGCAAAGACTTACTGTGGAGCAAAGACGGCGTCCACAATGTACATCCGAACATGACATGACAATCAACAATGTCCCCGCAAAGAAAGATGAAAACAACTGAACTATTCTTGATTGTTAAAACAAAGTAGATGCGGGAAATATCGCTCAAAGGAAGACATGAAACTGCTACAGGAAAATACCAAAAAAAAAGAGAAAAAGTCGCCAGAACGAAACTAAAACTGAACTGGCTACAAAGTAAACAAAAACAGAATGCTGGACGACAGCAAAGACTTACTGTTGAGCAAAGACGGCGTCCACAATGTACATCCGAACATGACATGACAATCAACAATGTCCCCGCAAAGAAGGATGAAAACTACTGAAATATTCTTGATTGCTAAAACAAAGTAGATGCGGGAAATATTGCTCAAAGGAAGACATGAAACTGCTACAGGAAAATACCAAAAAAAAAGAGAAAAAGTCGCCAGAACGAAACTAAAACTGAACTGGCTACAAAGTAGACAAAAACAGAATGCCGGACGACAGCAAAGACTTACTGTGGAGCAAAGACGGCGTCCACAATGTACATCCGAACATGACATGACAATCAACAATGTCCCCGCAAAGATGGATAAAAACAACTGAAATATTCTTGATTGCTAAAACAAAGTAGATGCGGGAAATATCGCTCAAAGGAAGACATGAAACTGCTACAGGAAAATACCAAAAAAAGAGAAAAAGTCGCCAGAACGAAACTAAAACTGAACTGGCTACAAAGTAAACAAAAACAGAATGCTGGACGACAGCAAAGACTTACTGTGGAGCAAAGACGGCGTCCACAATGTACATCCGAACATGACATGACAATCAACAATGTCCCCGCAAAGAAGGATGAAAACAACTGAAATATTCTTGATTGTTAAAACAAAGTAGATGCGGGAAATATCGCTCAAAGGAAGACATGAAACTGCTACAGGAAAATACCAAAAAAAAGAGAAAAAGTCGCCAGAACAAAACTAAAACTGAACTGGCTACAAAGTAAACAAAAACAGAATGCCGGACGCCAGCAAAGACTTACTGTGGAGCAAAGACGGCGTCCACAATGTACATCCGAACATGACATGACAATCAACAATGTCCCCGCAAAGATGGATAAAAACAACTGAAATATTCTTGATTGCTAAAACAAAGTAGATGCGGGAAATATCGCTCAAAGGAAGACATGAAACTGCTACAGGAAAATACCAAAAAAAGAGAAAAAGTCGCCAGAACGAAACTAAAACCGAACTGGCTACAAAGTAAACAAAAACAGAATGCTAGATGACAGCAAAGACTTACTGTGGAGCAAAGACGGCGTCCACAATGTACATCCGAACATGACATGACAATCAACAATGTCCCCGCAAAGAAGGATGAAAACAACTCAAATATTCTTGATTGCTAAAACAAAGTAGATGCGGGATATATCGCTTAAAGGAAGACATGAAACTGCTACAGGAAAATACCAAAAAAAGAGAAAAAGTCGCCAGAACGAAACTAAAACTGAACTGGCTACAAAGTTGACAAAAACAGAATGCTCGACGACAGCAAAGACTTACTGTGGAGCAAAGACGGCGTCCACAATGTACATCCGAACATGACATGACAATCAACAATGTCCCCGCAAAGAAGGATGAAAACAACTGAACTATTCTTGATTGCTAAAACAAAGTAGATGCGGGAAATATCGCTCAAAAGAAGACATGAAACTGCTACAGGAAAATACCAAAAAAAGAGAAAAAGTCGCCAGAACGAAACTAAAACTAAACTGGCTACAAAGTAAACAAAAACAGAATGCTGGACGACAGCAAAGACTTACTGTGGAGCAAAGACGGCGTCCACAATGTACATCCGAACATGACATGACAATCAACAATGTCCCCGCAAAGAAGGATGAAAACAACTGAACTATTCTTGATTGTTAAAACAAAGTAGATGCGGGAAATATCGCTCAAAGGAAGACATGAAACTGCTAAAGGAAAATACCCCAAAAAAAGAGAAAAAGTCGCCAGAACGAAACTAAAACTGAACTGGCTACAAAGTAAACAAAAACAGAATGCTGGACGACAGCAAAGACTTACTGTGGAGCAAAAACGGCGTCCACAATGTGCATCCCAACATGACATGACAATCAACAATGTCCCCGCAAAGAAGGATGAAAACAACTGAAATATTCTTGATTGCTAAAACAAAGTAGAAATATCGCTCAAAGGAAGACATGAAACTGCTACAGAAAAATACTTAAAAAACAGAAAAAGCCACCAAAATAGGAGCGCAAGACAAGAACTAAAACACTACACACAGGAAAACAGCAAAAAACTCAAAATAAGTCAGGGCGTGATGTGACAGGTGGTGACAGTACACCTACTTTGAGACAAGAGCTATAGTGATGCATGCTTGGTTATGCTTTAAAGTCATCAACAATTGCGACAACGACTCTTTACTGTCAGCCGAGTTTATGATTTCTGCTGGTGGCGTGCCTCCGGATTTTGTCAACGCAAAAAATGTGCCTTGCCTCAAAAAAGGTTGAAAAACACTAATGTATGGTAGAAGCCTAAAGGAGGAAAAAGTACTAACTGCAATACTATTAAACAGTCACCTTTGAATTAAATGTCTTTTACTATATTTTTTTCAGCTACTGTTGATTGATGAAGGCTGTTTATTAACTCTCGATACTGTTATAGACGTATAAAACATAATGGCTGAAATAAATCACATTTTCTTAACCAATTGCTGCTGATATATTTGTAATTAGGGCCCGCATGGCCCATTGCAAAAGGACTCCCTTCGGGAGTCCTTTTGCAATGGGACATAAGGACCTATTGTATTTGTAAGGTTTTATTCTTTATTCTTTATTCTTCCGCCGCCACATTAAACTGTAATTTGACCCACTTAACATGCTTCAAAACTCACCATATTTGACCCACACATCAGGACCTGCAAAAATTGCCTTTTTTAAAAAAAAACGAACCACAAAACTCAAAATTGCGCTCTAGCGCCCCCTAGGGGAAAAAAAACTAGACTGCCTGTAACTCCCACTAGGAAGGTCGGAGAGACATGAAACAAAAACCTCTATGTAGGTCTGACTTAGACCTACATTTCATAACAGTACATTGTCGGGCTAAAATCAACAGGAAGTTGGCAATTCCCCCTTCTAGACAAAAAAGTACTAAAAACAGTAACTTTTGCCTCTTTGAGCTGTAATTTGACCCACTTAACACGCTTCAAAACTCACCAAACTGAACGCACACATCAGGACTGGCACAAATTGCCATCTAATAAAAAAACCTAACCCCAAATTTAAAAATTGCGCTCTAGAGCAATTTTTGAATAAAACGGAGAAAAAAACTGCTCCTCGGAAGAAAAAAATGACAAAACTGCCTGTAACTCCCACTGGGAAGGTCGGACAGACATGAAACAAAAACCTCTCCGTAGGTCTCACTTAGACCTACATTTCATAAATTGACAACCCCCAGCAAAAATCAACAGGAAGTTTGCTATTCCCCCTTCAAAACACATTTTTTGTAAAAACCGGTCACCTTCCTTCAAAAACGAACTCCTCTGAGCGCGTTTGTCGTTTCGCCTTCAAACTAGCACAGGAGAGAGATTGAACCCTTGTGATTACAATGACGGAAGCGCTTTTTTTCTAACTGCTCCGGTTTTGATTTTATGACCCTTCAAAGACCCGCTGCGCTGATGCTGCTGCGCTGCTGTTTTTTTAAGATGGCTGCTTAAAAGCAGGAAGCACCAACATGCCCACACAATGCAGACAAGGCAGGTACACTAGACAAAAGTCTTGGGACACTTCAGACTAAAAGTAGACAAAAGTATTGGGACACTTAGGACTAGCACCTGCCAAATACGCGGGCCCGACCAATGCTGCTTGCAGCTTTAATTAATAGTATACATTTTAACTCTTTTTAACAGCCCGGTCCTTGCTTTTGTGTAATTGCCAGGCCAAAACGCTGCAGCAGCAGCAGCATCCCAAGTGTTTTCTGCTGGGAGCGAACATGTCATTCGCGTACTTCAATCACACGCTGTCCTCCGAGACCCGGGCCTGTTTGCCCGCCTGTCTACCCCTTTGTCCCCTTGCGTGGGGCTGTTGGGAGCAGGATGTGGCTGCACAGGCTATTAGCGCAAACCCCCGGCGGGTCCTCGGAGGAAGCCAGACATGCATGACCCTGGAAGCTCTGGTTCCTCCTGTGATGAAATATTTACTCTTATATTTGTTTTCCAGTTGCAGGTGTCTTGAGGAGTGTAACGGTACACAAAAATTTCGGTCCGGTACGTACCTCGGTTTAGAGGTCACGGTTCGGTTAATTTTTGGTACAGTAAGAAAACAACGAAATATACATTTTTTTTTGGTTATTTATATACCAAATTTGTAAACAATGGCAGAACATACATATACACACAGGGCCCATTGCCAGGGTTAATGTGGTCAACATATATACAATAAAAACTAAATAAGATAAGCCTCAGAATGGTTTCTTAACAAAACCTTTCTACATATAAAGTGCTTTTTTTGGATTGATTGATTGAGACTTTTATTTTTTTATTATTATTATTTTTTCTTTTATTAAATCAACATAGAAATCAAAGCTGCAAGCAGCGTTGGTTGGGCCCGCGTATTTGGCAGGTGCTAGTCCTAAGTGTCCCAATACTTTTGTCAAGTTTGAGTCCCAAGTGTCCCAATACTTTTGTCCAGTGTAAGTGTCCCAATACTTTTGTCCAGTTGCCCAATGCTTTTGTTCAGTGGTAGTAGTAAGTGTCCCAATACTTTTGTCCAGTGGTAGTCCTAAGTGTCCCAATACTTTTGTCTACTTTTAGTCCGAATTGTCCCAATACTTTTGTCTAGTGTACCTACCTTGTCTGCATTGGGTGGGCACGCTGGTGCTTCCTGCTTTTAAGCAGCCATCTTGAGAAAACAGCAGCGCAGCAGCATCAGCGCAGCAGCATCAGCGCAGCGGTTCTTTGAAGGCTCATAAAATCAAAACCGGAGCAGTTAGAAAAATTATTTCGATAACTTTTATTTGGAAGGGTTCAATCTCTCTCCTGTGTTAGTTTGAAGCTGAAACGACAAACGCGCTCAGAGGAGATAATGTTTGAAGAGAAGTGACCGGTTTATAAAAACTTTTTGTTTTGAAGGGGAAATTGCAAACTTCCTGTTGATTTTTGCTGAGGGTTGTCAATCTATGAAATGTAGGTCTAAGTGAGACCTACATAGAGGTTTTTGTTTCATGTTTCTCCGACCTTCCCAGTGGGAGTTACAGGCAGTTTTGTCATTGTTTTCTTCCGAGTTGCAGTTTTGTTGCCGTTTTATTTGAGATTTGGGGTTAGGTTTTTTTATTAGATCGCAATTTTTGCCAGTCCTGATGTGTGTGTTCAGTTTGGTGAGTTTTGGAGCATGTTAAGAGGGTGAAAATACAGCTCAAAGAGACAAAATTGACTGTTTTTAGTACTTTTTTGTCTTGAAGGGGGAATTGCCAACTTCCTGTTGATTTTTGCCCGAGGATATACAATTATGAAAACTAGGTCTAAGTCAGACCTACATAGAGGTTTTTCTTTCATGTCTCTCCGACCTTCCTAGTGGGAGTTACAGGCAGTCTAGTTTTTTTTCTTCCTAGGGGGCGCTAGAGCGCTATTTTGAGTTTTGAGGTTTGGTTTTTTGATAAAAAGTTTTGCCGTATATTACTGATGTGTGTGTAAAATTTGGTGAGTTTTGAAGTATGTTAAGGGGGTCAAATTACAGCGCAAAGTTGCGGAATAATAATAAAACCTTACAAATTCAATAGGTCCTTATGTCCCATTGCATAAGGACTCCCTTTGGGAGTCCTTATGCAATGGGCCCATGCGGGCCCTAAAAAACACACGATACACTTTCAACTAGAGCATCAACCCAAAAAAACCCCCTCTTCCCCCATTCACACTCATACACACCCACTCACACAAAAGGGGTTGTTTCTTTCTGCTACCAATATTCTGGTTCCCACAACATGGACAACACTTCTGCAAGAGACACAGTCCCTGAAACACACTTGATTGTTTGTGCTGCTGGTCCACTAACATTTTCATTTAATTACTTTTTTATTTTTTTAATGTAATTATCCTTATATTGTTTTACTTTCTTTTTTATCCAAGAAAATATGTATTTATCTTATCTAAAAAAAAAAAATAATAAATTAAAAAAAGGACCTTATCTTCACCAAATCAAATCAAATCAACTTTATTTATAAAGCACATTTAAAATTTACCACAGGGGTAGCCAAAGTGCTGTACAATGGACAGGTTAAAAGATAAAACGAGTACCGAGCAAACACAACACAACACAAACAGAACATGATAAAAAATAAATAAATAAAATAGAATAAATAAAAACATAAAAACAGGTTCACAGCAGGTGTATTATGGGGCGCCATTGCAGGATGGATATCACTCAGTGTTAAAAGCCATGGAATAAAAGTATGTTTTTAAGAGAGATTTAAAAACAGGAAGAGAGGAGGCTTGTCTAACACTCAGAGGTAGGCCGTTCCAGAGCTTGGGAGCAGCAACGGCGAAAGCTCTGTCACCTCTAAGCTTCAGCCTTGTGTCAGGGACCGTCAACAGCAGCTGATCGGCTGATCTTAAGGATCGGGTGGGGCAGTAATGCTGAAGGAGGTCGGAGAGATAGGTTGGCGCGAGGTTGTTTAGACATTTAAAAACAAATAAAAGGAGTTTAAAATGGATTCGATAACGCACAGGGAGCCAGTGAAGGGACGCTAAAATAGGGGTGATGTGCTCACGTCTGCAGGTCTGTGTTAGCAGACGAGCAGCAGAGTTCTGCACCAGACCTGGTTGTAAATGAAATTAGCTTCGTTTAAAGTTTTTTTTTAAAACCAGGTCCAGTCCAGATAATGTCCAAGGTTCAGCAACACACATTCATGTACACTGAAAAAAATATATATATAAATAAAAAAATAGAAACATTTTGGAACACAACAGATTGCATATAATCTATAAACAAAATTACATGTTCAAAACAAACAAACAACAGAAAATAAATGTATTTACAGTCCAGATTATGTTCAGGTCACTAAAAATTAGGGAATACAACAACAGATAGCATATAATCTATAAACATAATTACACTTTCAACATAAGCCTGCTGACATGAGACTTTTATTAGTAGATTGCACAGTACAGTACATATTCCGTACAATTGACCACTAAATGGTAACACCCCGATAAGTTTTTCAACTTGTTTAAGTCGGGGTCCACGTTCTTCTTTGGCAGCTTAGTCACAGATGACCATGCTAATTTACGCTCTTGTGTCAGACACTTATTTCAATTTGATGTTTATTTTTTTATTTAATTTATTTAAAAAAATTTTAAATTTTGTAATGGTACTTTAATTATTATTAAGTTTATTTATTTATTTGTTTTAATTTAAATCGTTTTGTCATCCTGTTTTAGTCAAATATTAGTAATATCTTTTCAGTTTTAATGAGTGTTGTAATTATACAACGCACATATTTAATTATCATTTTCACATTTTAACTTGATGTTTTGTTGATACGGTACATTCATGTTTGTTGACAACGCCGAGCATGACTGTACAAGCCAATTCTTGAGTGACAGTCCCTGTTGCACTTAGTGCATCTAATCTATAAACAAAATTACATTTTCAAAACAAACAAACAACAGAAAAAAAATGTATTTACAGTCCAGATTATGTTCAGGTCACTAAAAATTAGGGAATACAACAACAGATAGCATATAATCTATAAACATAATTACAAGCAAATTTCAACATAAGCCTGCTGACATGAGACTTTTATTAGTAGATTGCACAGTACAGTACATATTCCGCACAATTGACCACTAAATGGTAACACCCCAATAAGTTTTTCAACTTGTTTAAGTCAGGGTCCACGTTAATCAACATTAAACTGCTTCAAGTTGTTGCTCAGATGAAATAAAATGACACAACTTTTCTTCTACATATAAAAAAGTGCAACATTAAACAGGTTCAGATTAACTTTTCTTTCCCCCCCGCAGCCTGGCTAACTTGGCAGTAAGAGGATTGATTGATTGATTGAAACTTTTATTAGTAGACTGCACAGTACAGTACATATTCCGTACAATTGACCACTAAATGGTAACACCCGAATAAGTTTTTCAACTTGTTTAAAGGGGAACATTATCACCAGACCTATGTAAGCGTCAATATATACCTTGATTTTGCAGAAAAAAACCAAATATTTTTTTAACCGATTTCCGAACTCTAAATGGGTGAATTTTGGCGAATTAAACGCCTTTCTATTATTCGCTCTCGGAGCGATGACGTCACATCGGGAAGCAATCCGCCATTTTCTCAAACACCGAGTCAAATCAGCTCTGTTATTTTCTGTTTTTTCGACTGTTTTCCGTACCTTGGAGACATCATGCCTCGTCGGTGTGTTGTCGGAGGGTGTAACAACACGAACAGGGACGGATTCAAGTTGCACCAGTGGCCCAAAGATGCGAAAGTGGCAAGAAATTGGACGTTTGTTCCGCACACTTTACCGACGAAAGCTATGCTACGACAGAGATGGCAAGAATGTGTGGATATCCTGCGACACTCAAAGCAGATGCATTTCCAACGATAAAGTCAAAGAAATCTGCCGCCAGACCCCCATTGAATCTGCCGGAGTGTGTGAGCAATTCAGGGACAAAGGACCTCGGTAGCACGGCAAGCAATGGCGGCAGTTTGTTCCCGCAGACGAGCGAGCTAAACCCCCTGGATGTCTTGGCTCACACCGTCCCTTATGCCACCGAAGATGATCAAGAGAAGAATATCGACCCTAGCTTCCCTGGCCTGCTGACATCAACTCCAAAACTGGACAGATCCGCTTTCAGGAAAAGAGAGCGGATGAGGGTATGTCTACAGAATATATTCCATCCATCCATCCATCTTCTTCCGCTTATCCGAGGTCGGGTCGCGGGGGCAGCAGCCTAAGCAGGGAAGCCCAGACTTCCCTCTCCCCAGCCACTTCGTCCAGCTCCTCCCGGGGGATCCCGAGGCGTTCCCAGGCCAGCCGGGAGACATAGTCTTCCCAACGTGTCCTGGGTCTTCCCCGTGGCCTCCTACCGGTCGGACGTGCCCTAAACACCATTATGTTTCTCAGTTCAGATATTCAATATCTTGTATTTGCAGTCTATTCAATTGAATATACGTTGAAAAGGATTTGCAAATCATTATATTCTGTTTTTATTTACGAATTACACAACATGCCAACTTCACTGGTTTTGGGTTCTGTACTACGCTGCTATGTGGATCAAAGCGATTACCATTATTTTCTTTCGCTTTTATGAATTGAGTGGGTTCGCTAGTTTTAATGTCGTGCTTTTCTACAAGCCTTGTACACACAGGTTTCTTTAAAATGAACAAATCTTCCATCTTTTATGTCTTCCCACAGGAGGGCAGAGCTACGGTCAACCAGGACACCAAACTGGACAACCGAGTGATTGATCTCAGGGTAAGTCGTTGTCACTATGACCTCCACTATGAAGAAAGATGTGTAGCTTCGCGGGAAGAACTGTAGGTTTCAGTGCCTTAAAGTGATGGCGGTATCATCACAAATCCATCCCTGGCCACCAAAATGTGTCTGTTGAGAAGACATTCCCGACAGGACATTTGGCTCAGTGAGAGATTTTGTTTATCTGTGGCGCCAATATCTAGTCTGTCAGCTTGGGCAATGAGTTTCGCCGTAACAAATATTTGCATACTACATATTTGTACGTTCCAAGTACTGCAACTGCTCTGCATGATCAGGGTTTATGCGGGTCATTAAAAAGTCATTGAATAGATTTTGCAAAAATGAAGGCCTAAATGGCACTAAAAAGCATTACAATTGGATGTGAAGAGGCATTAAAGTAATTTAATGCGGAGAAATCACACATGCTATTACCTAATCACAAGTCGGCAGGCAGCAGTTAACAGTAGAGATGTCCGATAATGGCTTTTTTGCCTATTTCCGATATTGTCCAACTCTTAATTACCGATTCCGATATCAACCGATACTGATATGTACAGTCGTGGAATTAACACATTGTTATGCCTAATTTTGTTGTGATGCCCCGCTGGATGCATTAAACCAGGGGTGCTCACACTTTTTCTGCAGGCGAGCTACTTTTCAATTGATCAAGTCGTGGAGATCTACCTCATTCATATATATAATTTATATTTACTTATTTATGAAATATATGTTTTTGTTAACAAATTAAAGGTGTTTAATGATAATGCAAGCATGTTTAACACATATAGTTAATATTGTTAATACATTAAAGGTGTTTAATGATAATACAAGTATGTTTAATACATATAGTTAATATTGTTAACAAGTTAAAGGTGTTTAAAGATAATGCAAGCATGTTTAACACATATAGTTAATATTGTTAACAAGTTAAAGGTGGTTAAAGATAATACAAGCATGTTTAACACATATAGTTAATATTGTTAATACATTAAAGGTGTTTAATGATAATACAAGTATGTTTAATACATATAGTTAATATTGTTAACAAGTTAAAGGTGATTAAAGATAATGCAAGCATGTTTAACACATATAGTTAATATTGTTAACAACTTAAAGGTGTTTAAAGATAATACAAGCATGTTTAACACATATAGATTCCTTTCTTTCATGAAGACAAGAATATAAGTTGGTGTATTACCTGATTGTGATGACTTGCATTGATTGGAATCAGACAGTGGTGATGATAACGTCCGGATTTTCGAATGGAGGAGAAAAAAAGTCCTCCTTTCTGTCCAATACCACATGAAAGTGGTTGGTTTTTGGCATCTTATTTGTCCAGCTTCCGTACTCCTTTGTATGCACTTTACAAGAAATACATTGTCGGCAAACTCCGTAGCTTGCTAGCTTGTGCACGCCAGCTTTCTGAGACTCTTATTTTGGTAGCGCAGGCAGGATGAAGCAAAGCTTTTATTGTGCAACTGTGCAGTCGGTCTTTGGAGTTTTGACGACAGGTACGGCGCCAGAGTCTGTTGAAATAAAGTGTTTCTCGCCTTCCAGTCGGTAATTTTAATGAGCTGGCAGCAGCCAGCGTCATCTCAGAAGACCCTCGGGTGCCGTGAATGTCAATCAAGTGACGAAAGTGACGTCATAGTGAAGATTTATGATCGCTCATTTTTAGGACTATTTTTTTAATGCCTGGCTGGTGATCGACTGACACACCCTCCGAGATCGACCGGTAGATCGCGATCGACGTAATGAGCACCCCTGCATTAAACAATGTAACAAAGTTTTCCAAAATAAATCAACTCAAGTTATGGAAAAGAAGTGCCAACATGGCACTGCCATATTTATTATTGAAGTCACAAAGTGCATTATTTTTTTTAACATGCCTCAAAACAGCAGCTTGGAATTTGGGACATGATCTCCCTGAGAGAGCATGAGGAGGTTGAGGTGGGCGGGGTTTGGGGTAGACGTAGCGGGGGGTGTATATTGTAGCGTCCCGGAAGAGTTAGTGCTGCAAGGGGTTCTGGGTATTTGTTCTGTTGTGTTTATGTTGTGTTATGGTGCGGGTGGTCTCTCGAAATGTGTTTGTCATTCTTGTTTGGTGTGGGTTCACAGTGTGGCGCATATTTGTAACAGTGTTATAGTTGTTTATACGGTCACCCTCAGTGTGACCTGTATGGCTGTTGACAAAGTATGCGTTGCATTCACTTGTGTGTGTGAAAAGCCGTAGATACTATGTGACTGGGCATGCAAAGGCAGTGTTTTTAAGGCACGCCCCCAATATTGTTGTCTGGGTGGAAATCGGGAGAAATTTGGGAGAATCGTTGCCCCGGGAAATTTTCGGGAGGGGCACTGAAATTCGGGAATCTCCCGGGAAAATGGGGAGGGTTGGCAAGTATGACTGGGAGACGCAACTGCTCTGCATGAAGAGGTTGAGGTGGGCGGGGTTTGGGGTGGAGGTAGCGGGGGGGGGTATATTATAGCGTCCTGCTGGAAGAGTTAGTGCTGCAAGGGTTTCTGGGTATTTGTTCTGTTGTGTTTATGTTGTGTTACGGTGCGGGTGGTCTCCCGAAATGTGTTTGTCATTCTTGTTTGGTGTGGGTTCACAGTGTGGCGCATATTTGTAACAGTGTTAAAGTTGTTTATACGGCCACCCTCAGTGTGACCTGTATGGCTGTTGACCAAGTATGAATTGCATTCACTTGTGTGTGTGAAAAGCCATAGATACTATGTGACTGGGCATGCAAAGGCAGTGTTTTTAAGGCACGCCCCCAATATTGTTGTCTGGGTGGAAATTGGGAGAAATTTGGGAGAATGGTTGCCCCGGGAGATTTTCGGGAGGGGCACTGAAATTCGGGAATCTCCCGGGAAAATGGGGAGGGTTGGCAAGTATGACTGGGAGACGCAACTGATCTGCATAAGGAGGTTGAGGTGGGCGGGGTTTGGGGTGGAGGTAGCGGGGGGTATATTGTAGCGTCCTGGAAGAGTTAGTGCTGCAAGGGGTTCTGGGTATTTGTTCTGTTGTGTTTATGTTGTGTTACGGTGCGGGTGGTCTCTCGAAATGTGTTTGTCATTCTTGTTTGGTGTGTGTTCACAGTGTGGCGCATATTTGTAACAGTGTTAAAGTTGTTTATACGACCACCCTCTGGCTGTTGACCAAGAATGCTTGCATTCAATTGTGTGTGTGAAAAGTCGCAGATATTATGTGATTGGGCCGGCACGCAAAGGCAGTGCCTTTAAGGTTTATTGGCGCCCTGTACTTCTCCCTACGTCCGTGTACCACTCCGTACAGCGGCGTTTTAAAAAGTCAAAAATGTAACTTTTTGAAACCGATAACGGTAATTTTGGAACTGACACCGATAATTTCCGATTTTACATTTTAAAGCATTTATCGGCCGATAATATCGGCAGCCCGATATTATCTGACATCTCTAATAAAGATTATCATTATCAAACATTTACAAGTGTGTCTATACCAGGGGTCGGCAACCCAAAACACTGAAAGAGCCATATTTGACCAAAAATACAAAAAACAAGTCTGTCTGGAGCCGTAAAAAATGAAAAGCCGTATATAAGTGTTATAATGAAGGCAACACATGATGTAAGTGTCTATATTACCGTTTTTTCGGAGTATAAGTCGCACCGGCCGAAAAAGCATATTAAATAAGGAAAAAAAACATATATAAGTCGCACTGGAGTATAAGTCGCATTTTTTGGGGAAATTTATTTGATAAAAGCCAACACCAAGGATAGACATTTGAAAGACAATTTAAAATAAATAAAGAATAGTGAACAACAGGCTGAATAAGTGTACGTTATATGAGGCATAAACAACCAACTGGTATGTTAACGTAACATATTATGGTAAGAGTCATTCAAATAACTATAACATATAGAACATGCTATACGTTTACCAAACAATCTGTCACTCCTAATCGCTAAATCCCATGAAATCTTATACGTCTAGTCTCTTACGTGAATGAGCTAAATAATATTATTTGATATTTTACGCTAATGTGTTAATAATTTCACACATAAATCGCACCCCCGGCCAAACTATGAAAAAAAACTGTGATTTATAGTCCGAAAAATACGGAATAGCCTACTATCAAATTGACTGTGTCGCAGGCTCAAGCAAATCTTTGTTGACAGACATGTTAAAATGTAATATTCTACACATTTTTACTTTAGAAAACATTAGTAAATTAGTAACATTAGTAAATAGCATTGCATGTCCTCCCCGTGACTGCGTGGGTTCCCTCCGGGTACTCCGGCTTCCTCCCACTTCCAAAGACATGCACCTGGGGATAAGTTGATTGGCAACACTAAATTGGCCCTAGTGTGTGGATGTGAGTGTGAATGTTGTCTGTCTATCTGTGTTGGCCCTGCGATGAGGTGGCGACTTGTCCAGGGTGTACCCCGCCTTCCGCCCGATTGTAGCTGAGATAGGCTCCAGCGCCCCCCGCGACCCCAAAGGGAATAAGCGGTAGAAAATGGATGGATGGAGTAAATAGCATGTTAGCATTGATTAGCTTGCAGTCATGCACTGACCAAATATGCCTGATTAGCACTCCAACAAGTCAATAACATCAACAAAGCTCACCTTTGTGCATTCACACACAGTACAAAACGTTTGGTGGACAAAATGAGACAAAGGAGTGGAATACGTAAACAAACTGTTGCGTCACAGCCCACACTATGGTGAGTTCAAGAGCCGCCGAAATTAGTAGGACAAAACGATGTCCACTAAATACTCTCATCAGTGAAGCATACACACAAACATATTAAACAGTGGGCTTTCGAACAATTGGGAAAGTTTGTGTCATGTTTGTCCTCAAACAAAAAACATACTAAAACAAAAAAAATATGTCTCCCCCCCATCTTTTTCCATTTTCAAACCTTTTTTAAAAATGCTCCAGGGAGCCACTAGGAGCCGCGGGTTTCTGACCCCCGGTCTATACAGACAGTTGTAAGCTAATTACAATGAATTAAAAAGCATTGAATTAGATGTGCTAATGCCTGCAGAAACTCTGATGATGTTAGGATAGTTTCTTTCCTGGCGGCAGTATAAAAATGTCAATGGAAATTTGAAGTCCCCCCCCCCCCCCTTCCATTTTCTATTTGTGCGCTTTATTCCGCCGTTTAACAAGACATGTTGCAGCAAATACGATTTGACACTCTTTTTGCTTTAAAAAAATGAAGCCAGACAAGTTGCTATCAGTGCAATATAAATCACTTCTGCTATAAATCTATGTGGGAGGGACGTTGTACTTAGGTGAGCAAAATGCAAAATGTTTCCTCCCACACACACACATACTTGCAATGTAGGAAAAGCGCTTAAACCTCAGCACCCCCAAGTACTGCATCTCACAACAACACCTGTTCCTCTAACACTCTGCACTTTGAGCCCTGTGAAGCTATAAAGTGGTTCCTATGCTGGCAGACACTCGGAAAGGGGACCATAAAACCCTGCAAGTGATGTAGTTGCTACCATTCTTTAAACACAATGTGCTTTGTTTTAGAATGCCCGGAGAAAAAAAAAAAGGTTACCTGATTTAATTTAGATTGTGCAAATTAGTTAGACTGAGCTGTAGTTCTCTTGTTGAGGAAACAAATCTGTGCACGTTGGTCTAGGCCAGGGGTCGGCAACCCGCGGCTCCGAACTTGATCATTCTGATGCGGCTCAGCTGCATACTTGCCGGCCCCCTGATTTTCCCGGGAGACTTCGGGATTTCAGTGCCTCTCGCAGAAACCACCCGTAATTAATATTCTCCGATTTTCACCCTTGCAATAATTCACCCTTGCAATAATAATAATAAGGGCGTGCAGTGACGGTACAGCATTTAGCACCCTCTACAATCTGTATTGTCAGCGTGCCAGCCCAGTCTTTTGTTATATGCATTTTTTGCTAGCACACATAAGTGACAGCAAGGCATACTTGGTCAACAGCCACACAGGTTACACTGACGGTGGCCATATAAAACAACTTTAAGACTCTTACTAATAATGCGCCACACTTTGAACCAAAACCAAACAAGAATGACAAACACATTTCGGGAGAACATCTGCACCTTAACACAACATAAACACAACAGAACAAATACCCAGAATCCCATGCAGCCCTGACTCTTCCGGGCTACATTATACACCCCTGCTACCACCAACCCCCCCTCTGTGCGTCGGTTGAGGTGAGCGGGGTTTGGTAGCGGGGGTGTATAATGTAGCCCGGAAGAGTTAGTGCTGCATGGGATTCTGGGTATTTGTTTTGTTGTGTTTATGTTGTGTTACGGTGCAGATGTTCTCCCGAAATGTGTTTGTCATTCTTGTTTGGTGTGGGTTCACAGTGTGGCGCATTATTAGTAAAAGTGTTAAAGTTTTTTATACCGCCGCCGTCAGTGTAACCTGTGTGGTTGTTGACCAAGTATGCCTTGCTGTCACCTACCTGTGCAAGCAGAAGCCCCAAGCAAAGTGTGGCTGGGCTGGCACGGTGGTTGTAGTGTGCGCTAAATGTTGTGCCATCACGGCACGTTCGAGAAAATAGTTGCCCTGAAAATCGTAGTTTGCCGGGAAAATCGGCAGACCGTACGGCTTGTCAAGTTTGACGCTGTCAAGCGTCATTCATATAAAACCCGCGGGCCGCACTAACATTAAATTTTCATATTAAGGTGTGGGCCGCATGACTGAGACCCTTGGTTTATACATAGCACAAAGCAAAAAAAAACTTTGTAAACAGTGTTTATCATGTTAAATTTCAAAAGATTTTTGCGGCTCCCATTGTTTTCTTTAATTTGTGAAACTGGTCAAAATGGCTCTTTGACTGGTAAAGGTTGCCGACCCCTGGTCTAGGCGTTACTTTAGCTTTTTGATTCTGCGCATATAAGGAGTCTTTCAGCTGAGAATTTGCATTGGAAGCACGTGACGTCGGTTTGCTTTAGAACATTGTAGGAAAACGGGTGTATTCGTAGTGGACTGCCTTTAGGAAAAATGTTGCATTTAATGCAAGAAAAGCAAGCATGCCTGATCAAAGCGGTTAAAAGAAGGCTCCACTTCCCAAAATGGTTTAGCTCGATGCTAATTGTCATTGGAAATGCCATATATATGCTGCTGATTAGCACTAAAAACGTCCACATTTGGTAATTAAAACTATAACTCATACAGTGTTATGTAACTGTTCCCATCTTTAGAACAAGAATAGCCTTTTAGCATTTGTAAATGAAATAAAAGTCAAACAATGGGAATTAAAGAGACACTATAGTGTTGTTGGAGCTGGAACTACTGTATTTTCCAGACTTTCACCTGTTATTCAAGCACCAGGGCTTCGTACTTAGTGCAAAAAGCACAATGAAAGGTTTAAATGAAAGAAGACCACCAACTGAAAGCATGAGACGCTTCCTCTTGATTGGTTCCGCTCTTACCTATACGGAAGGCAGCAATGTGCATGCGTCAATGATCACAATTCACCCTGTATGACCATAAATTATGGTGTTCCCCAGGGATCCATCTTGGGGCCTCTCCTTTTTATCCTATACATAAATGATTTTGTAAACTCCTCCGAAACTTTTCATAAAATAATTTTTGCTGACGATACAAATTTGTTTACCTCACACAGGAGCCTACACGATCTACAAGTAACTGTCAATTCAGAGCTTGTGAAAGTAGATTCCTGGTTCAAATGCAATAAGCTCTCACTTAATGTAAATAAAACAAATTGTATTCTATTTCGTTCTAATAAAAAGCGGACAAATACTGAGCACTGCCATATCAACATCAATGGGCAGGAAATACAGAGAGTGTACTCCACAAAATTCCTGGGGGTCATCATTGACGAATACCTCAATTTCAAATGTCACATTAGCCATCTGTTAAACAAATTATCCAAATATGTTGGCCTGTTCTTTCACCTTCGTCATTATCTTCCTCTCTATGCTCTACTCACACTATATACAACTCTCTTTGAACCACATCTAAACTACTGTAATGTCATCTGGTGTAACACCTTCCCTACCTACCTCCACAAATTAGAATCCATGCAAAAGAAAATCATACGGGCCCTGTCATGGTCCAAGTTTAATGCCCCCACTCGACATCTATTCCATAATTATCATCTCTTAAGACTGACAGAGTTCAATATTTATCAAAATGCTTGTCTAACCTATGAAGTCATTTACAGGCTGAATTTAAGGCTCTGTAGCTTGGTTCCTATCTACCATCCCCAGCATGCCCACAACACTCGTAACTTAGATCTGATATCAGGGAAACATCGTTTACTGGATTGTACCGCTCGAAGTGTTGTATGCAGGGGACCAAAGATTTGGAACCGGCTTAATGAGAGCCTCAAGATGCTGTATCCATTCTCCAACTTCAAAAATAAACTGAAAACTTACCTATTAACCACCTATATTTAATGCCTCATGTGGGGTAGACTACTGTTGGGTTTTGCATGGTTGAATGAATGTATGTATGTATGTATGTGTATGCTTGCTTTAGTACTATTATCTTGTGTTAATCATATAGCGTTGTTTTTTGTTGTTATGCTTGCTACGATGTTTCATCATTCCATGTATATACTATCCTCTGGACCCCCTGTCAAAAGCTTCTTCTAGCTTATTTAGGGGACCCTTTCACGTACCAACATCTTTAAATGATGATATCTCAATACTATTGTAATTGTTATATGGTATTGTGAATAAACTTGAAACTTGAAACTAACTAACTCTTAATGAATATGTTTAATATCTAGAGTAAAAATGTTGCAGTTAATGCCAGCAAAGCAAGTATGTCTGACCAAAGCGTTTAAAAGAAGGCTCCACTTCCCAAAATGTGCTAGCTCGATGCTAAATGTCATTGGAAATGCCATATATATGCTGCTGATTAGCACTAAAACCGTCCACATTTGGTAATCAAAACTATAACTCATACAGTGTTATGTAACTGTTCCCATCTTTAGTACAAGAATAGTCTCTTAGCATTTGTAAATGAAATAAAAGTCAAACAATGGGAATTAAAGAGACACTATTGTGTTATTGGAGCTGGAACTACCGTATTTTCCAAACTATAGAGCACACCGGCATATAAGCAACACCCACTTAATTTCAGAACAAAAATATATTTTTCCATATATTAGCCGCACCGGACTACAAGCCGCAGATATATGCGATTTGAAATGAGTTATTTACACACTTTAACTCAGTGGTTCTTAACCTTGTTTTAGGTACCGAACCCCACCAGTTTCATATGCGCATTCACCGAACCCGAACCGTAATCATAAAATGATGTTATTATATTAAAGAAATACTAATAAAGATATATTTTACAAACGGAAAGTTACATGAATGGACACAAGAGTCCATGTTTACATCTCATTGTGCAACATGTGAATGTTTTAGTTGGAACTAAATGCGATATCTGAAAGGGGTACACATTATTTCCAAAGCAGGACCCCACACCCAGACATATAATACTAGTACACAACTCATGAAAAACAATATGTTATAGTCATTGTAAGTAGGCCAAAACACTTATATTAGAAAATAATCTCATGGAAATTGCTGCTGTCATTTGATTACAATAATTAAACATTGAGCTTGTTATTTAGTCAGGTTTGGGACAGGTGTGCTGCAGGTGTGACCACAGTGCATGTGCACGTCTGACGCATGTGCGCCACTGAATGCTCCAGGAGTTTTTGCGTTTGCACATACATGGAAAATTAGAGGGAACATTGTTTGGGGGTATCCATAATACGCCGACAGGGAGAGGTTTTTATTTACACGATGAGTTGGGCGTGTCTTGACCTGAGGCCGACTCACCGAACCCCTAGGGTTCGATCGAACCCAGGTTAAGAACCACTGCCTTAACTGTTTCCAAACAGTGTCTGTAACAAGGCAGTAAAACGGATGATCAAACAAAACAGAAGTCATCGTCATTGACCCACTCGCTGCGGAAGCTGGCGCTCCAATCAGCTAAACCAGGGGTCGGCAACCTTTACCAGTCAGAGCCATTTTGACCAGTTTCACAAATTATTGAAAACAATGGGAACCGCAAAATTTTTTTGAAATTTAAAATGAAATAACACTGCATACAAAGTTTTGTTTTTTTTGTGCTATGTATAATCCAGGGGTCTCAAACACGCTGCCCACACCTTAATATGGAATTTGAATGCTGGTGCGGCACGCGGGTTTAATATGAATGACGATTGTCAGCGTCATGCGTGCCGTGATGGTACAGCATATAGCACCCACTACTAGCAGCGTGCCTGACCAGCCACACGTTGTATGGGCTTCCGCTTGCTCACGTGGTTGACAGCAAGGCATACTTGGTAAACAACCACACAGGTTACACTGACGGTGGCGGTATAAAAAAAACTTTAACACTCTTACTAATAATGCGCCACACTGTGAACCCACACCAAACAAGAATGACAAACACATTTCGGGAGAACATCTGCACCGTAACACAACATAAACACAACAGGACAAATACCCAGAATCCCATGCAGCCCTAACTCTTCCGGGATACATTATACACCCCCCGCTACCAAACCCCGCCCACCTGAACTGACGCACAGAGAAGGGGGGGGGGATGTGTTAGGGAGCAGGGTTGGGGTTGGGGCGAGGTTTGGTGGTAGCAGGGGTGTATAATGTAGCCTGGAAGAGTCAGGGCTGCATGGGATTCTGGGTATTTGTTCTGTTGTGTTAAGGTGCAGATGTTCTCCCGAAATGTGTTTGTCATTCTTGTTTGGTTTTGGTTCAAAGTGTGGCGCATTATTAGTAAGAGTGTTAAAGTTGTTTTATATAGTCACCGTCAGTGTAACCTGTGTGGCTGTTGACCAAGTATGCCTTGCTGTCCCTTACGTGAGCAAGCAGAAGATGCATGCTGTATAACAAGTGGTTGGGCTGGCATGCTGTTAATACAGATTATAGAGGGCGCCAAATGTTTCACCATCATGGCACGCCCTTATTATAGCTGTAAGAGTGAAAATCGGTGAAAATTAATCCCGGGAGTTATCTGCGAGAGTCACTGAAATCCGGAAATCTCACGGGAAAATCACTGAAATCCGGAAATCTCACGGGAAAATCGGGGCGTTCGGCAAGTATGCTGCTGAGCCGCATCAGAGTGATCAAAGAGCCGCATGCGGCTCCGGAGCCGCGGGTTGCCGACCCCTGAGCTAAACGGACGCAAAAACTCCACGGTTTATTGAGGAATTTGTGAAACTGAAACAATGCAAAAAGAATGCCGTTATAAGTTTATAATGCTAACACACTAACGAGGCTAGCTTCATTACATTAGGATAGCACGTACAAATATGCATGAAAACAGTCTTTCAGCTATTAAGTTTGGTTTACCATAAAGTTCAATCCTGTTTTTTGCTTATAGTCCAACTGTCCGGATAATTGCAATAATACAACAGTATCCAACACAGAATCCAGTTGATCTGTTGAAAATAATGACCAGATAAGTCAACTAAAAGAAGGCCAGGCGTCACCCGTCTAGAAAAGTGTTCATCAAACTCGAAACTCGTCTGTGGTAAAAATGTTGCCACATTACAGACTCGACTGTCTGCTGACGCAGGTCTATATTTCTCTGCTATGAGCAAGGCCGACTCAGAAAAAGATGTCAGTTAGACAAGCACCCTCCAAAGTACGCAGACACTCACACACTTCACGTGTACTTGAGATAGGGAGTGTTCTTCTGTGGTTCCGAACAACAGGCCTCAATTGTTTCCCACATTCAACTGATAGCCCAACATTATCTTTATGAGTCATGGAAGTTCAGTTCAAGTTTATTGGTTAGACACCTGATTAAAGACGTGTCTTTAGAAAATATTACCAAGACTGGGTTAAATAGGGACAAATCATTTGATAGTTGACCAATAAACAAAAAAAAATTGAAAATGTTATTTAATTTTTTTCGCCTTTTGACCATATTGTCATGCCAGGTTTATTGTTCACTGTTAGGCAAATTGTCTGGATTTTCCATCTTCTTAATTTGTACACTACAAAAAAGAGCTGGCAAAATATTAGATAGAAGTCAAGTCAGACTTAATTTATATAGTTAAAACAACTTGTGTTGACCGAAGTGCTGCACAGGGCACATACGACTATAAAAGGAATAAAACCAATGAAACAATGAATAATACACTGCAAAAAGTCAGTGTTCAAAAACAAAAAAAAGAAAGAAAAAAATTAGGGGTATTTTTTGGGAATTAAGCAAAATTATCTGCCAATAGAAAAAGACAATTTGGCTTGTTAAGACTTTCCAAAACAAGTAAAATTAAAGCTGCAAGCAGCATTGGTCGGGCCCGCGTATTTGGCAGGTGCTAGTCCCAAGTGTCCCAATACTTTTGTCAAGTTTTAGTCCCAAGTGTCCCAATACTTTTATCCAGTGTAAGTGTCCCAATACTTGTGTCCAGTGGTAGTCCTAAGTGTCCCAATACTTAAGTCTACTTTTAGTGCGAAGTGTCCCAATACTTTTGTCCAGTATTCGTCGTAAGTGTCCCAATACTTTTGTCCAGTTTTAGTCCTAAGTGTCCCAATACTTTTGTCCAGTGGTAATCCGAAGTGTCCCAATACTTATGTCAAGTTGTAGTCAAGTGTCCCAATACTTTTGTCAAGTTTTAGTCCCAAGTGTCCCAATACTTTTGTCAAGTTGTAGTCCTAAGTGTCCCAATACTTTTGGCCAGTGTAGGTGTCCCAATACTTTTGTCCAGTGGTAGTTCTAAGTGTCCCAATACTTGTGTCCAGTTGTAGTCCTAAGTGTCCCAATACTTTTGTCCAGTAGCGTCCCAATACTTTTGGCCAGTGTAAGTGTCCCAATACTTTTGTCAAGTGGTAGTCCTAAGTGTCCCAATACTTTTGTCTACGTTTAGTCCGAAGTGCCCCAATACTTTTGTCCAGTTCTAGTCCTAAGTGTCCCAATACTTTTGTCAAGTTGTAGTCCTAAGTGTCCCAATACTTTTGGCCAGTGTAAGTGTCCCAATACTTTTGTCCAGTGGTAGCCCTAAGTGTCCCAATACTTTTGTCCAGTTGTAGTCCTAAGTGTCCCAATACTTTTGTCCAGTGTAAGCGTCCCAATACTTTTGTCCAGTGGTAGTCCTAAGTGTCCCAATACTTTTGTACAGTTGTAGTCCTAAGTGTCCCAATACTTTTGTCCAGTGTAAGCGTCCCAATACTTTTGTCCAGTGGTAGTCCTAAGTGTCCCAATACTTTTGTACAGTTGTAGTCCTAAGTGTCCCAATACTTTTGTCCAGTGTAAGCGTCCCAATACTTTTGTCCAGTGGTAGTCCTAAGTGTCCCAATACTTTTGTACAGTTGTAGTCCTAAGTGTCCCAATACTTTTGTCCAGTGTAAGCGTCCCAATACTTTTGTCCAGTGGTAGTCCTAAGTGTCCCAATACTTTTGTACAGTTGTAGTCCTAAGTGTCCCAATACTTTTGGCCAGTGTAAGTGTCCCAATTAGCTAACCTCAATGAACCCAAAAATACCTTAAAATAAGTATATTCTCACTAATAACAAGTACACTTTTCTTGGTAGAAAAAAAAAGACCTTTTTGCTCAATATATGGAAAAAAATTCTTAAATGAAGTAAATGCTAGTGCCATTATCTTGACATAATGATATGCGCTCGGCATCATGATTTTTTTTTTCATGCTTGAACTAAGAAATGATTACTTTAAAAAAGGAGTTTTATACTTGTGAGTGTCAATGACACAGCTTTGCATCAGTTGATATTCTAGTTCAGGGGTCGGCAACCTTTACCAGTCAAAGAGCCATTTTGACCAGTTTCACAAATTAAAGAAAACAATGGGAGCCACAAAATTATTTTGAAATTTCAAATGAAATAACACTGCATACAAAGTTTTTTTTTCTTGCTTTGTGCTATGTATAAACCAAGGGTCTCAGACACGCGGCCCACACCTTAATATGAAAATTGAATGTTCGTGCGGCCCGCGGGTTTTATATGAATGGCGCGTGACAGCGTCATACTTGTCAACCCTCCCGATTTTTCCGGCAGACTATGATTGTCTAGGCAACTGTTCTCTCGAACTTGCCGGGATGGTACAGCATTTAGCGCCCACTAAAATCAGCGTGCCAGCCCAGCCACACGTTGTATGGGGCTTCTGCTTGCACACGTAAGTGACAGCAAGGCGTACTTGGTCAACAACCACACAGGTTACACTGACGGTGGCTGTATAAAAAACTTTAACACTCTTACTAATAATGCGCCACACTGTGAACCCACATCAAACAAGAATGACAAACACATTTCGGGAGAACATCCGCACCGTAACGCAACATAAACACAACAGGACAAATACCCAGAATCCCACGCCCGTGCAGCCCTAACTCTTCACCTCAACCGACGCACAGAGGGTGGGGGGTTGATGTGTGAGGGAGCAGGGTTGGGGTGGGGGCGGGGTTTGGTGGTAGCAGGGGTGTATAATGTAGCCCGGAAGAGTCAGGGCTGCATGGGATTCTGGGTATTTGTTCTGTTGTGTTTATGTTGTGTTAAGGTGCAGATGTTCTCCCGGAATGTGTTTGTCATTCTTGTTTGGTTTTGGTTCAAAGTGTGGCACATTATTAGTAAGAGTGTTAAAGTTGTTTTAAATGGCCACCGTCAGTGTAACCTGTGTGGCTGTTGACCAAGTATGCCTTGCTGTCACTTACGTGTGCAAGCAGAAGATGCATATAACAAGAGGCTGGGTTGGCACGCTGTTTATACAGATTGTAGAGGGCGCTAAATGCTGTACCATCATGGCACGCCCTTATTATTAATGTAAGGGTGAAAATCGGAGAATATTAATCCCGGGAGTTTTCTGCAAGAGGCACTGAAATCCGGAAGTCTCCCGGGAAAATCGGGCGGGTGTCGGCAAGTCAGACTGATCAAAGAGCCGCATGCGGCTCCGGAGCCACGGGTTGCCGACCCCTGTTCTAGTTTCAAGCATGTTTTACTCAATATAGGTCATCAAATCTCAGCAACAAGCTGTATTATAATTTAGGACCAAAACCCTTAAAACAAGTAAAAAACACTAACATAAAATCTGCTTAGTGAGAAGAATGATCTTATCAGACCTAAAATAAGCAAATATCAGCCTTATTTGAGATCTTTAATCTTACTTAGATTTCAGTTTTTGCAGTGTACAACCAATGAAACAGTGAATAATACACTGCAAAAAGTCAGTGTTCAAAAACAAGAAAAACAAAATACAAATCAGGGGTATTTTATTTGAACTAAGCAAAATTATCTGCCAATAGAACAAGACAATTTGACTTGTCAAGACTTTCCAAAACAAGTAAAATTAGCTAACCTCAATGAACCCAAAAATACCTTAAAATAAGTATATTCTCACTAATAACAAGTGTACTACCATATGAGTACGTATTTTCTATTGCTTCATTGAAAATAAAACAGCAAAGTCCATTTGGCTGTCATCTGTTTTAATATGAGACACAATTGTGTGAAAGTCATGATTTTTTTTTTTTCATGCTTGAAATAAATGATTACTTTAAAAAAGTAGTTTTATACTTGTGAGTGTTAATGACACAGCTGTGCATCAGTTGATATTCTAGTTTCAAGCATGTTTTACTCAATATAGGTCATCACATCTCAGCTACAAGCTGTAATATCTTACTGAGATCATTTAGGACCAAAACCCTTAAAACAAGTAAAACACTCTAACAGTTTGTTCCATAGTTTTACTCCGCATACAGGCACACAAAAACGTTTACGAGTGGTTTGAGCTCTCGGCAATGAGAAATATCCAAAGCCTCTCAAGTTATGAGCCTGCACTCGTCTTATAAAAAAACGTTGTAGATTAAATGCTTTATATAAGATTATTAATGTATTGTATTTAACAAGGTCATCAAATTTGAGCAACTTTGATCGCATAAACAGATTATGAGTATGTTCTAAATAACCAATGTTGTGAATGATCCGCACTGCTCTTTTCTGTAATATGATCAAAGGATGAATTGTGTTACTTCAACACAGTATGTAAGGTATGGGAGTACCAAGGTGCCGTATAGAGTACAGAGTGCATTTTCATTCAATCAGACATTATTGTGAGGTTTTGTACAAACCCCGTTTCCATATGAGTTGGGAAATTGTGTTAGATGTAAATATAAACGGAATACAATGATTTGCAAATCCTTTTCAACCCATATTCAATTGAACGCACTACAAAGACAAGATATTTGATGTTCAAACTCATAAACTTTATTTTTTTTTTGCAAATAATAATTAACTTAGAATTTCATGGCTGCAACACGTGCCAAAGTAGTTGGGAAAGGGCATGTTCACCACTGTGTTACATCACCTTTTCTTTTAACAACTCAGTAAACGTTTGGGAACTGAGGAGACACAGTTTTGAAGCTTCTCAGGTGTAATTCTTTCCCATTCTTGCTTGATGTACAGCTTAAGTTGTTCAACAGTCCGGGGGTCTCCGTTGTTGTATTTTAGGCTTCATAATGCGCCACACATTTTCAATGGGAGACAGGTCTGGACTACAGGCAGGCCAGTCTAGTACCCGCACTCTTTTACTATGAAGCCACGTTGATGTAACACGTGGCTTGGCATTGTCTTGCTGAAATAAGCAGGGGCGTCCATGGTAACGTTTCTTAGATGGCAACATATGTTGCTCCAAAAGCTGTATGTACCTTTCAGCATTAATGGTGCCTTCACAGATGTGTAAGTTACCCATGCCTTGGGCACTAATACACCCCCATACCATCACAGATGCTGGCTTTTCAACTTTGCGCCTATAACAATCCGGATGGTTCTTTTCCTCTTTGGTTCGGAGGACACGACGTCCACAGTTTCCAAAAACAATTTGAAATGTGGACTCGTCAGACCACAGAACACTTTTCCACTTTGTATCAGTCCATCTTAGATGAGCTCAGGCCCAGCGAAGCCGACGGCATTTCTGGGTGTTGTTGATAAACGGTTTTCGCCTTGCATAGGAGAGTTTTAACTTGCACTTACAGATGTAGCGACCAACTGTAGTTACTGACAGTGGGTTTCTGAAGTGTTCCTGAGCCCATGTGGTGATATCCTTTACCCACTGATGTCGCTTGTTGATGCAGTACAGCCTGAGGGATCGAAGGTCACGGGCTTAGCTGTTTACGTGCAGTGATTTCTCCAGATTCTCCGAACCCTTTGATGATATTACGGACCGTAGATGGTGAAACCCCTAAATTCCTTGCAATAGCTGGTTGAGAAAGGTTTTTCTTAAACTGTTCAACAATTTGCTCACGCATTTGTTGACAAAGTGGTGACCCTCGCCCCATCCTTGTTTGTGAATGACTGAGCATTTCGTGGAATCTACTTTCATACCCAATCATGGCACCCACCTGTTCCCAATTTGCCTGTTCACCTGTGGGATGTTCCAAATAAGTGTTTGATGAGCATTCCTCAACTTTATCAGTATTTATTGCCACCTTTGCCAACTTCTTTGTCACGTGTTGCTGGCATCAAATTCTAAAGTTAATGATTATTTGCAAAAAAAAAAAAGAGTCAAATATGTTGTCTTTGTAGCATATTCAACTGAATATGGGTTGAAAATGATTTGCAAATCATTGTATTCCGTTTATATTTACATCTAACACAATTTCCCAACTCATATGGAAACAGGGTTTGTATTATTGTTCCTAAAAATCAGATATACCGGCCCCCCGACACATTTTTTTCTCAAAATTTGGTCAAAATAATTAAGAGAAGGCTCCACTTAACAAGTGAGTGTGAATTATATTTATATAGCACTTTTCTCTAGTGACTCAAAGTGCTTTACATGGTGAAAACCCAATATCTAAGTTACATTTAAAGCAGTGTGGGTGGCACTGGGAGCAGGTGGGTAAAGTGTCTTGCCCAAGGACACAACGGCAGTGACTAGGATGGCGGAAGCTGGGATCGAACCTGCAACCCTCAGGTTGATGACACGGCCACTCTACCAACCGAGCTATACCGCCCAAAAATGTGCTAGCTCGATGCTAAGCGTCATTGGAAATGCCATAAATATGCTGCTGATTGGCACTAAAAACTTCCACATTTGGTCATCAAAACTATAACTTTGTTTAATATCTGGAGTCAGGTATTTTACGTGCCTGCGTTCTTGTAAGGCAGTGTTACATTTTGACACGCTCCTTCCTAACTGTCCCTTGAGCTTTTTGCGAGATAATTCCCCATTAGTCTCAGTTTGCAGTTTGTTTTACTTTTACTCCTGGCTTTTGGTTTCCGTCTTCCCCCTGGGGACGACTGCTTTTGACACTCACTCATTTCGTTGAATTGCAGTAATTGTGATCTGCCTGTCTCTCTCTCTCTCTCTCAAAGACCACCACAAGCCAGGCCATCTTCCGTCTGCAGTCAGGAGTGTGCCAGCTCTTCAGAGAGACCCTCACCAAAAAGGGTTTTGTGGAGATTCAGACACCTAAAATCATATCAGGTTAGAAACACACACACAGTAAAGTTCCATCCATGGGAAATCTGTGAGATGATTTTTTATTTTTTTTCATTCCACCGTTCAGTTGCAAACTTTTTTACCCACATATCTGTGAGTCACCACTTGACAGTTAGGTGTGAGTTCCTATATGAGCTGTCCGTTTTGAAACGTCTCCTGTTGAAGAGAAGCCACACTTGTCATTTATAAACCGAAGAATACTACAAAAAAAAGACAGTTCACTTACTACAATCAGGAGAGTCGCAGTATCGTTACTTTTGGTCCTCAATCAGCAGGAATCAAGTTCATCCATCCATCTTCTTCCGCTTATCCGAGGTCGGGTCGCGGGGGCAGCAGCCTAAGCAGGGAAGCCCAGACTTCCCTCTCCCCAGCCACTTCGTCCAGCTCCTCCCGGGGGATCCCGAGGCGTTCCCAGGCCAGCCGGGAGACATAGTCTTCCCAACGTGTCCTGGGTCTTCCTCGTGGCCTCCTACCGGTCGGACATGCCCTAAACACCTCCTTAGGGAGGCGCTCGGGTGGCATCCTGACCAGATGCCCGAACCACCTCATCTGGCTCCTCTCGATGTGGAGGAGCAGCGGCTTTACTTTGAGCTCCCCCCGGATGACAGAGCTTCTCACCCTATCTCTAAGGGAGAGCCCCGCCACCCGGCGGAGGAAACTCATTTCGGCCGCTTGTACCCGTGATCTTGTCCTTTCGGTCATAACCCAAAGCTCATGACCATAGGTGAGGATGGGAACGTAGATCGACCGGTAAATTGAGAGCTTTGCCTTCCGGCTCAGCTCCTTCTTCACCACAACGGATCGATACAGCGTCCGCATTACTGAAGACGCCGCACCGATCCGCCTGTCGATCTCACGATCCACTCTTCCCTCACTCGTGAACAAGACTCCGAGGTACTTGAACTCCTCCACTTGGGGCAAGATCTCCTCCCCAACCCGGAGATGGCACTCCACCCTTTTCCGGGCGAGAACCATGGACTCGGACTTGGAGGTGCTGATTCTCATCCCAGTCGCTTCACACTCAGCTGCGAACCGATCCAGTGAGAGCTGAAGATCCTGGCCAGATGAAGCCATCAGGACCAAATCATCTGCAAAAAGCAGAGACCTAATCCTGCAGCCACCAAACCGGATCCCCTCAACGCCTTGACTGTGCCTAGAAATCCTGTCCATAAAAGTTATGAACAGAATCGGTGACAAAGGGCAGCCTTGGCGGAGTCCAACCCTCACCGGAAACGTGTCCGACTTACTGCCGGCAATGCGGACCAAGCTCTGACACTGATCATACAGTTCAGTGTGTACTAATTTCACATCTGTCTCTTTGAAGTTTCATACCTGCCAACTACTCCGGTTTTCCCGTAATTAGTACGATTTTCATCAACCTATTCCGGGTTACGGTTGCAGTGATAAAAAATACGGTTTTTCATTAATTACAAAAATATATTTTTTAAAAAGTTTTATTCACGAAATCGTGTAACAACAATGACAATTATCCGTTCCAAAAAGGGTGAAAACTACGCGAATTGCACCTTGTGCAGACAAGATTTTTCAATCGGACACGGAGGAATTAGCGATGTAAAAGACCACGTTGGGACAAAAAAACACAAGTCTAATGCCGTTGCTAGCGATACAAGTGGAAAACTTTCAACGTTTTTCGTCGCCCAAACAGATTCTTTGGATGTGATAAATGCCGAAGTTTTATTTACGGAGGCAATAATTGAGCATTTTTGCAGTATGATCAATCTGATAGAATAAATGTGGATTTTAGCCACAAAAAGGTAATGACACCAATGTTATCTATTGGAATTGTTTAGTACTGTTATACTGTTAAAAGTGTTTATACTATTTATGCTTTCAAGTCCAAGTTGAAGAAATCTTGTTAAATGTTGACAGCATAACTACCAAAATACAGAAGTATGTCCTTAATATTTTTGCAGTGCTATTTCTGTTGAAAAGTTAAAATGATTACATTAGAGATGTGCTGTGCCACTTTTCAAGTGTCTGATGGCTTAAATTAATTTTCATTAATTTTTCATATTTTGAATTCTTTTGAAAGGCTTACAAAAAAACTACATTTGAATTGTAATTCCATGCTATTGACAGGACTATTAATTTTAATGAAGTTAGCTTACCATGTTTACAGTATGATAATTGTGATAGAAATGTGAATTTTAGGCACAGAATATTGTTTACAATTGAACAAGGCAGTAGATTATACAAGCTTGGACAGAAAGTTAATAATGACACCAATTTTTTTTTAATGGAATTGTTTAGTACTGTTTTACCATTTGTTTACTGTAAAAAGTGTTTATACTGTTTATACTTTCAATTAACAAATTGAAGTCTTGTGAAAGGTTGACAGGATAACTGGCATTAACTGTCAAAATAATTTCAAACTATTGAAGTTAGCTTACAGAATAAACATGTCAATCAACCCATATGATTTTTGCTGTAATATTTTTGTTTTGAAAAGTCACTGTGACTGATAGAAAAGTGATGGTTTTAGCAACATTTTAACCTGTCTGAATGCTAACAATCATTTTGCGGACCCTGGCTACTAGGTTTTTCTGATTTCAAAAGTTGGCAGGTATGATATGAAAACGGATCAAAAATAGACCATTTATCTGCAGTGCGCTTTATAATCTGGTGCGCCCTATGGTCCGGAAAATACGGTACGTTGTTTTTAGCCCCCCCCTAGCTTGACCAACGCTAACAGCCTTCTAAATGCTACGTGTGAAACAAAACAACACAAGCTTCGTTTCAATTGTGCCAGTCTGAAAATGCCGGGTGATGGCGTTAAAAGTGATGTTTGCTCGTCTCTTTGTTAGCTCACTATAATCCCAGTTCCCTGGCTTTGCTTTCATGCTAGAAATGAGGGGAAAAAACCCCCCTCACCAAATCCATTTTTACCCCCTGAAGCGATCATGCGAAGGATTGTGGCAGTTAATGATGCCACTCGCGTCATGTTTTGAACTTGTTCAAGAAAAGAACACAAGTTGAGGACAGTCAGCCGTGTAAATAGGCTATTCAGAAGCCCATAAAGCCCACAATGCTTTCATTTACTACGTCACCCAGCATGACCCTACAGCAGACCTGGGCAAATTAAGGCCCAGGGGCCGCATGCGACCCGTTAAGCTTTTCAATCTGGCGAGATTTTCACAAGAAAGTTGTAAACCCACTTTTTTAGCACAGCTGTTATCTAATTTCTCCTGCCTTCTTGTTTTTTAAATGCACTGCTTGCCTCTTTCATGCTTTCATGTTTTTATTTCTATTTTATCTATGTTTTTGTTTTTGTCTAGTGTTTATCATGTTTTTATTTCTATTTTATCCGTTTTATCTAGTGTTTTTCATGTTTTTATTTCTATTTTAATTTTCTATTATATATTCAAACTTTTTATTTTATTTTATTTATTTATTTATTTTTTACTTTGTAGCACTTTGAGATTTTAACAAATGTAAAGTGCGTGACAAATGTAATTCATTATTATTATTATTATTATTAAGTTCTAAAGCTTAGTGATACATCAAATATATCAGATTGTAGGTGGGTTTTTGTCATAAATAAATAAATATTATTTATTTATTTATTTATTTTGTCACCCTTAGTGTTCATATTTGCCTGTGTTTCTTGCATTTTTGTTGTGTTTTGTTTGATTGTAAAATATGTCGGATGTGACGTGCATATGTTGTCAATATTCAGTGTTTTATCGTTCATAGGTTGAGATGAGTTGAGTTTGAGTTTATTTCATACAACATGATACGTCACAATTTCCAGTTTCTCTTTTCAACATGTTCGAAAAGGAGTAGGAAGAAGCAGAGCTTATTTAATCCTACCCCTTTTCTTTGACATAACAGTTGCTAAAACATTTGTTCACTTCCCGTTCTCAATTTATTCACAATATACTCCATAAGTAATCACAATAAAAAATAAATGAATAATACTCTGTGAAGTGAGTTACATTTCATATGGTGAGATGAGTAAGACTATTTTGAAAATGAACGTATGGGTGAAATATGTGACCGGGCTTTCTGCTCCGCCACTCCCAGTCTGTGGAACGATCTCCCTGACCACCTGAGGGCACCACAGACTGTGGATACTTAAAAAAAAAAAAAAAAAAAAAAAAAAAAAGGCTTAAAAACCCTTCTTTTTAAAAAAAAATCTTCTTTTTTTTTTTAGATATATGCATACTAGTTTTAGCTATTTGGCTGTTCTAGTTATTTCTATTTTATCTATGTTTTTGTTTTATCTAGTGTTTATCATGTTTTTATTTCTATTTTATCCGTTTTATCTAGTGTTTTTCATGTTTTTATTTCTATTTTAATTTTCTAATATATATTCAAACTTTTTATTTTATTTTATTTATTTATTTACTTTTTACTTTGTAGCACTTTGGGATTTTAACTAATGTAAAGTGCGTGACAAATGTAGTTCATTATTATTATTATTAAGTTCTTAAGCTTAGTGAAATATCAAATATATCAGATTGTAGGTGGGTTTTTTCACCCTCAGTGTTCATATTTGCCTGTGTTTCTTACATTTTTGTTGTTTTGTTTGATTGTAAAATATGTCGATGTGACGTGCATATGTTGTCAATATTCAGTGTTTTATCGTTCATAGGTTGAGATGAGTTGAGTTTGAGTTTATTTTGAACATGCAAGCATACAACATGATACATCACAATTTCCAGTTTCTCTTTTCAACATGTTTGAAAAAGAGTTGGAAGAAGCAGAGCTTATTTAATCCTACCCCTTTTCTTTGACATAACAAGTTGCTAAAACATTTGTTCACTTCCTGTTCTCAATTTATTCACAATATACTCCATAAGTAATCACAATAAAAAATAAATGAATAATACTCGGTGAAGTGAGTTACATTTCATATGGTGAGATGAGTAAGACTATTTTGAAAATGAACGTATGGGTGAAATATGTGACCGGGCTTTCTGCTCCGCCGCTCCCAGTCTGTGGAACGATCTCCCTGACCACCTGAGGGCACCACAGACTGTGGATACTTTAAAAAAAAAAAAAAAAGGCTTAAAAACCCTTCTTTTTAAAATAATATTTTTTTTTTTAGATATATGCATACTAGTTTTAGCTATTTGGCTGTTTTAGTTTTTATTTTTATTTTTTTTAATTTTTTTTAATACACTGTAGCACTTTGAGGTTGTTTACTCAATGTAAAGTGCTTTTTACAAATAAAATCTATTATTATTATTATTATTATATATTCAGAATGTTTATCATGGTTCTTCTTCTTTGTACTTTGTAAACACTTTAAGGTTGAAGAGTTTTTTTTGAAGTGGATAATATTAGTACATTGTTTGATTGCTTTGCTTAATCCATTCCATCATTTAATTCCACATACTGATATACTGAAGGTCTTAAGTGTTGTACGTGCATACAAATGTTTTATATTACATTTTTTTCTAGGATTATATTTCTCCTCTTTTTTTGAGAAGAATTGTTGTATATTCTTGGGTAGCAGGTTATAGTTTGCTTTGTGTATAATTTTAGCTGTTTAGGTAATATTGTAAATCCCACATTCTTTATTTTCATGTACATTCTGGGTGTCTCATTCAGTGAAACAATTTAAAATTCCATTCCGTTTTTTAAGGCGGTCTGTCAGACATTATTGTGAGGTTTTGTGTTAGTGTTCCTAAAAATCAGATATACCGGCCCCCAGACACATTTTTTTCCTCTAAATTTGGCCCCCCGAGTCAAAATAATTGCCCGACAGGTTAAAAATGTGAATGGGAGTTATTATCGTTAAAATATCCTGTATTCCCTTCACATTTCACATTCCACACACTACTCTGTCATTTCCCGCGCACAAATGACTAGAGAAGCGTGCAAGACTTTCACTTCTTTATTTTTCTTCGAGAGCCAATGAAAGTGACTGCGCTTGGCGCCTCAAAATTCAAAACTGGCGCTTTTTTTAATTTATTTACGCAACAACCGAAGCCGCAGAGTGTACTTGTTGCAAAAAACCACATCCTCCTGTTTTCTGCAACACCCAGGACACGTACAGTCGACGGTTTGACACTATAAACCTCACGTTAGTGTTACGTAAGCCAGGCTTGTCTATTTGACTTGTAAATTCACAGCGTGGATCCAAAGCACCAAAATGCCGTTAGACCCCCCCCCCCCCCGAAATATAGATCTTGTTTTGGAAAGTGAAATTCATCCCTGACTAGGGCTGGGCGATATGTCCTTTTATTAATATCTCGATATTTTTAGGCCACGTCACGATACACCATATATACAGGTAAAAGCCAGTAAATTAGAATATTTTGAAAAACTTGATTTATTTCAGTAATTGCATTCAAAAGGTGTAACTTGTACATTATATTTATTCATTGCACACAGACTGATGCATTCAAATGTTTATTTCATTTAATTTTGATGATTTGAAGTGGCAACAAATGAAAATCCAAAATTCCGTGTGTCACAAAATTAGAATATTACTTAAGGCTAATACAAAAAAGGGATTTTTAGAAATGTTGGCCAACTGAAAAGTATGCAAATGAAAAATATGAGCATGTACAATACTCAATACTTGGTTGGAGCTCCTTTTGCCTCAATTACTGCGTTAATGCGGCGTGGCATGGAGTCGATGAGTTTCTGGCACTGCTCAGGTGTTATGAGAGCCCAGGTTGCTCTGATAGTGGCCTTCAACTCTTCTGCGTTTTTGGGTCTGGCATTCTGCATCTTCCTTTTCACAATACCCCACAGATTCTCTATGGGGCTAAGGTCAGGGGAGTTGGCGGGCCAATTTAGAACAGAAATACCATGGTCCGTAAACCAGGCACGGGTAGATTTTGCGCTGTGTGCAGGCGCCAAGTCCTGTTGGAACTTGAAATCTCCATCTCCATAGAGCAGGTCAGCAGCAGGAAGCATGAAGTGCTCTAAAACTTGCTGGTAGACGGCTGCGTTGACCCTGGATCTCAGGAAACAGAGTGGACCGACACCAGCAGATGACATGGCACCCCAAACCATCACTGATGGTGGAAACTTTACACTAGACTTCAGGCAACGTGGATCCTGTGCCTCTCCTGTCTTCCTCCAGACTCTGGGACCTTGATTTCCAAAGGAAATGCAAAATTTGCATGGTTGGGTGATGGTTTGGGGTGCCATGTCATCTGCTGGTGTCGGTCCACTCTGTTTCCTGAGATCCAGGGTCAACGCAGCCGTCTACCAGCAAGTTTTAGAGCACTTCATGCTTCCTGCTGCTGACCTGCTCTATGGAGATGGAGATTTCAAGTTCCAACAGGACTTGGCGCCTGCACACAGCGCAAAATCTACCCGTGCCTGGTTTACGGACCATGGTATTTCTGTTCTAAATTGGCCCGCCAACTCCCCTGACCTTAGCCCCATAGAAAATCTGTGGGGTATTGTGAAAAGGAAGATGCAGAATGCCAGACCCAAAAACGCAGAAGAGTTGAAGGCCACTATCAGAGCAACCTGGGCTCTCATAACACCTGAGCAGTGCCAGAAACTCATCAACTCCATGCCACGCCGCATTAACGCAGTAATTGAGGCAAAAGGAGCTCCAACCAAGTATTGAGTATTGTACATGCTCATATTTTTCATTTTCATACTTTTCAGTTGGCCAACATTTCTAAAAATCCCTTTTTTGTATTAGCCTTAAGTAATATTCTAATTTTGTGACACAGGGAATTTTGGATTTTCATTTGTTGCCACTTCAAATCATCAAAATTAAATGAAATAAACATTTGAATGCATCAGTCTGTGTGCAATGAATAAATATAATGTACAAGTTACACCTTTTGAATGCAATTACTGAAATAAATCAAGTTTTTCAAAATATTCTAATTTACTGGCTTTTACCTGTATGTGGATATTTTGCCTTAGCCTTGAATGAACACTTGATGCATATAATCACAGCAGTATGATGATTCTATGTGTCTACATTAAAACATTCTTCTTCATACTGCATTAATATATGCTACTTTTAAACGTTCACACAGAGAGGGAAATCACAACTAAGTCAATTGACCAAAAGTGTATTTCTTAAACAGTTATTAAGCAGTGGCACAAACATTCATGTCATTTCCAAAACAGAAAGTGCAAGATTGTCAGAGGAGCTGACAAAAAACAAGCTATAAGTGCACTTTTGGGAATGATGTCGCCAAGAAGACATATCAAAACAACACTAAATTAAAGCACACTTTTTGTACAGAACGCCACTACAATAGTTTAAAACAAAGTGCACTTTTGTGCATGATGTCACTAAGACATCAAAACAACACTAAATTAAAGTGTACTTTTTGTACAGAAAGCCACTACAATAGTTTAAAACAAAGTGCACTTTTGTGCATGATGTCACTAAGACATCAAAACAACACTAAATTAAAGTGCACTTTTTGTACAGAACGCCACTACAATAGTTTAAAACAAATAAAGTGCAATTTTGTGCATGATGTCACTAAGATGACATATCAAAACACTAAATTAAAGTGCACTTTTTGTACAGAACGCCACTACAATAGTTTAAAACAAAGTGCACTTTTGTGCATGATGTCACTAAGACATCAAAACAACACTAAATTAAAGCGCACTTTTTGAACAGAACGCCACTACAATAGTTTAAAACAAAGTGCACTTTTGTGCATGATGTCACTAAGACATATCAAAACAACACTAAATTTAAGTTTACTTTTTGTACAGAACGCCACTACAATAGTTTAAAACAAAGTGCACTTTTGTGCATGATGTCACTAAGATGACATATCAAAACAACACTAAATTAAAGTGCACTTTTTGTACAGAACGCCACTACAATAGTTTAAAACAAATAAAGTGCACTTATGTGCATGATGTCACTAAGATGACATATCAAAACACTACATTAAAGTGCACTTTTTGTACAGAACGCCACTACAATAGTTTAAAACAAAGTGCACTTTTGTGCATGATGTCACTAAGACATCAAAACAACACTAAATTAAAGTGTACTTTTTGTACAGAACGCCACTACAATAGTTTAAAACAAATAAAGTGCACTTTTGTGCGTGATGTCACTAAGATGACATATCAAAACAACACTAAATTAAAGTGCACTTTTTGTACAGAACGCCACTACAATACGTAGTTTAAAACAAATAAAGTGCACTTTTGTGCATGATGCCACTAAGATGACATATCAAAACACTAAATTAAAGTGCACTTTTTGTACAGAACGCCACTACAATAGTTTAAAACTAATAAAGTGCACTTTTGTGCATGATGTCACTAAGATGACATATCAAAACACTAAATTAAAGTGCACTTTTTGTACAGAACGCCACTACAATAGTTTAAAACAAAGTGCACTTTTGTGCATGATGTCACTAAGATGACATATCAAAACAACACTAAATTAAAGCGCACTTTTTGTACAGAACGCCACTACAATAGTTTAAAACAAACAAAGTGCACTTTTGTGCATGATGTCACACAAGATATTTCAATAAGTGTCAAATAAAAATGAGCTGCACAATAGGAAATCAAATAGTGTATGTCCTTCGCTATGTGGTAGGTTCCTGCGGACGTTATCTCCTTCTGTTGTTGACTATTTTTTTCATACGGTGTTGATCTGGAAATAGTTGCTCCGGCATTTTGCGGGTGTGGCACCGGCCGGAGATGTTGACATGCAGAGTTAATTCTACATTAGCAGTGCTGCTACTTTTTGTAGCAAGGCTTTTGCCGCATAAATGTTCAACATCTTCCCGCTTGAAGCCAAACCACCGCCAGACGATGAATCCTGTGCTGTTTTTCTTGGGCTAAAAGCAACTGCGTGAGAATGTATAGTATGTAGTCATTTTCTATATCGCACAGAGACAAACCCGTGATATATGGAGTATATCGGTATATGGCCCAGCTCTATCCCTGACTAACATGTGGTCTCTGTCCAACTCTAGCTGCCAGCGAAGGCGGAGCCAACGTCTTCACCGTGTCTTACTTCAAGACCAGTGCCTACTTGGCCCAGTCCCCCCAGCTCTACAAGCAGATGTGCATCTGTGCTGACTTCGACAAGGTCTTCTGTGTGGGTCCAGGTAAAAAAAAAAAAAAAAAGCATCAGTTACACAACAGTATTCTCTTCCTTAGATGTTTCTTTTAGCGATGTAGACGACGTCCAGGAAACCCACAACGCGTCTACTTGGCCACATTTGGACACATGCATGCGTCTGGATAAACCATTCATTTGAGTTGTTTACCATGTAAGACCAAATCAAAACCAGTCATGTGCTCAAGACTGGGGGGAGGTTTATACCGCCACAGACCCGGATGAGGCATATGAAATTTTTCTTAACATTTTCATAAAACTGTATGATAAGCACTGTCCAATTTATAAAAAAATAAAATAAATAAATAAATAAATTAAAAAAATAAATTAAAAAATAAATAAATAAATAAATAAATAAATAATAAATGAAAAAATGAAAGAAAAAAAAAAAATAATTAAAAAAATATATATATATATATAAATAAATAAATAAAAAATAAAAAATGACATTAAGGACAGCACTGTTAATAAATAAAAAAATAAAAAAAATAAAAAAATAAATAAATAAATAATAAAAAAAAAATATATATATATAAATAAATAAATAAAAAATAAAAAATGACATTAAGGACAGCACTGTTAAGGACAAACCGTGGATCACAAGGGGAATATTGAAGTCCTGCAAAAAGAAAAATTATCTTTACAGGGCTGGGCGATATGGCCTTTTTTTAATATCGCGATATTTTCAGGCCATATCGCGATACACTATATATATCTGGATATTTTGCCTTAGCCTTGAATGAACACTTGATGCATATAATCACATCAGTATGATGAGTCTATGTGTCTACATTAAAACATTCTTTTTCATACTGCATTAATATATGCTACTTTTAAACTTTCATGCAGAGAGGGAATTCAGAACTAAATAAATTACTATTTTTTTCATACGGTGTTGATCTAAAAATGTTTGCCTCGGCATTTAGATGGTGTGGGCGTGTGGCACCAAACGGAGATATTGACGTGCGGAGTAAGCACTCTTCTTTCTACACTGTTTTAATATCCAATAAGTTAAAGTACCAATGATTGTCACACACACACTAGGTGTAATGAAATTTGTCGTCTGCATTTGACCCATCCCCTTGATCACCCCCTGGGAGGTGAGGGGAGCAGTGGGCAGCAGCGGCGCCGCGCCCGGGAATCATTTTTGGTGATTTAACCCCCAATTCCAACCCTTGATGCTGAGTGCCAAGCAGGGTAGAATGCTGGTATGAGCTTTTAAACATAATAAGAATAAGATACTCTTTAGGGTTCATATTTTTGTAAATCTGACTGTGATGAAGTCAGTGCCTCACCAGCCATCAACCTCACCGCACGTCACTGTTAGTGCATACTTGCCAACCTTGAGACCTCCGATTTCGGGAGGTGGGGGTGGTCGTGGTCAGGGTGGGACGGGGGCGTGGTTGGGGGCGTGGCTAAAAGGGGAGGAGTATATTTACAGCTAGAATTCACCAAGTCAAGTATTTCATATATATATATATATATATAGAAATACTTGACGTTCAGTGAATTCTAGCTATATATATATATATATATATATATATATATATATATATATATATATATATATATATATATATAATAAATACTTGAATTTCAGTGTTCATTTATTTACACATATACACACACATAACACTCATCTACTCATTGTTGAGTTAAGGGTTGAATTGTCCATCCTTGTTCTATTCTCTGTCACTATTTTTCGAACCATGCTGAACACCCTCTCTGATGATGCATTGCTGCGTGGCACCCACAAAAGTGCTTTCATCAAATGCACTAGATGGCAGTATTGTCCTGTTTAAGAGTGTCACAACATTGCTGCTTCAGACGAACTGCTTTACGGTATACAAAAAAAGGACTGCTGTTGTTGTGTGTTGTTGCCACGCTGGGAGGACGTTAATGAAACTGCCTAACAATAAACCCACATAAGAAACCAAGAACTCGCCCTCCATCATTCTACAGTTATAACGCGATTGGGCAGGTACGCTTTTTTTATATTGTGGAGGACCTGATTCCGCCTGAATTTCGGGAGATTTTCGGGAGAAAATTTGTCCCGGGAGGTTTTCGGGAGAGGCGCTAAATTTCGGGAGTCTCCCGGAAAATCCGGGAGGGTTGGCAAGTATGTGTTAGTGATTCATTTGAATGAATGGGGTATTTATTTATGTCAACTCTGTTGATTATTGTTCAATTCTTTAAACACTAAAACATCTTTAAATGGTGCTTTTTTTTTTGTGCTAATTTTTGCATGTTCAATTGCTGACGAACCAGGATCATCGACGGGGCCCCCCAGACTCCCGGCTTATTTTCAGTCTTTTTCATTAAAGGGGAACATTATCACAATTTCAGAAGGATTAAAACCATTAAAAATCAGTTCCCAGTGGCTTATTTTATTTTTTGAAGTTTTTTTCAAAATTTTACCCATAACGCAATATCCCTAAAAAAAGCTTCAAAGTGCCTGATTTCAACCATCGTTATATACACCCGTCCATTTTCCTGTGACGTCACATAGTGATGCCAACACAAACAAACATGGCGCATAGAACAGCAAGCTATAGCGACATTAGCTCGGATTCAGACTCGGATTTCAGCGGCTTAAGCGATTCAACAGATTACGCATGTATTGAAACGGATGGTTGTAGTGTGGAGGCAGGTAGCGAAAACGAAATTGAAGAAGAAACTGAAGCGATTGAGCCATATCGGTTTGAACCGTATGCAAGCGAAACCGACGAAAACGACACGGGAGAAAGCGAGGACGAATTCGGCGATCGCCTTCTAACCAACGATTGGTATGTGTTTGTTTGGCATTAAAGGAAACTAACAACTATGAACTAGGTTTACAGCATATGAAATACATTTGGCAACAACATGCACTTTGAGAGTGCAGACAGCCCATTTCAGGCGCGCTAAGAACATCAATCAATCAATCAATCAATCAATCAATGTTTATTTATATAGCCCTAAATCACAAGTGTCTCAAAGGGCTGCACAAGCCACAACGACATCCTCGGTACAAAGCCCACATAAGGGCAAGGAAAAACTCACCCCAGTGGGACGTCGATGTGAATGACTATGAGAAACCTTGGAGAGGACCGCATATGTGGCACATATATTTTTCCACGATTTCAGCACTCAGGTTAACCATACCTAAATAGACACAAAATACTGCATTACACAAGACTACCCGAATGTACTCCAATGATTGAAAAAAATAAATGTTTTTAAGCTAAATTATTGGTAAACACAGTTTATGTATAATAATTTACGTAAAACCGCGAGTAATTAATAAAGTTTTCCTCAATTAATATATTCTGTAGACATACCCTCATCCGCTCTCTTTTACTGAATGCTGATCTGTCCAGTTTTGGAGTTGATGTCAGCAGGCCAGGGAAGCTAGGGTCGATATTCTTCTCTTGATCATCTTCGGTGGCATAAGGGACGGTGTGAGCCAAGACATCCAGGGGGTTTAGCTCGCTCGTCTGCGGGAACAAACTGCCGCCATTGCTTGCCATGCTACCGAGGTCCTTTGTCCCTGAATAGCTCACACACTCCGGCAGATTCAATGCGGGTCTGGCAGAAGATTTCTTTGACTTTATGGTTGGAAATGCATCTGCTTTGAGTGTCGCAGGATATCCACACATTCTTGCCATCTCTGTCGTAGCATAGCTTTCGTCGGTAAAGTTGACCATTTCGTCGGCTTTCCCCACACCCTCGTATTTTGAACAAATTTCGTCCAATTTCTTGCCACTTTCGCATCTTTGGGCCACTGGTGCAACTTGAATCCGTCCCTGTTCGTGTTGTTACACCCTTCGAGAAAACACCGACGAAAGTGAGAAAATGGCGGATTGCTTCCCGATGAGCGAATAATAGAAAGGCGTTTAATTCGCCAAAATTCACCCATTTAGAGTTCGGAAATCGGTTAAAAAAATATATGGTCTTTTTTTCTGCAACATCAAGGTATATATTGACGCTTACCGTATTTTCCGCACCATAAGGCGCCCTGGGTTATAAGCCGCGCCTTCAATGAACGGCATATTTCAAAACTTTGTCCACCTATAAGCCGCCCCGTGTTATAAGCCGCATCTAACTGCGCTAAAGGAATGTCAAAAAAACAGTCAGATAGGTCAGTCAAACTTTAATAATATATTAAAAACCAGCGTGATGTGGGCGCGCATGGAGTCGTATATCAACATGGACGGAGCTGCGTGAAAAAAGCCACCCGGCCTCTTCGCGTAAACTTACCTTAACCACTCGCTCATCTTTTCTTCATCCATCCATCCCTTCGAGTTAGCTTTTATGATGACGCCGGCTGGAAAGGTCTCTTTTGGCAAGGTCTTCCTTTTGAATATCACCATGGGTGGAAGTTTCTGGCCATTAGCATGGCAAGCTAGAACCACAGTGAAGGATGACTTCTCATTCCCTGTGGTGCGAATATTCACCGTACGTGCTCCCGTTGTATCCACAGTGCGGTTCACAGGAATATCAAAAGTCAGTGGAACCTCGTCCATGTTGATAATGTTCTCTGGCCGGATCTTTTTTTCAGCTATCTTGTTTTTACAATATGCACGGAAAGTAGCCAGCTTTTCTTGAAAGTCTTTAGGCAGTTGCTGTGAAATAGTAGTCCGTGTGCGGATGGAGAGATTGCGTCTTTTCATGAACCGGAAACCTGTCGCTTAGTAGGAGCCATTTGTGGTCTTTACAGATGTAAACACACAAAGGAAATGAAACGTAATATCCGCGCGCTTCTTCTTCTTCTTCTACGCGGGCGGGTGGTTGCTTACAGTAGAAGAAGAAGCGCTTCCTGTTCTATGGGGGCGGGTGCTTACCTTGGCGGTTGCTTGCGTAGAAGAAGAAGCACTTCCTCTTCTACGGGGAAAAAAGATGGCGGCTGTTTACCGTAGTTGCGAGACCGAAACTTTATGAAAATGAATCTTAATATTAATCCATATATAAAGCGCACTGTCAGCTTTTGAGTAAATTTGTGGTTTTTAGGTGCGGCTAATAGTGCGGAAAATACGGTACATAGGTCTGGTGATAATGTTCCCCTTTAACTTCAAATCACATGCCTGATACCAGAAATGTTCCTCTCCATGCTCCACATAAGTGTCCTTTACTGAGGACCAAGTTGATACTGTCCCTTCGAAGTAGATCATCCAAGATAGGACGTCTTGTTTGTTTGCCTTCTCTGTCGGCCCCGCTGAAGAAAGATCAAAGCCCTTAAGGTCATCGCCGATTCTAAAGCTTCAATGTACTTCCCCGCCATAGCTGTAGACGCAGTGGCGGCATTTTGTATCAGCGCTTTGTCGACAGACTTACTGTGAAGTCCTCTGAGAAAAGATCTGGTGTATGGTCTGGAGCAGGGAGGGGTCTGGTGTCATGCCCGTCTTGTGAGCGTTATTATTCTGGGGTCAGCCGGGATTCTGGACTGAAAGTGTGCAGACAAATATATAGAAGTTATATTATATAAATAGTGAGCACTTGCCTTGTTTGTGGGCAAATAAAGCTTTTTATTGAGTTTGACTCAGACGTGGGAAGGCGTTTCATTGCTGTGCACCTACTAGAGCTGCATGAATTCTCCTGATGTTTAACGGCAATTAGACGGCTAATTGTGTTTGGCAGCTGATGATTACTGTTGTGGTCGCAGTCGTGTCATTCATCATAAACGTGCCTGCCAATCATCAGGAAGTGGGTGAGGTCATACAAACAACACCTTTACATTATAAACTCATTTACATATGATTTGAATTCCCCCAATAGAATGACCTAGAAATACGTTGTTTTTTTATCCAAGTTTTTGCATTGGAAGTACATTTTAAATTACTTTGGGTGAACTTGGCTTCCCGAATGTAATATATATTCATACTGACCTCGTTCAGTCCCTCTAGGGGGTGTCCCGATCCGATATTGGTATCGGCCCCATATCAGCAAAAAAAAAACAAGTACGGGATTTTATCGACTTGCATGTAAAATTTCCACTATAAGATTTGATGCAGCGTTGACTTGTGCAAACATAAATGTCCTCCAAAAGCACAAAGCAGAGGTAAACATGGGAGGCTATAGGCTACTAGGATCGAGCAGATACACAACCACTAAGCACACAATAGCACACAAGCTAGACATAAGTAATAAGTACAATATTGCAGTCTAAAACACCATTTAAAGTTAAAGTACCATTGATTGTCACACACACACTAGGTGTGGCGAAATAATTCTCTGCATTTGACCCATCACCCTTGATCACCCCCTAGGAGGTGAGGGGAGTAGTGAGCAGCAGCGGTGGGCGCGCCCGGGAATCATTTTTGGTGATTTAACCCCCAAATTCCAACCCTTGATGCTGAGTGGGAGGTAATGGCTCCCATTTTTACAGTCTTTGGTATGATTCGGCCGGGGTTTGAACCCACAACCTACCGATTTCAGGGCGGACACTCTAACCACTAGGCCACTGATGTGTCTATACAAACATGTATCAAATAATTACCGTATTTTCTAGACGAGGGGTCGGCAACCCGCATGCGGCTCTTTGATCAGTCTGATGCGGCTCAGCTGCATACTTGCCGACCCCCCCGATTTTCCCGGGAGACTTCCGGATTTCGGTGCCTCTTGCAGAAAACTCTCAGGATTAATATTCTCCGATTTTCACCCTTACAATAATGATAAGGGCGTACCATGATGGTACAGCATTTAGCACCCTCTACAATCCGCAATTAACAGCGTGCCAGCCCAGCCTCTTGATATATACATCTTCTGCTTGCACACGCAAGTGACAGCAAGGCATACTTGGTCAACAGCCACACAGGTTACACTGACGGTGGCCATATAAAACAACTTTAACACTCTTACTAATAATGCACCACGCTTTGAACCAAAACCAAACAAGAATGACAAACACATTTCGAGAGAACATCTGCACCTTAACACAACATAAACACAACAGGACAAATACCCAGAATCCCATGCAGCCCTAACTCTTCCGGGCTACATTATACACCCCTGCTACCACCAAACCCCGCCCCCACCCCAACCCTGCTCCCTCACACATCGCGCCCGTTGAGGTGGGCGGGGTGTATAATGTAGCCCGGAAGAGTTAGGGCTGCATGGGATTCTGGGTATTTGTCCTGTTGTGTTTATGTTGTGTTACGGTGCAGATGTTCTCCCGAAATGTGTTTGTCATTCTTGTTTAGTGTGGGTTCACAGTGTGGCGCATTATTAGTAAGAGTGTTAAAGTTTTTTGTTTTTTTTATACCGCCACCGTCAGTGTAACCTGTATGGTTGTTGACCAAGTATGCCTTGCTGTCACCTACGTGAGCAAGCGGAAGCCCCATACAAGGTGTGGCTGATTAGCCACGCTGGTTGTAGTGGGTGCTATATGCTGTACCATCACGGCACGCATGACACTGACAAGCGCCATTCATATTCATATCAAATTCCCGCTTTTCCCAAAATTCCAAAATTTGGGGAAATTTTCATTGAAATCAATGGGACATTTTTCAAAGTTCCACAATTCCCGCATGTTTCACCCGAATAAAACTGTTCCAACTTCAAACTTCAAAAAAATTCCCAGATTTCCCAGAATTCCAGGTTTTCCGGGACATTTTTCCCATTCAAAATGAATTGGCCATTTTTCAAACTTCCACCATTTCCACATTTGTCAACCGATTCAAACCATTTCACCTTCAACACATTCCACCGTCCTGGAAATGTATACTGCCTTTTTTCCAAGTTAAAAAAAATTCCATGATTTTCCATGATTCCTGGTTTTCCAAAGCCCTATTTCCACCCTTTTTTTTCTAGCGACTACTCCTTCCACATTTTTCAAGGCATTTCAAGCATTCCACCGTCAAAACATTTCTCTTAATCAGGACAAAAAAACAAAGTGTTTTTTTGAACTGGAAAAATTCCCGGTTTTCCCGAAATTCCAGGAATTCCGTAATACCATTTCTCAATTCAACATGTTACAACTTCAACATTTCTCGACCAATTTGAAAGATTTCAACACCAACCATTTCAACTCATTCAGACCATTCAAGTTTGTTTTTACCATTTTCAAAAAAATTCCCGCTTTTCCCAAAATTCCAAAATTTGGGGAAATTTTCATTAAAATCAATGGGACATTCTTCAAAGTTCCACAACTCCCACATGTTTCACCCGATTCAATTTTTTCAAACTTCAAAACAATTCCCAGATTTTCCCGAATTCCAGGTTTTCCGGGACATTTTTCCCATTCAAAATGAATTGGCCATTTTTCAAACTTCCACCATTTCCACATTATTCAACCGATTCAAACCATTCCACCTTCAACACATTCCACCATCCTGGAAATGTAAACTACCCTTTTTTCCAAGTTCCAAAAAATTCCAGGATTTTCTATGATTCCTGGTATTCCAAAGCTCTATTTCCACCCTTTTTTTTCTGGCGACTACTCCTTCCACATTTTTCAACCGTTCCACCGTCAAAACATTCCTCTTAATCAGGACAAAAAAACGAAGTGTTATTTTTTAACTGGAAAAATTCTGAATTTTCCCGTAATTCCAGGAATTTCTTAATAGCATTTCTCAATTCAACATGTTACTACTTCAACATTTCTCGACCAATTTGAAACATTTCAACACCATCCATTTCAACTCATTCAGACCTTTGAAGTTTTTTTTTTACCATTTTCAAAAAAATTCCCGTTTTTTCTAAAATTTCCAAATTTGGGGAAATTTTTATTAAAATCAGTGGGACATTCTTCAAAGTTCCACAACTCCCACATGTTTCACCCGATTCAATTTGTTCCAACTTCAAACTTCAAAACAATTCCCAGATTTTCCCGAATTCCAGGTTTTCCGGGACATTTTTCCCATTCAAAATAAAACCCGCGTGCCGCACCAGCATTCTAATTCCATATAAAGGTATGGGCAGCGTGTCTGAGACCCCTGGATTATACATAGCACAAAGCAAAAAAAACCAACTTATTATGCAGTGTTATTTCATTTTAAGTTACCAAAATTTTTTGTGGCTCCCATTGTTATCTTTAATTTGTGAAACTGGTCAAAATGGCTCTTTGACTGGTAAAGGTTGCCGACCCCTGCTCTAGACCTTAATAAATTTCAGGAAAAACATTTTCCCCCATATATTAGCCGCACAGGACTATAAGATATTTACACAGAAATATTTTGTAAATGTTTATTTACATAACTTAATTGTGCAATAAAACGGCTGATCAAACAAAACAGAAGTCATGGTCATGGACCCACTAGCTGCGGAAACTAGCTCTCCATTCAGCTAAACAGACTCAATAACTCCAGGGTGACGTTTTGGTGAATTTTACGAAACTGAAACAATACAAAAAGAACACGATTGTAACTTGATATTAACACAGACATATGTAAAGGTGTTAGCATATCAGCTAATGCGAACTGACATAACGATAGCACGTACAAATATACATGAAAACACTCCAACTGACATCAAACATGGAACGCTTTAGTAGGTATGAATAGTTTTAGTTACATTGTAAAACTTACGAACGTTGAAGAATCCATTTGAGTAAAAACGCTATGGACAGCCAGAAGAAGGAACGGCACTTCTACTTCCGGTTGAAAGCTCTAAACAGAAGGGCACTACAGCACCTGTAGTGAGTGAACTTGTCCAAAATATGGATTTGATTGTTTTTTTTAAAGGGGAACATTATCACAATTTCAGAATTGTTAAAACCATTAAAAATCAGTTCCCAGTGGCTTGTTATATTTTTCGAAGTTTTTTTTCAAAATTTTACCCATCACGCAATATCCCTAAAAAAAGCTTCAAAGTGCCTGATTTTAACCACCCGTCCATTTTCCTGTGACATCACATAGTGAAGCCAACACAAACAAACATGGCGCATAGAACAGCAAGCTATAGCGACATTAGCTCGGATTCAGACTCGGATTTCAGCGGCTTAAGCGATTCAACAGATTACGAATGTATTGAAACGGATGGTTGTAGTGTGGAGGCAGGTAGCGAAAACGAAATTGAAGAAGAAACTGAAGCTATTGAGCCATATCGGTTTGAACCGTATGCAAGCGAAACCGACGAAAACGACACGACAGCCAGCGACACGGGAGAAAGCGAGGACGAATTCGGCGATCGCCTTCTAACCAACGATTGGTATGTGTTTGTTTGGCATTAAAGGAAACTAACAACTATGAACTAGGTTTACAGCATATGAAATACATTTGGCAACAACATGCACTTTGAGAGTGCAGACAGCCCAATTTTCATCAATTAATATATTCTGTAGACATACCCTCATCCGCTCTCTTTTCCTGAAAGCTGATCTGTCCAGTTTTGGAGTTGATGTCAGCAGGCCAGGGAAGCTAGGGTCGATAGGGGGTTTAGCTCGCTCGTCTGCGGGAACAAACTGCCGCCATTGCTTGCCGTGCTACCGAGGTCCTTTGTCCCTGAATTGCTCACACACTCTGTCAGATTCAATGGGGGTCTGGCAGCAGATTTCTTTGACTTTATCGTTGGAAATGCATCTGCTTTGAGTGTCGCAGGATATCCACACATTCTTGCCATCTCTGTCGTAGCATAGCTTTCGTCGGTAAAGTGTGCGGAACAAACGTCCAATTTCTTGCCACTTTGGCATCTTTGGGCCACTGGTGCAACTTGAATCCGTCCCTGTTCGTGTTGTTACACCCTCCGACAACACACCGACGAGGCATGATGTCTCCAAGGTACGGGAAACAGTCGAAAAAACGGAAAATAACAGAGCTGATTTGACTCGGTGTTTGAGAAAATGGCGGAGAGCGAATATTAGAAAGGCGTTTAATTCGCCAAAATTCACCCATTTAGAGTTCGGAAATCGGTTAAAAAAATATATGGTCATTTTTCTGCAACATCAAGGTATATATTGACGCTTACATAGGTCTGGTGATAATGTTCCCCTTTAAACTATTTGCATTATGGTAATCAGCGAAGAAAAAAATCCATAATTCAGTCGCCCTGTTTTATAAGCTGCAGAGTTCAAAGCGTAGGAAAAAAGTAGCAGCTTATAACCCAGAATTTACAGTACTTGTCATTATCATTATTTGGTCTTATGAAAATAACTATTATTTACATTTAGGCTATTTGTGTTTCACACTTAAAATCACTGTTTTTTTTGGCCCATTTTCACTTTGGCCCCCACCCTGTTCTACACCATTTTCAGTTTTCAGGGCCGAGGACTCCAACACCCACCGTCACCTCACCGAGTTTGTGGGCCTGGATATTGAGATGGCCTTCAATTACCACTACCACGAGGTGATCGACTCCATAACCGACACCATGGTTCAGATCTTCAAGGGGCTGAGAGACAAGTCAGTGTTACCTCATTCGGGTGTGATTTGGAGTTGCGATGTCTAAACATGAATGAATACAAGTTATATAACAACCGTAATGGTATGGTATATACCAGGGGTCGGCAACCCAAAATGTTGAAGGAGCCATATTGGACCAAAAATACAAAAACAAATCTGTCTGGAGCCGCAAAAAATTAAAAGCCATATTACAGATAGTGTGTCATGAGATATAAACTGAATTAAGAGGACTTAAAGGAAACTAAATGACCTCAAATATAGCTACAAATGAGGCATAATGATGCAATATGTATAGAGATGTCCGATATTATCGGCCTATAAATGCTTTAAAATGTAATATCGAATATTATCGGTATCGTTTTTTTTATCGTTTGTTTTTTTAGGGCCCGCATGGCCCATTGTATATGGACTCCCAAAGGGAGTCCTTATGCAATGGGACATAAGGACCTATTGAATTTGTAAGGTTTTATTATTCTTTATTCTTTATTCTTCCGCCGCCACTTTAAACTGTAATTTGACCCACTTAACATGCTTCAAAACTCACCATATTTGACCCACACATCAGGACCTGCGAAAATTGCCTTTTTTAAAAAAAAAACGAACCACAAAACTCAAAATTGCGCTCTAGCGCCCCCTACGAAAAACAAAAACTAGACTGCCTGTAACTCCCACTAGGAAGGCCGGAGAGACATGAAACAAAAACCTTTATGTAGGTGTGACTTAGACCTAGATTTCATAATAGTATATTCCCGGGCAAAAATCAACAGGAAGTTGGCAATTCCCCCTTCAAGACAAAAAAGTACTAAAAACAGTCACTTTTGCCTCTTTGAGCTGTAATTTGACCCCCTTAACATGCTTCAAAACTCACCGAACTGAACACACACATCAGGACTGGCAAAAATTGTGATCTAATAAAAAAACCTAACCCCAAATCTCAAAATTGTGCTCTAGCGCAATTTTTTAATGAAACGCACAAAAAACTGCTCCTCGGATGAAAAAACTGACAAAACTGCCTGTAACTCTCCCTGGGAAGGTCGGAGAGACATGAAACAAAAACCTCTATGTAGGTCTCACGTAGACCTACATTTCATAAATTGACAACCCCCAGCAAAAATCAACAGGAAGTTTGCTATTCCCCCTTCAAAACAAATTTTTTTTATAAACCGGTCACTTCTCTTCAAACATTATCTCCTCTGAGCGCATTTGTCGTATCAGCTTCAAAATAACACAGGAGAGAGATTGAACCCTTCCAAATAAAAGTTATCGAAATAATTTTTCTAACTGCTCCGGTTTTGATTTTATGAGCCTTCAAAGAACCGCTGCGCTGATGCTGCTGCGCTGCTGTTTTTTTTAAGATGGCTGCTTAAAAGCAGGAAGCACCAACGTGCCCACACAATGCAGACAAGGTAGGTACACTAGACAAAAGTCTTGGGACACTTCAGACTAAAAGTAGACAAAAGTATTGGGACACTTGGGACTAAAACTTGACAAAAGTATTGGGACACTTAGGACTAGCACCTGCCAAATTCGCGGGCCCGACCAATGCTGCTTGCAGCTTTAATTTATTTTGTTTTTATTAAATCAACATAAAAAACATTATATACACTTACAATTAGAGCCCCAACCCAAAAAACTTCCCTCTCCCATTTACACTCATTCACACAAAAGGGTTGTTTCTTTCTATTATTAATATTCTGGTTCCTACATTATATATCAATATATATCAATACAGTCTGCAAGGGATACAGTCCGTAAGCACACATGATTGGTCCACTAATAGTACTAACCTTTAACTGTTAATTTTACTCATTTTCATTATATACTAGTTTCTATGTAACTGTTTTTATATTTTTACTTTTTTTTTTATTCAAGAAAATATTTTAAATTTATTTATTTTATTTTAATTTTGTTTTAAAAAGGACCTTATCTTCACCATACCTGGTTGTCCAAATTAGGCATAATAATGTGTTAATTCCATGACTGTATATATCGGTATCGGTAATTAAAGAGTTGGACAATATCGGATATCGGCAAAAAGCCACTATCGGACATCCCTTAATATGTACATATTGCTCGCCTAAATAGCATGTTAGCATCGATTAGCTTGCAGTCATGCAGTGACCAAATATGTCTGATTAGCACTCCACACAAGTCAATAACATCAACAAAACTCACCTTGGTGCATTCATGCACAACCTTAAAAGTTTGGTGGACAAAATGAGACAGAAAAAGAAGTGGCATAAAACACGTCCTAGAAAGTCGGAGAAAGTTATACATGTAAACAAACTATGGTGAGTTCAAGGACCGCCAAAATTAGTAGGACAAAACGGCGCTCGCCAAATACTCGAATCAGTGAAGCATGTTTAATATAAACAGTGTGATTTATAACAATTAGGGAGGTTTGTGTCATGTTTGTCCTCCTACAGAAACCATATTAAAACAAAAAAATATTTTTTTAAAAAGGACCTTATCTTCACCATACCTGGTTGTCCAAATTAGGCATAATAATGTGTTAATTCCACGACTGTATATATCGGTATCGGTAATTAAAGAGTTGGACAATATCGGATATCGGCAAAAAGCCATTATCGGACATCCCTTAATATGTACATATTGCTCGCCTAAATAGCATGTTAGCATCGTTTAGCTTGCAGTCGTGCAGTGACCAAATATGTCTGATTAGCACTCCACACAAGTCAATAACATCAACAAAACTCACCTTTGTGCATTCATGCACAACCTTAAAAGTTTGGTGGACAAAATGAGACAGAAAAAGAATTGCATACCTGCCAACTACTCCGGTTTTCCCGTAATTCGTACGGTTTTCATCAACCTATTCCGGGTTACGGTTGCAGTGATAAAAAAAAAGGTTTTTCATTAATTAAAAAAAAAAAAGGGTGAAAACTACGCGAATTGCACCTTGTGCAGACAAGATTTTTCGATCGGACCCGGAGGAATTAGCGATGTAAAAGACCACGTTGGGACAAAAAAACACAAGCCTAATGCCGTTGCTAGCGATACAAGTGGAAAACTTTCAACGTTTTTCGTCGCCCAAACAGATTCTTTGGATGTGATAAATGCCGAAGTTTTATTTACGGAGGCAATAATTGAGCATGGATTTCCAATCGCACTGGCTGATCACATGGGACAGTTAAATGTTTGTAATGCAACCTTTAAAAATCATTACGCGGTGATCGCGGTCCCAAAAATAAACTTTTCTTGCATGATAATGTCCAGAAAAATTCGCTTTATATTATATTACTATAGAGTCCTTTTAACGAATGAGTTTGATGGTTTATCACAAACCTTAAATGAAAGAAGTCCTTTGTTCTCCTGCACCATGCATATGCACTTTGGCCTTGCTTCGTGTTTGGTGCGCAATCCTGTCGGCTGTATTTCACAGCACGACATACTGTTAAAAGTGTTTATACTATTTATGCTTTCAAGTCCAAGTTGAAGAAATCTTGTTAAATGTTGACAGCATAACTACCAAAATACAGAAGTATGTCCTTAATATTTTTGCAGTGCTATTTCTGTTGAAAAGTTCAAATGATTACATTAGAGATGTGATGTGCCACTTTTCAAGTGTCTGATGGCTTAAATTAATTTTCATAAATTTTTCATATTTTGAATTCTTTTGAAAGGCTTACAAAAAAACTACATTTGAATTGTAATTCCATGCTATTGACAGGACTATTAATTTTAATGAAGTTAGCTTACCATGTTTACAGTATGATAATTGTGATAGAAATGTGAATTTTAGGCACAGAATATTTTTTACAATTGAACAAGGCAGTAGATTATACAAGCTTGGACAGAAAGTTAATGACACCAATTTTTTTTTTAAATGGAATTGTTTAGTACTGTTTTACCATTTGTTTACTGTAAAAAGTGTTTATACTGTTTATACTTTCAATTAACAAATTGAAGTCTTGTGAAAGGTTGACAGGATAACTGGCATTAACTGTCAAAATAATTTCAAACTATTGAAGTTAGCTTACAGAATAAACATGTCAATCAACCCATATGATTTTTGCTGTAATATTTTTGTGTTGAAAAGTCACTGTGACTGATAGAAAAGTGATGGTTTTAGCAACATTTTAACCTGTCTGAATGCTAATAATCATTTTGCGTCGGGGGGCGAAGCCCTGAACCCTCCACCAGGACTTTGTCCTGGACCTACCGGGGCCTGCGGCCCTTGGACCCTGGCTACTAGGTTTTTCTGATTTCAAAAGTTGGCAGGTATGGAATTGGCATAAAACACGTCCTCGAAAGTCGGAGAAAGTTATACATGTAAACAAACTATGGTGAGTTCAAGGACCGCCAAAATTAGTAGGACAAAACGGCGCTCGCCAAATACTCGAATCAGTGAAGCATGTTTAATATAAACAGTGTGCTTTATAACAATTAGGGAGGTTTATGTCATGTTTGTCCTCCTACAGAAACCATATTAAAACAAAAAAATATTTTTTCCCCTCATCTTTTTCCATTTTTCATACATTTTTGAAAAAGCTCCAGAGAGCCACTAGGGCGGCGCTAAAGAGCCGCATGCGGCTCTAGAGCTGCGGGTTGCCGACCCCTGGTATATACATTCTGGTTCTGTGAGGACGTATACAGATCTTGACAGGATCCTTGTATGAAACATTTCGTATTGTCATTGGGGCTGTCAAAAATGAGTTAACTAATGCGAATAATCACAAAGAAATATTGCATTTATCATGTATTAGACATTTAAATGAACTCGATAACGTTAATTCCCATGTGCATGCATTGTTTCAGCAAAGACGTGCAAATAAACGGTAATACTAATAACTATAAAACGCCGGTTATTCTTACCGTATTAAATTAAAATGATCAAAAAACCTTACTAAAAAAATCTAACTGGTTTAAATGCTAACATGAAAACAAGAGGCATTAACGTCTTTCCCCGATTTAATTGTGTATAAACACATTACTGTCAAAACAACTAAGATACGGTATTCACATTGAACATAAAAGTGATCGGTATTTACTCCACAGGGTAAGTCGTTAAACAACCGGGAAGTGTGTTCGACAGGAAGTGAACTCGCAACTGCAATTCTAATCGTGATAATTTTGGTCACAATAACATTATTTAGCCATTTTTAATTGTTTTGGTCGTGTATATTTGAGGTTCCCTACTCCTCAAACAGAGACATAACATATTTTATTGCTTTTAGTTGTGATTTTTAGTAAAACATACAGTGGTTATTTTATTTGTATTGTTTGTTTTAATTAATTTAAAAGTTTACATTCCAATTGCAATGTTAAAAGTGCACGAGAAATACAAGTTTATTATATAGTAGTTTATTTTAGACCCAGGGGGATCCATATCACAGAAGACAAACATACAACGATAACAATTATTGCATTATTATTATTAGAGATGTCCGATAATGGCTTTTTTGCCGATATTGTCCGACTCTTAATGACCGATTCCGATATCAACCGATACCGATATATACAGTCGTGGAATTAACACATTATTATGCCTAATTTTGTTGTGATGCATTAAACAATGTAACAAGGTTTTCCAAAATAAATCAACTCAAGTTATGGGAAAGAAAAATGCCAACATGGCACTGCCATATTTATTATTGAAGTCACAAAGTGCATTATTGTTTTTAACAGGCCTCAAAACAGCAGCTTGGAATTAGGGACATGCTCTCCCTGAGAGAGCATGAGGAGGTTGAGGTGGGGGGGGGTGTATATTGTAGCGTCCCGGAAGAGTTAGTGCTGCAAGGGATTCTGGGTATTTGTTCTGTTGTGTTTTTGTTGTGTTACGGTGCGGATGTTCTCCCGAAATGTGTTTGTCATTCTTGTTTGGTGTGGGTTCACAGTGTGGCGCATATTTGTAACAGTGTTAAAGTTGTTTATACGGCCACCCTCAGTGGGACCTGTATGGCTGTTGACCAAGTTTGCGGTGCATTCACTTGTGTGTGTGAAAAGCCGTAGATATTATGTGACTGGGCATGCAAAGACAGTGTTTTTAAGGCACGCCCCCAATATTGTTGTCTGGGTGGAAATCGGGAGAAATTTGGGAGAATGGTTGCCCCGGGAGATTTTCGGGAGGGGCACTGAAATTCGGGAATCTCCCGGGAAAATGGGGAGGGTTGGCAAGTATGACTGGGAGACGCAACTGCTCTGTACTTCTCCCTACGTCCGTGTACCACTCTGTACAGCGGCGTTTTAAAAAAATCATAAATTTTACTTTTTGAAACCGATACCGATAATTTCCGATATTACATTTTAAAGCATTTATCGGCCGATAATATCGGCAGTCCAAAATGATTGGACATCTCTAATTTTTATTGTTTGTTTTAATTGATATGGAGATTTAAAAGTAGGGATGTCACGATCCGATATTTGGATCTGATCGGCTGCCGATATTTGCCAAAAATTGCGTATCGGCAAGGCATGGGAAAATGCCGATACTGCTGCTCCGTAATTTCCGTTCCGCATTTTCCAGCACACCTTCAACACATCCACACGTCTGTGAATTCTCACGCAGTTGCTTTTAGCTGCGGACATTATACGACAGGCTCTTCTCACTCTTTCCTGTGTCTCCCTCTCACAGACAGCGAGCGCACCTTCTTACACACGTCACATACTGTCACGACACACGTCACATACGTATACGCCCTCCCAGAGCAGAGAGGTAGCAGCATGGCTAACGTTAGCTGTGATGCTAGCGCAGCCGTGCGAGCAAAGCTCCCTCTAAGGTGCTCGCCTGTGCAATTGCGCACTGTTTAAGCGTCCTCTGCGCATAGCAAATCTATGCCACGCACAAAATCAAATAAACAAATAAGCGCATAACAATTTTCAACACACGGACACGACAGAGAAAACAGTTTTCGTCATCATTGTTCAAATATTGTGACGTCTGTCGAGACGCTTATCTCCATTCGGTGCCACACGTCCACACCATCAAAATGCCGAGGCAAAAATTTCCACATCAACACCGTATGAAAAAATTAGTGATTTTTTTTAGTTGTGATTTCCTTCTCTGCATGAAAGTTTAAAAGTAGCATATATTAATGCAGTATGAAGAAGAATGTTTTAATGTAGACATGCAAGCCTTGAAAGAACATTTTGAAAATCAAGACTACATTTCCTGCAAATGGGTGCATTTCTACCCTATATTTTAACTTTAGATTTATTCTCATATCAAACTCTTTTGGCTGTCTTTTTGACACTTACATCCGGCGCCCCCCTCCACACCCTGGATTATAAATAATGTAAATAATTCAATGTGATTATCTTGTGTGATGACTGTATTATGATGATAGTATATATCTGACAGTATATATCTGTATCATGAATCAATTTAAGTGGACCCCGACTTCAACAAGTTGAAAAACTTATTGGGGTGTTACCATTTAGTGGTCAATTGTACGGAATATGTACTTCACTGTGCAACCTACTAATAAAAGTCTCAATCAATCAATCAAAACACATAGAATCATCATACTGCTGTGATTATATGCATCAAGTGTTCATTCAAGGCTAAGGCAAAATATCGAGATATATATATCGTGTATCGCAATATGGCCTTAAAATATCGCAATATTAAAAAAAGGCCATATCGCCCAGCCCTAGTTTCAATGATGCCATTTCTGTTTGTCATGTATAATTTTGTCTATTTTGTGTTTATCCTTGAATAAACAGGTCAGTTTCTTGTTACCAACCATTGTGTATTATTCAAACTCACCTAATTCAGCTGGCTAGTTGTTATCAAGAGTACTAAAACCCTTTTCAACATGATTTTGACAACTAAGTAGGCTAAATAACTTTAAACTTTAACACATGCTCGGATAGGCCAGTATCGGTCAGTATCGGTATCGGATCGGAAGTGCAAAAACCTGGATCGGGACATCCCTATTTAAAAGTTTATATTGCAATGTTAAAGGACAGGAGAAATACAAGTTTATTATATAGTCATTTATTTCAGACCCAGGGGGATCCATATCACAGAAGACAAACATACTACAACGATAACAATTATTGCATTATTATGTATTATTATTATTATTATTACATCAGTGGTTCATTTGTTCCCATAATAATGTTGACAATGATATTGTTTATTGACAATAATTTGTAGGTCCAGCAAAATGTATCTGCCAAAAAAGTCTTGAGGTTTTTTTGTATATTAATTTGAATCATGCAGGCGAGTGATAACCTGTGAATAATCATGATTGATACCATCCAAAAGTGTGATTAATCTGATGGAAAAAGATGAATAATTTGATGGCACTAATTGTAATATTGTATTTCTTGATGGCCAAAATACTGGCAAGGGAAGTGCCAGTAGTAAGATGTTCCATGTGGTTTCAGTGCCATCTAGTGGCAGTGTTCAGTAACGTGGAAGAAATTGGCAATAAATTTAAAAAAAAACCACGTTTGCTCATTTAGAGATCTGTTTTGACCTGTTCCAGCTGAACTGACTGATAAGTGGACTGTTAATTGTTTTGTAACCTTCTTTGTCCCGTTTGTATCAGCTTCCAGACTGAGATCCAGACCGTGAACAAGCAGTTCCCCAGCGAGCCCTTCAAGTTCCTGGAGCCCACTCTGAGGCTGGAGTACAGCGAGGCGTTGGCCATGCTGCGTGAGGCCGGGGTGGAGATGGGTGACGAGGAAGACCTGAGGTCAGAAATAGTCAAGCGTCACTCTGCTCGTGTCACATGACATCAAAACACCATCGTTATTATAAGGGCTTTACAAAGACGTTTTTATAAAAATCTGTAAAATGACTGATTATTTTAGTACTTCAACTTATAGTAGTAGTATTTTTATGTATTTGTTTTATCTCTGATTATTTTACCATTTTTAATATTAGCTTTATTTTATGTGTAATTATTCACTATTTGTGTGCAATTTATTTTTATAGTCTGGTTTACAGTTGCCTGTGTGTCGGATCCAGCCCACTAAGTAAAACAAAATATATATATATATATATATATATATATATATATATATATCTATATCTCTCTCATATATATATATATATATATATATATATATATATATATATATATATATATATATATATATATATATATACAGGTAAAAGCCAGTAAATTAGAATATTTTGAAAAACTTGATTTATTTCAGTAATTGCATTCAAAAGGTGTAACTTGTACATTATATTTATTCATTGCACACAGACTGATGCATTCAAATGTTTATTTCATTTAATTTTGATGATTTGAAGTGGCAACAAATGAAAATCCAAAATTCCGTGTGTCACAAAATTAGAATATTACTTAAGGCTAATACAAAAAAGGGATTTTTAGAAATGTTGGCCAACTGAAAAGTATGAAAATGAAAAATATGAGCATGTACAATACTCAATACTTGGTTGGAGCTCCTTTTGCCTCAATTACTGCGTTAATGCGGCGTGGCATGGAGTCGATGAGTTTCTGGCACTGCTCAGGTGTTATGAGAGCCCAGGTTGCTCTGATAGTGGCCTTCAACTCTTCTGCGTTTTTGGGTCTGGCATTCTGCATCTTCCTTTTCACAATACCCCACAGATTTTCTATGGGGCTAAGGTCAGGGGAGTTGGCGGGCCAATTTAGAACAGAAATACCATGGTCCGTAAACCAGGCACGGGTAGATTTTGCGCTGTGTGCAGGCGCCAAGTCCTGTTGGAACTTGAAATCTCCATCTCCATAGAGCAGGTCAGCAGCAGGAAGCATGAAGTGCTCTAAAACTTGCTGGTAGACGGCTGCGTTGACCCTGGATCTCAGGAAACAGAGTGGACCGACACCAGCAGATGACAGGGCACCCCAAACCATCACCCAACCATGCAAATGTTGCATTTCCTTTGGAAATCGAGGTCCCAGAGTCTGGAGGAAGACAGGAGAGGCACAGGATCCACGTTGCCTGAAGTGTAGTGTAAAGTTTCCACCATCAGTGATGGTTTGGGGTGCCATGTCATCTGCTGGTGTCGGTCCACTCTGTTTTCTGAGATCCAGGGTCAACGCAGCCGTCTACCAGCAAGTTTTAGAGCACTTCATGCTTCCTGCTGCTGACCTGCTCTATGGAGATGGAGATTTCAAGTTCCAACAGGACTTGGTGCCTGCACACAGCGCAAAATCTACCCGTGCCTGGTTTACGGACCATGGTATTTCTGTTCTAAATTGGCCCGCCAACTCCCCTGACCTTAGCCCCATAGAAAATCTGTGGGGTATTGTGAAAAGGAAGATGCAGAATGCCAGACCCAAAAACGCAGAAGAGTTGAAGGCCACTATCAGAGCAACCTGGGCTCTCATAACACCTGAGCAGTGCCAGAAACTCATCGACTCCATGCCACGCCGCATTAACGCAGTAATTGAGGCAAAAGGAGCTCCAACCAAGTATTGAGTATTGTCCATGCTCATATTTTTCATTTTCATACTTTTCAGTTGGCCAACATTTCTAAAAATCCCTTTTTTGTATTAGCCTTAAGTAATATTCTAATTTTGTGACACACGGAATTTTGGATTTTCATTTGTTGCCACTTCAAATCATCAAAATTAAATGAAATAAACATTTGAATGCATCAGTCTGTGTGCAATGAATAAATATAATGTACAAGTTACACCTTTTGAATGCAATTACTGAAATAAATCAAGTTTTTCAAAATATTCTAATTTACTGGCTTTTACCTGTATATATACCAGGGGTCGGCAACCCAAAATGTTGAAAGAGCCATATTGGACTAAAAATCCAAAAACAAATCTGTCTGGAGCCGCAAAAAATTAAAAGCCATACTACATACAGATAGTGTGTCATGAGATATAAATTGAATTAAGAGGACTTAAAGGAAACTAAATGACCTCGAATATAGCTACAAATGATGCATAATGATGCAATATGTACATATAGCTAGCCTAAATAGCATGTTAGCATCGATTAGCTCGCAGTCATGCAGTGACCAAATATGTCTGATTAGCACTCCACACAAGTCAATAACATCAACAAAACTCACCTTTCATGCACAACGTTAAAAGTTTGGTGGACAAAATGAGACAGAAAAAGAAGTGGCATAAAACACGTCCTAGAAAGTCGGAGAAAGTTATACATGTAAACAAACTACGGTGAGTTCAAAGACCGCCAAAATCAGTAGGACAAAACGGCGCTCGCCAAATACTCGAATCAGTGAAGCATGTTTAATATAAACAGTGTGCTTTGTAACAATTAGGGAGGTTTGTGTCATGTTTGTCCTCCTACAGAAAACATATTAAAACAAAAAATAGATTTTTTTCTTTTCTTTTTCCATTTTTCATACATTTTTTAAAAAGCTCCAGAGAGCCACTAGGGCGGCGCTAAAGAGCCGCATGCGGCTCTAGAGCCGCGGGTTGCCGACCCCTGATATATACATACAGATATATCTATATAGTTGTGTGTATATATATATATATATATATATATTTTTTTTTTATATATAAAATAATAATAATAATTACATTTGTAACGCACTTTACATTTGTTAAAATCTCAAAGTGCTACAAAGTATAAAAAAAAAAAATAAATAAAAAGTTAGAATATATAATAGAAAATTTTAATAGAAATGAAAACATGAAAAACACTAGATAAAACAGAAACATAGATAAAAATAGAAATAAAAGCATGAAAGCACTGGATAAAAACAAATAGGCAAGCAGTGTATTTAAAAACAAGAAGGCAGAAAAATTAGATAAAAGCTGTGCTAAAAAGGTGGGTTTTTTAATCCCTTCTTATATATATATATATATATATATATATATATATATATATATATATATATATGTATATATATATATATTCCAAGTGTGCGTGTGACAATCATTGGTAATTTAACTTAACTATATATCCATCCAGCCATCCATCTTCTTCCGCTTATCCGAAGTCGGGTCGCGGGGGCAGCAGCCTAAGCAGGGAAGCCCAGACTTCCCTCTCCCCAGCCACTTCGTCCAGCTCTTCCCGGGGGATCCCGAGGCGTTCCCAGGCCAGCCGGGAGACATAGTCTTCCCAACGTGTCCTGCGTCTTCCCCGTGGCCTCCTACCGGTCGGACGTGCCCTAAACACCTCTCTAGGGAGGCGTTCGGGTGGCATCCTGACCAGATGCCCGAACCACCTCATCTGGCTCCTCTCCATGTAGAGGAGCAGCGGCTTTACTTTGAGCTCCCCCCGGATGACAGAGCTTCTCACCCTATCTCTAAGGGAGAGCCCCGCCACCCGGCGGAGGAAACTCATTTCGGCCGCTTGTACCCGTGATCTTGTCCTTTTGGTCATAACCCAAAGCTCATGACCATAGGTGAGGATGGGAACGTAGATCGACCAGTAAATTGAGAGCTTTGCCTTCCGGCTCAGCTCCTTCTTCACCACAACGGATCGATACAGCGTCCGCATTACTGAAGACGCCACACCGATCCGCCTGTATATATATATATATATATATATACATATATATATATATATATAGGTCAGGAAAAAACACAAGAGGCTATATCATCCCTACAAGCCTGTTTCGCAGGTTTTGTATAGCCTCTTGTGTTTTTTCCTGACTTAACGTATATTGTTTTTGGATATAATTACTGATAGACATTTTTTTCTGTTCTACAGCACACCCAATGAAAAGCTTCTTGGCCGCCTTGTCAAGGAAAAGGTACGTGCAAATGTATTCAGGTGATGATACATTATTATGTACTCACAGATGCTAACTGGTGGTTGAGTGAATAATCGTAGTAATAAAAGCAATTCATAGAATAGAACATGACATAAAAACAATACTGTTAAAGGGAAACATTATCACAATTTCAGAAGGGTTAAAACCATTAAAAATCAGTTCCCAGTGGCTTATTTTATTTTTCGAAGTTTTTTTCAAAATTTTACCCATCACGCAATATCCCTAAAAAAAGCTTCAAAGTGCCTGATTTTAACCATCGTTATATACACCCGTCCATTTTCCTGTGACGTCACATAGTGAAGCCAACTCAAACAAACATGGCGCATAGAACAGCAAGCTATAGCGACATTAGCTCGGATTCAGACTCGGATTTCAGCGGCTTAAGCGATTCAACAGATTACGCATGTATTGAAACGGATGGTTGTAGTGTGGAGGCAGGTAGCGAAAACGAAATTGAAGAAGAAACTGAAGCTATTGAGCCATATCGGTTTGAACCGTATGCAAGCGAAACCGACGAAAACGACACGACAGCCAGCGACACGGGAGAAAGCGAGGACGAATTCGGCGATCGCCTTCTAACCAACGATTGGTATGTGTTTGTTTGGCATTAAAGGAAACTAACAACTATGAACTAGGTTTACAGCATATGAAATACATTTGGCAACAACATGCACTTTGAGAGTGCAGACAGCCCAGTTTTCATCAATTAATATATATTCTGTAGACATACCCTCATCCGCGCTCTTTTCCTGAAAGCTGATCTGTCCAGTTTTGGAGTTGATGTCAGCAGGCCAAGGAAGCTAGGGTCGATGTGAGCCAAGACATCCAGGGGGTTTAGCTCGCTCGTCTGCGGGAACAAACTGCCGCCATTGCTTGCCGTGCTACCGAGGTCCTTTGTCCCTGAATTGCTCACACACTCCGGCAGATTCAATGGGGGTCTGGCGGCAGATTTCTTTGACTTAATCGTTGGAAATGCATCTGCTTTGAGTGTCGCAGGATATCCACACATTCTTGCCATCTCTGTCGTAGCATAGCTTTCGTCGGTAAAGTGTGCGGAACAAACGTCCAATTTCTCGCCACTTTCGCATCTTTGGGCCACTGGTGCAACTTGAATCCGTCCCTGTTCGTGTTGTTACACCCTCCGACAACACACCCACGAGGCATGATGTCTCCAAGGTACGGAAAGCAGTCGAAAAAACGGAAAATAACAGAGCTGATTTGACTCGGTGTTTGAGAAAATGGCGGATTGCTTCCCGATGCGACGCCACGTTGTGACGTCATCGCTCCGAGAGCGAATATTAGAAAGGCGTTTAATTCGCCAAAATTCACCCATTTAGAGTTCGGAAATCGGTTAAAAAAATATATGGTCTTTTTTCTGCAACATCAAGGTATATATTGACGCTTACTAGAGATGCGCGGATAGGCAATTATTTCATCCGCAACCGCATCAGAAAGTCGTCAACCATCCGCCATCCACCCAATGTAACATTTGATCAGAACCGCACCCGCCCGTTGTTATATATCTAATACAGACGATGCAAGGCATTAGTGAGGTTATAAAGCTTTTGCCTGTTAAAGAAAGGAGACTGATCCAATGCAGCACAGACATTCGCGTGCCACGCTGTCACGACCCAGACGCACACCAGTGCGCAATCATATGGGAGCCGCGCTGAGCGCACCTCCAAGCGCATCTCGCTGCCGGCGACGGCCGGGTATATGGGCCCGACGCTCCAGCGCCATCCATTTTCAGGGCTAGTTGATTCGGCAGGTGGGTTGTTACACACTCCTTAGCGGGTTCTGACTTCCATGGCCACCGTCCTGCTGTCTATATCAACCAGGGTGAGCCCCACCCCTTTCGTGAGCGCACTGCGCGCGGAGTGAACCCTGTTACGCGCCCCCGGCAACAGGGGTGGCGGGCAGGTAAGCTGCGCGGGCGGAGCGCGCGGAGTGACCCCTGTTACGAGCCCCCGGCCACGGGGGTGGCGGGCAGGTAAGCTGCTTACCTGCTGCGCGTGACGCCGGCCGCGGCGAAGGCGGACGAGGCGGGGTGTCGGTGCGGTGGGCGCGGTGGTGACCCTGGACGTGCGTCGGGCCCTTCTCGCGGATCGCCTCAGCTACGGCTCCCGGTGGGGCCCTCTCGGGGGAAGGGGCCTCGGTCCCGGACCCCCGGCGAGGCGTCCCTTCTCCGCTCCGTAAAAGTGTCCATCTCTTTTTTCTTTTTTTTTCTGTTGTGGCATATGCTGCAGGTGCCTGCTCGTTTTTCGTATGTGGGTAACAACATTTAACTATGTATATATATTTCCGAATTGGTTTAACTGCCACCCGCCTGAATCTATTTAAAATCTAATTTTTTTTTTTTTCAACCGCCCGACCTGACCCGCGGATAAAATGTAATTTTTTTTAATTTCATCCGCCCGATCCGCGGATAATCCGCGGACTCCGCGGTTGTGCCCGCAAACCGCGCATCTCTAACGCTTACATAGGTCTGGTGATAATGTTCCCCTTTAAATCAAGGACAATTCCAATATTTTATGTCACTAAGAAAAAAAACTAGATTGTTGATTATATCCCACGTTTTTAAAATTGAAATCATGTAGTCTGAGTCAAAATAGTATTTTATAAATATCTCTATTTCTGTCACTTGTTAAAATGTGTTGCTTTTGCTTCAGTATGATACCGACTTCTACGTTCTGGACAAGTACCCGCTGGCTGTGAGACCTTTCTACACCATGCCTGATCCCAACAACCAGGTCAGTCAGACAAATATTAGCAATGTTCACTGTATTGCAAACCTCTTAATTGGACAAGCTTATGACACCGTATTCTGTTTTTCATGAACTTTTATCGTCTTATTATTATTTACTTTTTTGCTCAGAAAAACTCCAACTCGTATGACATGTTCATGCGTGGAGAAGAAATCCTGTCCGGAGCCCAGAGAATCCACGATGCTGAGATGCTGACTGAGCGGGCCAAGCATCACCAGATTGGTAAGACCTCAGTCACGGAAGTGGCTTTAAAACAAGGCCTTTGTCTCCCTCTGCAGGTGACAATAAGAAAATGAATGTGAATATGGATGAACTATGAAAAATAATCACACTTTTTTTTTTTTTTTTTACATCACAGATCTGGAGAAAATCAAGGCATACATTGACGCGTTCCGCTACGGCGCCCCCCCACATGGCGGTGGAGGCATTGGTAAGAATCTTTTTTGCTTTTGCTCTATTCACCATGACACTATTATTTATTTGCCTTGCACATACTAGTTATTTAAGTACTTGTTTATCTTTTTAGTTACCGTATTTTCCGGGCCATAGAACACACCGGTGCTTAAAAAAAACAAAAGTTTCCATTTATTAGCCGGACGGAACTATAAGCCGCAGATATATACATTGCAAAATGAATTATTTACACATAAATATTTTTTTAATGTTTCTTTACCGTATTTTTCGGAGTATAAGTCGCACCTGCCGAAAATGCATAGTAAAAAAGGAAAAAAAAACATATATATAAGTCGCACTGGAGCCCGGCCAAACTATGAAAAAAACTGCGACTTATAATCCGAAAAATACGGTACATGTCTTATATGTTTCATAACGATGTCTGTAACATGGCAGTAAAACGGCTGATCAAACAAAACAGAAGTCATCGTCATGGACCCACTAGCTGCAGAACAAATGTTCCCATTTATTAGCCGGACCGAACTATAAGCCGCAGATATATACATTGCAAAATGAGTTATTTACACACAAATATTTTTTTAATGTTTATTTACCGTATTTTTCGGAGTATAAGTCGCACCGGAGTATAAGTCGCACCTGCCGAAAATGCATAGTAAAAAAGGAAAAAAAACATATATAAGTCACACTGGGGCCCGGCCAAACTATGAAAAAAACTGCGACTTATAATCCGAAAAATACGGTACATGCCTTATATGTTTCATAACGGTGTCTGTAACATGGCAGTAAAACGGCTGATCAAACAAAACAGAAGTCATCGTCATGGACCCACTAGCTGCAGAACAAATGTTCCCATTTATTAGCCGGACCGAACTATAAGCCGCAGATATATACATTGCAAAATGAGTTATTTACACAGAAATATTTTTTTAATGTTTATTTACCGTATTTTTCGGAGTATAAGTCGCACCTGCCGAAAATGCATAGTAAAAAAGGAAAAAAAACATATATAAGGCGCACTGGAGCCCGGCCAAACTATGAAAAAAACTGCGACTTATAATCCGAAAAATACGGTACATGCCTTATATGTTTCATAACAGTGTCTGTAACATGGCAGTAAAACGGATGATCAAACAAAACAGAAGTCATCGTCATGGACCCACTAGCTGCAGAAGCTGGCTCTCCAATCAACTAAACCAGGGGTCGGCAACTTGCGGCTCTAGCGGCTCTTTAGCGCCGCCCTAGTGGCTCTCTGGAGCTTTTTCTACTAACCTACTCAGTGGCCTAGTGGTTAGAGTGTCCGCCCTGAGATCGGTAGGTTGTGAGTTCAAATCCCGGCCGGGTCATACCAAAGACTATAAAAATGGGACCCATTACCTCCCTGCTTGGCACTCAGCATCAAGGGTTGGAATTGGGGGTTAAATCACCAAAAATGATTCCCGGGCGCAGCCACCGCTGCTGCTCACTGCTCCCCTCACCTCCCAGGGGGTGATCAAGGGTGATGGGTCAAATGCAGAGAATAATTTCACCACACCTAGTGTGTGTGTGACAATCATTGGTACTTTAACTTTAACTTTTTCAAAAATGTATGAAAAATGGAAAAAGATGAGGGGAAAAAAATCTATTTTTTGTTTTAATATGGTTTCTGTAGGAGGACAAACATGACACAAGCCTCCCTAATTGTTACAAAGCACACTGTTTATATTAAACATGCTTCACTGATTCGAGTATTTGGCGAGCGCCGTTTTGTCCTACTAATTTTGGCGGTCCTTGAACTCACCTTAGTTTGTTTACATGTATAACTTTCCCCGACTTTCTAGGACGTGTTTTATGCCACTTCTTTTTCTGTCTCATTTTGTCCACCAAACTTTTAACGTTGTGCATGAAAGGTGAGTTTTGTTGATGTTATTGACTTGTGTGGAGTGCTAATCAGACATATTTGGTCACTGCATGACTGCAAGCTAATCGATGCTAACATGCTATTTAGGCTAGCTATATGTACATATTGCATCATTATACCTCATTTGTAGCTATATTTGAGGTCATTTAGTTTCCTTTAAGTCCTCTTAATTCAATTTATATCTCATGACACACTATCTGTATGTAATATAGCTTTTAATTTGTTGCGGCTCCAGACAGATTTGTTTTTGGATTTTTGGTCCAATATGGCTCTTTCAACATTTTGGGTTGCCGACCCATGAGCTAAACAGACTCAATAACTCCACGGTGACGGCTTGTTGAATTTACTGAAGAATTTGTTCAACTGAAACAATACAAAAAGAATGCCATTTTAGGTTAATAGTTCTAAAAGACAATTAATTACTACTTGTCCATGACGATGACTTCTGTTTTGTTTGATCAGCCGTTTTACTGCCGTGTTACAGACACCGTTTTGAAACAACAAAGGCATGTAAATAAACATTTAAAAAATATTTCTGTGTAAATAACTCTTTTTGCAATGTATATATCTGCGGCTTATACTTCGGTCCGGCTAATAAATGGAAACATATTACCTACTCAGCAGGCCTAGTGGTTAGAGTGTCCATTGTGAGTTCAAACCCCGGCCGAGTCATACCAAAAATGGGACCCATTACCTCCCTGCTTGGCACTCAGCATCAAAGGTTGGAATTGGGGGTTAAATCACCAAAAATGATTCCCGGGCGTGGCCACCACTGCTCCCCTCACCTCCCAGGGGGTGATCAAGGGTGATGGGTCAAATGCAGAGAAAAATTTCGCCACACCTAGTGTGTGTGTGACAATCATTGGTACTTTAACTTTTAGCTTTTGCTTTATTCACCAGGGCACTATTATTTATTTTCCTTGCACATATTAGTTATTTAAGTACTTGTTTATCATTTTAGTTACCATATTTTCCAGGCTATAGAACACACCGGTGCTTAAAAAATTTATTAGCCGGACCGAACTATAAGCCGCAGATATATACATTGCGAAATGAGTTATTTACACAGAAATATTTTTTTAATGTTTATTTACATGCCTTATGTGTTTCATGACGGTGTCTGTAACACGGCAGTAAAACGGCTGATCAAACAAAACAGAAAGCATCGTCATGGACCCACTAGCTGCGGAAGCTAGCTCTCCAATCAACTAAACAGACTCAATAACTCCACGGTGACATTTTGGTGAATTTACCGAATAATTTGTTAAACCGCAAAAATAATGCTATTTTAGGTTAATAGTTCTAACAGACACTCATAAATTTTCTACGCTAGCTTGATTACATTACGATAGCACAAATATGCATGAACACATTCCTACAGACATCACACAAGGGACGGTTTAGTAAGTACAAATAGTTTTAGTTATATTGTAAAAGGTACAAACGTGGCTTTGAGTGATGAACGAAGAAACCATACAAGTAGAAACGCTATGGAGGGCTAGAAGACCGAACGGCACTTGTACTTCCGGTTCAAAGCTTTAAACAGCAGGAAGAAACACTCGTCTGCATTCACCCAGCTGCACCTGCAGTGAGCAAATTTGTCCAAAAGATGGCGCCATAGCCCAAACAATAACATACCTTTTCAGTATCCTTGCTTTTTTTTAAAAAAATTTTTTAACTATTTGCATTATGGCCGTTAGCAAAGAAAAATCCATAAATTGCTGCGCCGTCTTATAAGCTATGGACAACTAGAAGACGGAAGGGCACTTGTACTTCCGGTTTAAAGCACTAAGCTGAAGGAATTGTGTTTTTTTTATTGAACAATACAATATATTCACATTGTGCACACAACTGAAAGCACTTTAAACACTTGTCAACATGTTCAAACTTCCACCAGGTTGTGCAATTACCTTCTTTAACTAACAAAACATGTCAAGGAATGAAAAGTAAATGACAATAAAAATAGATTATTTAAAGGTTATTTTAGTAAATAAATACAAATAAAATAAAATGCAAATTATTAAAATAGGGCTAATCTAAATCAACTTAAATTCCTCCAATAAAGATACTACTTTAACCACCACTAAACCTTAGTGGCCACATGCGTGGACAGCACCTTTTAGCTCTTATTTCCACACTACTGAATTGGGGTCTTATGGCCACTTATGTGGACACTTATACTGCCACCTGGTGGTGTCAGAAGAGTATAACATACAATGGAATTTGGAAAAAAAAAAGTGTAAAAATAAAAATTTGCACGTCATTACACATTAAGTACACTAGTTTGTGTACTTATGGACTAAGTACATCATATTAAAAGATTATTTTTAGTTTTTATTCTAATTAGGGTCCAATAAGCCCAAATAGCAAAGAGAAATAAAAAAAAGCATGTAAACAAACAGCTTGGGCCTTAAGAGGTTTTAAGGGCTTTTCTACTTTTAACCATTTTCCAAGATTTAATTCATCACTTGAAATCGTTAAACCAGTGTGAAAATGTAGGCTTTACTTTCAGGGTTAGGGGTTAAAAGTTCACCCCGCAGTGAGTGAACTCATCCAAAAGATGGCGCTATAGCACAAACACACCTTTTCAATTTCTTTGCTTTTTTCAACATTTATTCATTTTTTAACTTTTTGCATTATGAAAAATCCATAAATCAGCCGCACCGTTTTATAAGTGCTACAAAGCATAGGAAAAAAAAGTAGCAGTTTATAGTCCGGAATTTACTGTAATCCATCCCATCCATCCATCCATTTTCTACCGCTTATTCCCTTCGGGGTCGCGGGGGGAGCTGGAGCCTATCTCAGCTTCAATCGGGCGGAAGGCGGGGTACACCCTGGACAAGTCGCCACCTCATCGCAGTTTTCTGTAATCCTTAATATTAATTGTTTGCATTGAACAAAGATAACACAATCTCCTAAGTTGAATTATTTGTGTGTTAAACAAACCTGGCCAATATTTGTCATGTTTAACAAAGATAATACTGTATTGGACATTTTCTAATCAAGTAGTCAAACGAAATTGTCTTTCTTAGATTTATTTGAAAAGCTGGAGGAGTTCAAAAGGCACAGGTCACATTCGCAGCAAGTATAGAAGGAGCGCTTTGCTCCTCTTACACTGAATACTTGACGGGAGGGGCTAGTACGCTCCGACACCAACCGTTAGACAATGGTGCACTGTTAACTGGAATGAAGAAGCCAACACTGTCGAATTGAGCGATGAGAAGGGATGCTTTACTTTTACAGCGAATCATATGGACAAGGTCATTCTCTGCCGTTAATACAAAGGCACATAAATGTTTTCAAGTTCCTTACTTGTACTCCTCGCAGGGCTGGAGAGAGTCTGCATGCTGTACCTGGGGCTCCACAACGTGCGCCAGACCTCCATGTTCCCCCGTGACCCCAAACGTCTGACACCTTGAGTGTTGCCACCTCGCAGTCTCTAGGACGCCACACTGGTGATGGGTAACTACTAATTCACAACGCGGGAAAAGAGGAATGAGGGGAAGCGGCTCGTGCCACTTAGACACTAACGTACAACTGTGACTCACTACTTGTATCCATTGTTTAACAAGGAACAGTCAAGTTAGGTTGCACTCACAGTACTTCTTTTGGTCAACTGGAGTGTACTGTGGTCTAAGTCCTAACTACCTCCAACTAACCAAGGTCTCCTGCAAGTATGTACGACACGAGTGTGTTTTTTAATCAACCTCGATCATAAAAATGTTTTTTAACCCATGAAGCTGTTATCTCGTTTGTTTGTTTTGTTCCACTGACGACTCAGACGGTCGATGAATGGCAGTTTTTGTTTGTTTTGTTCCACTGACGACTCAGACGGTCGATGAATGGCAGTTTTTGTTTTTGTTCCACTGACGACTCAGACGGTCGATGAATGGCAGTTTTTGTTTGTTTTGTTCCACTGACGACTCAGACGGTCGATGAATGGCAGTTTTTGTTTGTTTTGTTCCACTGACGACTCAGACGGTCGATGAATGGCAGTTTTTGTTTGTTTTGTTCCACTGACGACTCAGACGGTCGATGAATGGCAGTTTTTGTTTGTTTTGTTCCACTGACGACTCAGACGGTCGATGAATGGCAGTTTTTGTTTGTTTTGTTCCACTGACGACTCAGACGGTCGATGAATGGCAGTTTTTCCAAGAATAAGCCGTTGAAATATTGCCATTAAAATAAACAGCATAAATGTGCAATACAATTAACTGTAAATATATTTTTTGTATCACGCAAAATGTCCTGCATGTTTTAAAAGATTAATTTAAACTACCTACACTTGAAAAATATCGTTTAGTAGGGGTGCTTAAACAATCGGTTCACATCTGAATCGCGTTTCTTATTCATTTTGTCATTTATCATTTTCTTAGGTTCATATTTTTACCAAGAAAATGTATAAAAATATGATAAAAACATTGATCTGAGGGTATATTTTCTGATTAATTTAAATTACCTACACTTGAAAAATAGAGTTTCGTAGTTTCACAGTTTTTTTTATTCATTTTTAATTTCATGTCTATTCATAATTTTCATCAAATCATATTTTTATCAAGAAATGTTATAAAAATATGATAAAAACATTGATCTCAGGGCATATTTTAAGATTAATTTAAATTACCTACACTTGAAAAATAGCTTTTGATAGTTTCACAGTTTTTGATTCATTTTGATTTTAAGTATATTCATAATTTTTATCAATTCATATTTTCATCAAGAAATTTTATAAAAATATGATAAAAACATCGATCTGAGTGCATGTTTTAATGTTTTAAAAGATTAATTTAAATTACCTACACTTGAAAAATAGAGTTTCGTAGTTTCACTGTTTTTTTATTCATTTTTAATTTTATGTCTATTCATAATTTTCATCAATTCATATTTTTATCAAGACATTTTTATAAAAAATATGATAACATCGATCTGAGAGCATGTTTTAAAAGATTCATTTAAACTACTTACTCTTGAAAAATAACGTTTAGTAGGGTTCACAAAAAATCGGTTCACATCTGAATCGCATTTCTTATTCATTTTGATTCCAAGTCCAGGTTCGATTTTCATCGGTTCATATTTTTATCAATACATTTTATAAAAATATGCTAAAAACATTGATCTCGGTGCATATTTCAAAAGATTAATTTAAACTACATACACTTGAAAAATAGAAATTAGTAGGGTGCACAAAAAATCGGTTCACATCCGAATCGCATTTCTTAATCATTTTGATTCTAAGTCATTCATAACTTTCATCAATTCATATTTTTATCAAGAAATGTTATAAAAATATGATAAAAACATCGATCTGAGGGCATATTTTAAGATTAATTTAAATTAGCTACACTTGAAAAATATTGTTTCTTAGTTTCAGTTTTTTTTATTAATTTTGATTCTAAATCTATTCATAATTTTCATCAATTCATATTTTTATCAAGAAATTTTACAAAGATATGATAAAAAAAACCATCGATCTGAGTGCATGTTTTGAAATATTAATTTAAACTACTTACTCTTGAAAAATAGCATTTAGTAGGGTGCACAAAAAATCGGTTCACATCCGAATCGCGTTTTTTTAATTAATTTTGATTCTAAGTCCATTCATAATTTTATCAAGAAATGTTATAAAAATATGATAAAAACATTGATCTGAGTGCATGTTTTAAAAGATTAATTTAAACTACTTACTCTTGAAAAATAACGTTGAGGAGGGTGGCACAAAAAATTGGTTCACATCTGAATCGCATTTTTTATTAATTTTGATTCTAAGTCCATTCATAATTTTATCAAGAAATGTTATAAAAATATGATAAAAACATCGATCTGAGTGCATGTTTTAAAAGATTATTTAAACTACTTACTCTTGAAAAATAACGTTGAGGGTGGTACAAAAAATCGGTTCACATCCGAATCGCGTTTTTTTATTAATTTTGATTCCAAGTCCAGTTTCGATTTTCATCGGTTCATATTTTTATTAATACATTTTATAAAAATATGCTAAAAACATTGATCTAGGTGCATATTTTAAAAGACTAATTTAAACTACATACACTTGAAAAATAGAAATTAGTAGGGTGCACAAAAAATCAGTCATTCATAACTTTCATCAATTCATATTTTTATCAAGAAATGTTATAAAAATATGATAAAAACATCGATCTGAAGGCATATTTTAAGATTAATTTAAAATAGCTACACTTGAAAAATATTGTTTCTTAGTTTCATAGTTTTTTTTATTAATTTTGATTCTAAGTCTATTCATAATTTTCATCAATTCATATGTTTATCAAGAAATTTTATAAAAATATGATAAAAAAAAAACATCGATCTGAGTGCATGTTTTAAAATATTAATTTAAACTACCGTATTTTTCGGACTATAAGTCGCAGTTTTTTTCATAGTTTATGAAAGTTGCATAATGTTTTTTTCCTTCTTTATTATGCATTTTCGGCAGGTGCGACTTATACTCCGGTGCGACTTATACTCCGAAAAATACGGTACTTACTCTTGAAAAATAGCATTTAGTAGGATGCACAAAAAATCGGTTCACATCTGAATCTCGTTTCTTATTCATTTTGTCATTTATCATTTTCATCGATTCATATTTTTACCAATAAAATGAATAAAAATATGATAACATTAATCTGAGGACATATTTTAAGATTAATTTAAATTACCTACACTTGAAAAATAGTGTTTCGTAGTTTCACAGTTTTTGTATTCATTTTTAATTCTAAATCTATTCATAATTTTCATCAATTCATATTTTTATCAAGAAATTTGATAAAAATATGATAAAAACATTGAATCTCAGGGCATATTTTAAGATGAATTTAAATTACCTACACTTGAAAAATAGCTTTTGATAGTTTCACAGTTTTTTATTCATTTTGATTCTAAGTATATTAATAATATATTTTCATCAAGAGATTTTATAAAAATATGATAAAAACATCGACCTGAGTGCATGTTTTAAAAGATTAATTTAAATTACTTACTCTTGAAAAATAGCGTTTAGTAGGGTGCACAAAAAAGCGGTTCATATCTGAATCGCGTTTCTTATTCATTTTGATTCTAAGTCATTTATCATTTTCATCGATTCAGATTTTTTAAAGAAATTTGATAAAAATATGATAAAAGCATTGATCTGAGTGCATGTTTTGAAATATTAATGTAAATTACCTACACTTGAAAAACAACAATTAGTATGGGTGCACAAAAAAATAAATTCACATCTGAATTGTGATTTTATTTATCTTTATTCTAAATAAATTCATAATTTTCAAAAAACTAGTTACATTTTTTCCCCCATAAAATGTCTCCATGCAATCAGGAGCTTTTCTAACGCGTAATCTGTTTAGAAAAAGTTTTATTGCAGGTATTATACCACATTATTATAATTGTTATATATTATTATGGGCCGGCGTGGCTCGGTTGGCGCAAGCAACTTGAGGGGTTCCAGGTTCGATTCCCGCTTCCGTCCTTCCGACTCACTGGATTGAGCAAGACACTTTACTGGCCTGCTCCCAGGTTTAAAAGTAGCTTAAAGACGTAGATAACAGCTTTAAGTCTCTAGAGAAATAATATAAATATCATTTATTTTTACTGCACTTCAAATAATACATTGAGAGAATCGGTTTGAATCAAGAAGCGTAATCGGATCAAATCGTTAGGTGCTCCAAATTTCACACCCTTACTAGCTATGCAGATATTCAATGTATTATTAACCAATTAACAGCATTTAACGACATACAATTTAAAAATCGCCAATAGAATCACAATTGCGATTTTTTGCAGAAAAATGACAGTTGGGTTTGTTTTTTCAAAATAGTGCAGCCCGAATAAATATAACCTGGCTATATTTCATGCACTTGCTTATTCTCTACTCAGTCCGGTTACTTGAACGACTCCTAGACTTGTCAAAAATGAAATCAAGTTGCCTGAGATGGGCCGCTACACATTTTGATTATTTCAATATTTGTATTATCGAGAGAAAAAAAGCAAATTGCACCAATTTGGTGGAATTGCCCTTTAATAGTATTTTTTTTAAGGTGGTGTGCACTTTTTTAGGAATTTTGTCTATCATTCACAATCCTTATGTAAGACAAAAACACATGTTTTTATTTTTTGATGCATTCTAACTCATAAATAAACACTGGCATAAGTCAGCTAACCAAGGAGACAATGAGAATCGCTCTAAAAAACATCTAAACATCTTAATCAATGTTTTATATACATGCTGAAATATGTAATGTAGTATCCGTTACATTCATAATAACATGTACTACTTACATATTTTGCTCATTTTAAGCATACGGCTGCGTATTCATTTCACAGACGCATCACAATGTTCGCTTTTCTCTTCAACAACAACACTACTACTCATTGCAGACTTCATGAGAGACAACAAAGACTACTTTGAGACAAACTTTGATCCGGAACCTTATATTTTTGAACCTGAATATAAGGAGGATGATCTACAAGTTTTAGACGCTGTGTGCTAAACAGATGCAGCTTTAGTGAAACACTAAGCATCATGTAGCGGCATTGCGAAGTGCTAAACAAGATAGACAAACTAGGAGCATAATAAAACAATTACTTACTGTACAAGGTCTGCTCTCACTGGGATGCCTACTGATGGGATGTGTATATCTTCAATGTATATAAGATATATATATACATATAAGATAGAATAATAAGATAGATGTATGTAAGATATATGATATATATTTACATAGTATATAAGAAGATCTATTACAACAGTTAATAAAGAACTTTAAATAATAGTCCTGACTCTAGGATAAAAATGTAGATGACCTCAGTCGGTGGCAGAGCCGCTGATTTGGAGTGTGAAGAGGAAAATGTGAACGATGTCCGTGTAGAGAGACAGCGCTCCGTAGACGTATTCTTCCGGGCTTATCACCAACTCCCGGTTTCCAATGAGAAGCTGCGTGTTGTAAACTAAAAACTAACATGGAGGGGAACAAAACACGGCGTGCTGAAAAATCCCCGCGGTTATTGAGTTGGTCAAGCTTAGAGCAGGGCTGTCCAACTCATGCCTGCACATAATATGTGCCAATAAAGAACCTTATTTTTTCTTACTCAGTGTATTCCTTTTGACAGAAAAAAATATATGTACTGCATGAAATTGCATACCTTTTTAAACTTGAAAAGCATCCAATATCGCAACAAATACTACATTATCATACTTTCCAAACAAGTTTTTGTTCAAATTAAAATAAATACTTAAATATCTGCTTAACCTTTGATTTTTCAAAGCAAAATATCCATCAAATTGTACACTGTAAAAATGTAAATAGATTTCACGGTAACATTTACGGTGGTTTTAACAGCATATTACTGTAAATTGGAAAAAAACAACCTTTTTTTTATGGTAACAATCTGAGTGAGCTGCAAGGTTTTTACCGTAAAATCTATGGTTGTTGTGTTTATGTTGTATTACTGTAAATGGAAAAACAGTATGACATTTTTTGTGGGAAAAAAAATGCTTGCTTAGTTGCCAGAATTAAAAGTAACAGTGGTACCGTTTTTCCATAGGTTGTAAAAAAAAAAACATATTTACAGTCAAATTCTGTTGACTGAGTTGCCAGTTTTTTTTAAATTGTAGAATATACGGTTGTTGTTTTCACAGTGTATTACTGTAAATGGAAAAACCATACCACTTTTATTTTATGGTAAAAATATGGTTGCTTAGTTGCCAGAATTAAAAGCATCAGTGGTACCGTTTTTCCATTTAACGTAGGTTGTAAAAAAACACACATACTGTATTTACAGTCAAATTCTGTCGACTGAGTTGCCAGTTTTTTTTTTTAATTGTAGGATATATGGTTGTTGTTTTCACGGTGTATTACTGTAAATGGAAAAACCGTACCACTTTTATTTTTTTGGCCCCTAAGTTGCCTGAATTAAAAACAGTTGTACTGTTTTTCCATTTACCATCATTTA